>NW_006921661.1:5443839-5450357 GCF_000298275.1 Orycteropus afer afer | reverse complement strand
GCAATGTTTTGTGTAGCATGTTATGCCAATTGAGCTTGATGTCCCATGTGAGTATGGTCCTGAGCCCACAGGTTCAACTACTCAGTCCCTCTGGGTAGCTTGCTGTGGCCAAGAAGTGACTCTACAACCTTGTCCCTTGTCAGCTCTACTATACACTTGGGAATTCAGATCATACAAATAAACTTGTAGGACCACTGTCTGCCAACCCTATACATGGTCTTGGGTATACTCCCCACTTCATAGACATACCTACTAGTTCAGCTAGACATTGGAATTTTTAAAAACATATTTTATAGGATACCTTTTGAGTCCATAACACATAACTTTGTTTTCCATCTTATTTTAAGATGGAAACATGCATGTTGAATCATAGAGTTTTACAGATGCAAACCTGAAGCTGTTAGAGGCAATACTATTTGCCTAGTTATAGACTTTGTCTATCTGTTGATTCCTGCACTCATGGACTTAGAGAAGAGTATTAGTTTAGCAGGGAGCTCTGGTGGCATAGCAGTTAAAGCACTCAGCTACTAACCAGAAGGTTGGCAGTATGAACCCGTGAGCCGCTGCACAGGAAAAAGATGAAGCAGACTGCTTCCATAAGGATTTACAGCCTTGGAAACCCTATGGGGCAGTTATACTCTGCACTAAAGGGTTGCTCTCAGTCAGAATTGACATGGCAGTGGGTTTTATTTGATTAGCAGGTGTGTATTGAGTGCTTTGCTGTTCCAGCTTGTGACAGAGGCATGACCAGAAGCTGACTCTTTCATAAGCAGTTCCACTGTGCTGGGCAGGGTGTGTTGAGAACTGTAGCTTAAACTTACCTCTGTGCTTTTATACTTTTTCCCTACAGCTTTGGGAGATTTTAGGCTAGAGTTAAAATTGAAGGCAGAATTGAAAACTTCTCTTTATAGGCTGAATGCTCAGACTGTCATCCCTGAACTCCCCCTCTCCCTTTTATGGTGTGAATTGGAGTGAAACTTTGGAATGTCCCTGTGAAGTAAGGGGTCAGTCTTCCTGTTTTGTTCATCGGTACTTATCATGCCTGTCATTTTTTGAATGTTGTACTTAAGAACGGCTGATTTTCTCTTTAATTTTCCGAAATAGTATGCATCTGGTGATTGTAAGCTTTTTGATGGCAGAAATTTTATTCTGTGCAATATTTGGCACTAATTGTCATATATTCTATTCAGCAGTAATGCTATTAGGCATTTTACTTATTCTTTGCAAAAACTGTTGTAAAACAAGTTTATTCAGTAAGAGGCTGAGACAGATAATGCGGAAGTTAACCATTAGATTGCGGTACTTAGAAATCTCAGTGTGTTTGTCTATTGAAATACCTGTCTTTTTTTTTTTGTCATAGTGGTTTTCAGAATGTCCTAAAAATGCAGTCAGACTTTTTGGGTATATAATGAGGAAAACCAGGAAGCTAAAACTAGCAGCTACCTTTGGCTTTTGTTGGTAGACTCCTATGTAGGAGAAACTGTATGCTAGAGTGATATAAAAGTAAAAATGGGAATCAGACTTTTATGGTTCTGTTTTGCCCAGGAAAAGCTTGGTGATCTTGGACTTGACTATACCATGTGTGACCGAGTGTTTAACTTTGAACTATAGGTAATTTCTGTTTGTGACTGTGTCCATGTTAGTCCATATTAAAATTAATTTTAAGTCCAGAAGCAGAAGACACTGAGCCAGCCATTTATTTATTCAATAGATATGTGTAAAGTACCTTCTGTGAACTGTGTTAGTCACTGATTCTAAACCATAGTCTTGTTTCCTCCAACCCATTTATGCCTTTCAGAGGATATGAATTATTTCCTTCCACAATTCCAGTGATGCTTTTCATAAGAGCTAATCTGTTGTTGTTGTTGTTATGTGCCGTGAGTCGGCCCCGACTCATAGCGACCCCTCCTTGGGTTTCCGAGGCAGTATCACTACGGAAGTAGGATTGCCCAACCTTCCTTCCGAGGAGTGGCTGGTGGGTTTGAACCGCCAGCCATCTGGTTAGCAGGCAAGTGTCTTAGTCACTATGCTACCAGAGCTCCCAAGCGCTAATCTAGGAAAAGTAAACTTTTTTTTTCATACAAACTGAAAATAGTTTTCTTTAGGATTAGGGAAAAAACATGTTCTTCAACTTTGTCTATCTTAATGAATAGAAATATGTTGTAGAGAAAATTGGTACAATTTTTATTCTCTAAGATATTAATATCTAGGTGTGGTAGTTAAGTTTGTGTGTCAACTTCGCTGGGTCTGGTTGAGTGGCTGGGCAGCTAAATGTAGTTACTCCCCATGGTGAGACTGGTAATTAACTCCATGTTGGAATCTATTGGAGCAGCTGAGTAGCTGCTTTGGGTATGTGGTCTGTTTCCGGAATATAAGTAACAGCTTTGGGAATAGTCTCTAGCTTATGACATGCTTGAACCCTGCATGTAGCCGTGTCATTGTTCAGCAGCTTGCTGTGCTCTGTCGACCTTGGGACTTTCATTGGCTTGAATTAATGGCCTGCCATGTGGTTTGGTAGTATCAGGACTGTGCCTTTTTACTTGTCAGCTTTGGGCTTGTCATTCCCAGCAGCCTGCAGCTGTCTGAGTGAAGAAAAGCCTCTAGCTTCAATGGGCCAGGAGTAGGAGGCAGAGTTGAAGCCCAGGGTTGAGGGGCTTTCACCCAGCCCCTAGAGCCTGGCACTTTGAACTTGGACTTAAGCCTCCAAACTGTAAGAGAATAAACTCCTGTTTGTTAAAGCATTCCATTTGTGGTATATTCCTGTCAGAGTGACACTAGGTAACTGGAACAGAATATGCTACTGAGAGAGTAGGGTGCTGCTCTGACAGATACCTAAAATAAGGAAACAGGTGTGGAGTGTGTCCTTGACCGAGACACCGGCAGAGAGACTCCGGCATGTGGCATGAGAGATGGCAGGAGCAGAGCCAAGAGATTGGCAGAGAGACTGGCAGAGAGAACAGCATGAGATATAGCAGTAACAGAGCCCAGAAACTGGCATTAAACAGCAACAGGCTTACCAGCCCATAGAGGAGAAAGCTGGGTGCTATTGTGCAGGCGGCTTCCTGGAAGAATGGGTTGCCTTCAGGCATTAATTGGTAGAAGAGACCATCATGAAATGGAGTAGCAGGTTGGCTGGCCCACGGAGCAAGAAAGCTAAGTGTCCTTTGGGCAGGAGTGGGTTGCCCTCAGGCATTAATTGGCAGAATCAGAGAGATCAAGGAGATAGGAAGCAGAGCTGCCTCACCTCAAGGGTAGGATCATGACCTTTGGGGGTGGAATGACCACACCCCTCTAGGTTTCAAAGAGCCAGACCTTCACCAACTTGGTTCTGGAGTGTGCGGTTGCTCGTTCATGAGAGCTAATGGGATGGAGCCATAACGTCTGCCCAAGAGTGAGGAGGCAGGGCTGCCATGCCCAAGAGGGAGAGGAACGGGGCCCGCCAGGTCAAGGGGGTGAGGTCACCACTCAGGAACCAGGGGACTGGAGCCACCCAGTGAAGAGATCTGTACAGATACCGCCCATTGAAGATCTGTACAGGTGCCAAGTTGACAAGGGGTAGAATTGTGGTGGTTATGTTTGTGTGTCAACTTGGCTGGTCCTGGTTGAGTGGCGGGGCAGCTGAATGTAGTTATTCCCCATGGTGAGATTGGTAATTAACTCCATGTTGGAATCTATTGGAGCAGCTGAGTAGCTGCTTTGGATATGTGGTCTGCTTCCTGTACATAAGAAACAGCTTTGGGAATGGTCTTTAGCTTATGGCACTCTTGAACCCTGCATGTAGCCTTGTCATTGTTCAGCAGCCAGCCATGTTCTGTCAGTCCTGGGACTTTCAGTGGACTTGAATCAATGGCCTGCCGTGTGGTTTGATAATACCAGAACTGTGTCATTTTGTTTGTTGACCTTGGGCTTGTTAGCCTCAGCAGCCAGTAGCTGCCTGAGTGAGGAGATGCCTCTAGCTTCAGTGGGCTGGGAGCAAGAAGCAGAGCTGAAGCCCAAGGTCCAGGGGCTTTCACACAGACCCTAGAGTCTGGCACTTTGAACTCGGACTTCTAGCTTCCCACACTGTAAGAGAATAAACTCCTGTTTGTTCAAGTCATCCCATTGGTGGTATGTTTCTTGTCAGAGCGGCACTAGGTAACCAGCACACTAGATGTTTGTAAGAAGCACCAACATGAAGAAAGTGTTCTGATTTTCTGAAAATAGACTGATAAACAAGGCAGCCTGTTGACTGGGGTGCTCATTACAGGTGTGGGATATTTTACAAGCCTATGTAGCATAGTGGTTAAGACACTTGCCTGCTCACCAGAAGGCTGGCGGTTCAAACCCACCAGCCACTCCTCGGAAGGAACGTTGGGCAATCCTATTTCCGTAGTGATACTGCCTCGGAAACCCAAGGAGGGGTTGCTATGAGTCAGGGCTGACTCGACGGCAAATAACAACAACAACAACATGCTTATTACAGGAGCTCTGGTAGCATAGTGCCTAAGGCATTTGACTGCTAACCAGAAGGCTGGTGGTTCAAACCCACCTGCCACTCCTCGGAAGGATGGTTGGGCAATCTACTTCTGTAGTGATACCACCTTGGAAACCCAAGGAGGGGTCTCTGTGAGTCGGATCTGACTTGACAGCAGTGAGTTTGTGCTTATTACAGGATAGAGTTGGTCAGGCTTGTTTTCATTATTTAACTTATTAGACTTTATTTCACATGAAGTGTTTAATATAAAAATAAAGAGCAGCTGTCCAGGTGTTCTGATGTGAGTGGCTGACTGTTGATAATTCACACATTTTTATCAAAAGTCATCAGTCTGATTATTAGATGAGAAACACTGTAAAATCACAGAATTTCTTAATTGCATATTAGCTGCATTTTTTATATTAGACAAATTTAGCTATTTTAAAATTGTAAAGAGTAGTATAACTGAAGGACTTTCTTGACTGCAACCTATTTTGTTTGGCTTCTTCAGGTTCATTTCAATAACATCTCATTTATTCAACATTCCACAAATAAGAGTGCTTATAAATGCCAGGGGTCATCTAAGTACTATAGATAAAACAGCAATCAAGAAAAAGTCCCTGACCTCATGGACCTCACCTAGTGGGTGAGATAGACCAGAGGTTTGCAAATTTTTTTCAATAAAGCGCCAGATAGTAAATATTTCAACTCTGTAGGCCCCGTGGTCTGTCACAACTACTTAGCTCTGCTGTTGTAGTGGAAAAGCAGCCCTAAACAGTATGTCAATGAATGAATGTGGCTATATTCCAACAAAATTTTATTTAGGGACACTGAATGTGGATTTCATACAATTCTCACATGCCATGAAATATTATTTTTCTTTTTTTCCTTTTTATTTTTACAGTGTTTCCTCCCTTCCCCTCCTACCCCTGGTAACAAACAAAGAAAGTTTCCTTCCATATATAAACCTTTCCTTGAGTTTTTATATTGATGAACTAATATAATATTTGTCCTTCTGTGCCTTTTTACTAACATATAAACATGCAAGACCGTTTTTAGCTCACAGGCTGTACAAAAATAGGTAGTTGGGCTTTCTTTGGCCCATGGATTGTAGTTTGCTGACCACTGATAGACCATAAACAAGAAACAAATAAATAATATAAATTCAAGTAGTACTGAGTATTGTGAAACAAAAGTTCAGTTATATAGACCAGATAATGTTCCAAGGAATTCTTACTTCAGAGGCTGGTTGTTGTTGTAGTTATGTGCCATCAAGTTGGACCCAACTCATAGCAACCCCTCCTTGAGTTTCTGCTGGTTAGTAGGTATTATTTGGCTGCAGAGGCCTCTTGAAAAAGTTTGGGAAACCAGGTTAAAATGAAAACAAGTTTTATCTATTTCTACAGGCCAGCTCAGCCTTTTATATTGCTGGAGTGGAGATAAGGATTGGGGTTAGGATTGGGTATTAATATGAAATATTTCCCACATTTATAGCTTATAGAATTCTTTTTCCATGGAGCCTCCCATGGGACTAGCATTTCATAGATCCCTTTTTGTGAAGCAGGAAGCTGCCATAACCAACGAACCATGAAGTAAACAAAAAAGGCTTGTAAGCTTTGAAAATGCCACAAAATCCTGTAAAGTATATGTGCTCAACTCACAGGATATCTCCCAGGCTTTTATTCAGAGCTTTTTTCTTTTTTATTCCTTTGCTTTAGAAATTATTCCAACGAACTTAGTTATCAGGTTTTTCAAGCCCTAGCAGCTTAGAAGCAAGTAATGAGAAAAGAAGGGAGAAGGGTCTACTACAGTCATGCTGACAGTTCTGATAACATGAATACTAAAAGAAGTATTTTCAAAAGCAGCTGGAGTTTTTTACTGAGGGGCAAATAGGCTTTTAACTCGATAGTTCCTGATGGCATCATCATGTGATGATAGATAATAATTATTGTTCACTATTATTACTTTGGGAGCTCTGGTAGCATAGTGGCTAAGACACTTGCCTGCTAACCAGACGGCTGGCGGTTCAAACCCACCAGCCACTCCTCGGAAGGAAGGTTGGGCA
>NW_006921661.1:5443105-5443739 GCF_000298275.1 Orycteropus afer afer | reverse complement strand
ACATTATTACTTTAGGAGCTCTGGTGGCATAGTGCTTAAAGCATTCAGCTGCTAACCAAAAAGGTTGGTGGGTTGAATACACCAGTCACTCCGCAGGAGATAGGTGTGGCAGTCTGTTTCTGTAAAGATTTACGGCCCTGGAAACCCGTGTGAGGCAGTTCTGCTCTGTCCTATAGGGTTGCTGTGGGTCAAAATTTACTCAAAGATAATGGGTTTGGGTATTATTTTGAATTTTTGAGAAAAGATTAATCACTATCTTCTTTAATAAGGTAGGAAAATATAGTGCATTTTAGGAGAGTTATATTAAAAATAAAAATCCCTTAAACAATTGAAAATTTAATGAATTAGTATTAAATTCCTGCTGTATTCCAGCTACTCCATTGCATTCTGGTGTACTTCTTCCTTCAACTTCTGTTATTGTTGGCATACCAAAATGTCTTTGAATATGGTTTTACAGTTTCTTAAAAGCAAATAAGTATTCCTTTAATATGGTTTGATGGCATGCAGGCGAGAAGACAGTGGGATAGTATGTATAAAACACTGAAAGAGAAAAATTTCCAACCAAGAATTATGTACCTAGCAAAATTGTCCCTCAAATATGATGGTGAAATTAGGACATTTTCAGATAAGCAGA
>NW_006921661.1:5433968-5442005 GCF_000298275.1 Orycteropus afer afer | reverse complement strand
AAAAAGATGGGAACAACCTACAT
This sequence comes from Orycteropus afer afer, assembly GCF_000298275.1. Classification (NCBI taxonomy): domain Eukaryota; kingdom Metazoa; phylum Chordata; class Mammalia; order Tubulidentata; family Orycteropodidae; genus Orycteropus; species Orycteropus afer. The sequence goes on along the minus strand of NW_006921661.1, from coordinate 5,441,982 downwards.
GTCCATCAGCGGAAGAGTAGGTGACCAAACTGGTATATACACATACTGGAATGCTATGCAGCACTAAAGAATAATGTAAAGTCTGCAAAACACCACATAATATGGATGAACTTGGAGGACATTATGCTGAGTGAAATAAGTCAATCACAGAAGGCCAAATATAGTATTAGTTCGTTGTTGTGGAGGGTCAGGGAAAGGTTTATATATGGAGGGAAACTTTCTTTGTTGGTTGCCAGGGGTGGGAGAGGAGGGGAGGGAACACTGCAAAAAAAAAAAAAAGCATTGACCCATGTCAAAAAAAAAAAATGTGGTTTGATGGAAGGACTTGTAAGGCTGGTTCTGGTTGGTAACTTTGGGAAAATCACTTTGTTCTGGTTTTCAGGTTCTTACAGTGTGAGAAGATAGAGTTATCTGTGTCTCTGTGTGCATTTTTCAGCTCTTTGTAGCTGCATTTCCTCAGCCATCTAATGCTTTACTTTTGTCCCCAATTTTTTCATTCTACAAATACTGTGTTCAACTCTATCTTGTAGCAGTTGAACAGTTTATTTTTTTCTGCTATGTATACCACAGTGGCTAAGGGTATGGATCCTAGAGCCTGTTTAGGTTCAAATTCTAGCCCCCACTGTTTCCTGGCTAGGCAATCTGGAAGTGACTTCACCTCCCTATGCTTCAGGGAGACTTCAGGTAAAATGGGTATAATAATAGTATCTACCTGTCGGATTGTTGAGAGGATTAAATGGTCATAAAATGCTTATAAAGGTACTGTGCTGGACACATAGTAAATGCTCGGGAAATGTTAGCTATTGCTTCTATTACTACTAGTGCTCCTATCACTGCTGCTGTTACCATTGCTAGGCCCTGAGGATACAAGATAAATAAGACACAGTCCTTGCCCTGGAGGAATTTACACTCTAATGGTTAAGGCATATATACCAGCAAACCATTTTAGTGTAAAAGGGAGTGAGCTTGAACAAATACTGAGATGGAAGAGAGGAGGAAAGACATTCTACCAGAGGGACTAGCTTGAGCAAAAAGGTAAAGAGGTGTGAAAGGAATGGTAGGCTGTTAAGTGAGGCTGGAGTTGAAGTAGTTTGGAGGGAAATGGTGGAAACAAATGAATTGGAGGGCTAGTAGTTTGGGATTAGGTTATAAAGGGCCTTGTGTGCCATGGATTTGGTCAGTATCTCATATGGAGAGGGGAGGATAGTCTTTGTGTGTGTGTTTTTTAACTTTTTGTTTGGAAATAATTTCAAGTTTATTGGAACACTGCAAAAATAAAAACAGCACAAGAACACATGTATACCTTTTACCCAGATTTATCTTTTTACATTTTATTCCATTTCCCTTATCATTTCTGCATGCTGTCTTTCTGTGTATGTAAAGATACAGATACATATTTTTTGAATTACTGAATATTTGAAGTTAAGTTACATACATCATTAATTTATATATACTAAGAGTGTATTTCCTAACTATAGGGATGTTCTCTTTCATAACCGTGTTGTTGTTGTTGTTAGGTGCCATTGGGTGGGCTCTGACTCATAGCAGCCCTATGTACAACAGAACGAAACACTGCCTGGGCCTGTGCCAGCCTCACAGTGCTTGCTAAACCTGAGCCCATCATTACAAGCACTGTGTCAGTCCATCATTGAGGGCCTTCCCATGTCTCGTTGACCTTCCACTTTACCAAGTATGATACCCTTCTCCAGGGAATTGTCCCTTCTGACAGCATGACCAAGTAGGTGAGACAAAATCTGGCCATTCTTGCTTCCAAGGAGCATTCTGGCTGCACTTCTTCCAGGACAGATTTGTTAAATATTTTGGCAGTCCATGATACTTTGAGTATTCTTCGTCAACACCACAACCCCAAAGCATCAACTCTTCTTTGTTCTTCCTTGTTATTGTCCAGATCTCACATGCATATGAGGTGATTGAAAATACCATGGCTTGGATTAGCCACACCTTAGTCTTCAAGGAGCTGTCTTTGCTCTTCAGTACTTTAAAGAGTTCTTTTGCAGCAGATTTGCCCAGTGCAATATGTTGTCTGATGTCTTGACTGCTGCTTCCATTGATGTTGATTGTGGAACCAAGTAACATGAAATCTTTAACAACTTCAGTCTATTCTCCATTTATTGTGATGCTGCTTATTGGTCCAGTTGTAAGGATTTTCGTTTTCTTTTTGTTGAGATGTAATCCATACTGCAGACTGTAGTGTTAAATCTTCATCAGTGAATGCTTCCAGTCATCCTTACTTTCAGCAAGCAAAGTTGTGTCATCTGTGTATCGCAGGTTGTTAATGAGTCTTCCTCTAATCCTGATGCCACAATCTTCTTTGTATAGTCCAGCTTGAATAAGTATGGTGAAAGGTTACAACCCTGATGCACTCCCTTCCTGATTTTAAACCATGCAGTATCCCCTTGTTCTGTTTGAACTATACCCTCCTAGTCTATGTACAGGTTCCTGATGAGCACAATCAAGTGTTCAGCAATTCCCATTCTTAATGTTATCTTTAATTTGTTATGATTCACACAATTGAATGCTTTTGCATAGTCAATAAAACAGAAGTAAAAGTCTTTCTGGTATTCTTTGCTTTGAGCCAAGATGCATCTGACATCAGTAATGATATCCCTCGTTCCGTGTCCTCTTCTAAATCCAGCTTGCATTTCTGAAGTTCTCTGTCAGTATACAGCTACAACTGTTTTTGAGTTATCTGCAGCAAGATTTTACTTGTGTGTGATACTAATGATATTGTTCTATAATTTCCACATTTTGTGGGATCACCTTTCTTTGGAATGAGTACAAATATGCATCTTTTCTAGTTAGTGGCCACGTAACTGTCTTCCAAATTTCTTGGCATAGACAGTTGAGTGCCTCCAGTACAGCATCTGTTCGTTGAAACATGTCAATGGATATTCTGTCAGTTCCTGAAGCCTTGTTCTTTGCTAGTTCCTTCAGTACAGTTCTGACTTCTTCCTTTAATACCATTGGTTTGTGATCATTTGCTACTTCCTGAAATGGATGAACATTGACCATTTTTTTTTGGTACAGTGACTCTGTATATTCCCTCCATCTTCTTTTGATATTTCGTGCATCATTCAATAGAATCTTCAGGCTTGAATTTTTCCCTCAGTTTTTTCAGCTTGAGAAATGCTGGGTGTGTTCTTCCCTTTTGGTTCTCCAACTCCACGCCTTTGCACATTTCATTATAGTAATTGACTTTGTCTTCTTGAGCTGCTCTTTGAAATCTTCTGTTCAGCTTTTTTATCTTGTAATTTCTTCCATTTGCTTTAGCAAATGTTCAAGGCCAAGTTTCAGAGTCTCTTCTGGCATCCATTTTGGTCTCTTCTTCCTTTCCTGTCTTTTTACTGACCTTTTGCTTTCTTCATGGATGATGTTCTTGATGTCATCCTATAATTCTTCTGGTTTTCAGTCATTAGTGTTCATTGTACCAAATCTACTCTTTAGATGGTCTCTAAATTCAAGAGGAATATAATCAAGGTCATATTTTGGCTCTCATGGACTTGTTTTAATTGTCTTCAGCTTCAACTTCAACTTGCATACGAGTTGTTGATAGTCTTTTCCACAATCAGCTCCTGGCCTCGTTTTGCCTGAAAATACTGAGCTTCTCCATTGGCTCTTTCCACAGATATAGTCGATCTGATTTCTGTGTGCTTCATCTGGTAAAATCCACATGTGTAGCCACTGTTCATGTTGTTGGAAAATGGTATTTGGAATGATAAGTGGTTGGTCTTGCAAAATTCTATCATGCGATCTCCAGGGTTATTTCTAGCACCAGGGCCCTATTTTCCAACTACCAGTGATTCTTCTTTGTGTCCAACTTATGCATTTTGATTGCATGTTTGGTCAATTTCAGACTGCAGAAGTTGGTAAAAATCTTCAGTTTCCTCATCTTTGGTACAACTTGTCTGTCAGTTTTTCAGACTGTGATGGCTCGTGTGTTGCTGTGAGGCTGGAGGCTGTGTGCCATAGGTATTTCAAATTCCAGCAGGGTCACCCATGGTGGACAGGCTTCAGCTGACCTTCCAGAGTAAGACAGACTTGGGAGAAGGAAGGGACCATCCACTTCTCAAAAAATTGGCCAGTGAAAACCTTAGGAATAGTAGTGAAACATTGTCTGATGTATTACTGGAAAACTTTGTGAATAGCCCTGAAACGTTGTCCGATATAGTGCTGGAACATGAGCCCCACAAGTTGGAAGGTACTCAGAATACAACTAGGGAAGAGCTGCCTCCTCAGAGTAGAGCCGACCTTAATGATATGAATGGAATAAAGCTTTTGGGACCTCCATTAGCTGATGTGGCACAACTCAAAATGGGAAGAAACAGCTGCAAACATCCATTAATAATCGGAACATGAAATGTATGGAGTATGAATCTAGGAAAATTGCAAATTGTCAGAAATGAAATGGAACACATAAAGATCGATATCCTAGGCATTAGTGAGCTGAAATGGACTGTTTTTGGCCATTTTGAATTGGATAACCATATGATATTATTCATAACCATAGTATGGATCAACTTAAGTAAATTTAGCGTTAATATAAATTTTATTTAATCTATGCTTCATATTTCAATTTTGTCAGTTGATGTCATAATGTCCTTTATAGAGATTTTTTTTCCTTGCAGTTCAGGATCTAAGCTGGTCAGGTACTGCATTTAATTGTCTTGCCTTTTCTTTAATGTAAAACATTTTCCATAGCTTTTCATTTCATTTTATTTTTATGTCATATCAATGTTCAAATGCAGATTCCCCCTTCTTTTTTTAATTGTTGAAAATACACACAGCAGAATGTGCACCAATTCAGCAATTTCTGTATACAATTCAGTGACACTGATTACATTCTTCAAGTTATGCAACCATTCTCATCTTCCTTTTCAGGATTGTTCCTCCTCCATTAATATAAGCTCACTGCCCCCTATGCTTACTATTTGACCTTTCCAGGTATTGTTAATTTGATCCTATATAGATATTCTTTAAAAGAGCACAATGCCCAAGGTAAACATTTTTTACTAATTAAGCTAAGCTATTGTTTGGGTTAAAGAAGACTTGAGGGAATAGTTTGGTTTAAGGCTTAAAGATTATATCAAGAGAATAATTTTGGAATTCCTACAGCCTTAATGGTCCAGAAAGTGTAGATTCCATGAGAATTTGAAGTTTTGTTCCACATTTTTCCTCCCTATCTCTTTTTGTTGTTACGTGCCGTCGAGTCAAACCCGACTCATAGTGACTCCTCCTTGAGTTTCTGAGGCAGTATCACTATGAAGTAGGATTGCCCAACCTTCCTTCCGAGGAGTGGCTGGTGGGTTTGAACTGCCAGCCGTCTGGTTAGCAGGCACTCCTCGGAAGGAAGGTTGGGCAATCCTACTTCCGTAGTGATACTGCCTCGGAAACCCAAGGAGGGGTTGCTATGAGTTGGGGCCAACTCGACGGCATACAACGACAATAACAACAATCTCTTTTTAAAAATAAAACCTTCACTTTGTATTTATCTGATGTTTTCTCATGGTTCACATTATGTGCTCTCAGTTGGAATATTGCATGGGTCCTGATGTGTACTTTACAGGGAATTGTATCTGGAGCTACATGATGTCCATCTGTCTCTTACTGGTGAGATTAATTTTGATCATCCAGTCAGCTCCTTTCTGTATTTTTCTCCTTGCAACTAATAAATAGTCTGTAGGGAGGCACTTAAGAGTACTCACATATCCTACTCCTAGCTTAATCATTCAGTGATTCTTGATTAATCCAACCTTGACCATGATGATTGCAAAACTATGAGTTTCCAACTCTTAACACTCCTTCCACATTTACCAGCCCTTGTCAGTCTACTAGAAGCAAGAGTGAGAAGACAGTCTTGAGGAGAAGAGACTGGTGGTAAGGAGAGTGAGTAAAAGGCTTCTGAGTTTCTGGGTAAGGGAAGATGAAGGCCTGAACTATGAGGCAGTGGTATTTGATTCATTCATTCACCATTCAATCATTCCGTCAACAAACATTTATTCAGTATCTCTGTGGTGTACAATGGGAACTCTGGTAATGTAGTGCCTAAGGCATTTGAGTGATAACCAGAAGGCTGATGGTTCAAAGCCACTAGCCACTTCTTGGAAGGAAGGTTGGGCAATCTACTTCTGTAGTGATACTGCCTCAGAAACCCAAGGAAAGGTCACTGTGAGTCAGATCTGACTCCATGGCAGTGAGTTTTGTATAAAACTCACTTTAAGTATAAAATACATAATTGTCATTTTTAAAAAACTCATAGTAAGGAGACAGAAGGGCAAAGAAAGGTGATAATATTTTAAATATGTATTGTAGAGCTATATCATGACAAGAGGCAGGAAGGAGGGAAAGCTGGGGACAACAAGGTAGCAGGATCCAGGTAAGGGGAGGGGGAGAGGCCCCACCCAAGAAGCAGGAAGGAGGGAAAGCTGGGGACAACAAGGTGGCAGGATCCAGGTAAGGGGAGGGAGATGGGCCCCACTCAAGAGGCAGGAAGGAAGGAAAGCTGGGGACCACAAGGTGGCAGGATCCAGGTAAGGGGAGGGAGACTGGCCCCACCCAAGAGGCAGGAAGGAGGGAAAGCCGGGGGAAGCCAGAGGGGTTTTGAACAGCTAAAGGAGATGAACTTGTCTGTCAGTTTGTTGTACTGTGGTGGCTTGCATGTTGCTATAAGGCTTGAGGCCATGCCACTGGTTTGCACATGGTGCACAGATTTCAGTGCTACTTACAGACTGAAACAGACTAGGAAGAAGGAAGAGGCCATCCACTTTTCAAAGAATTGGCTAGGGAAAACCTTATGAATAGCAGAGAAACTCTGATACATTACTGCACAACTTTGTGAATAGCCTGAAAACATTGTCCGATAGAGTGCAGGACGATGTGCCCCTTAAGTTGGAAGGCACTCAAAATACAACTGGGGAAGAGCTGCCTCCTCATAGTAGAGCTGACCTTAATGATATGGGTGGAGTAAAGTTTTCAGGACCTCCATTGGCTGATGTGGCATGACTCAAATTGAGACGAAACAGCTGCAAACATCCATTAATAATCGGAACATGTAATGTACGAAGTATGAATCTAGGAAAATAGGAAGTTGTCAGAAATGAAATGCAATGCATAAAGATTGATATCCTAGGCATTAGTGAGCTGAAATGGACAGGTTTTGGCCATTTTGAATCAGACAACCATATGATCTACTATGCCAGGAATGACAAAATTGAAGAGGAATGGTGTGGCGTTCATTGTCATAAAGGATATTTCAAGATCTGTCCTGAAGTACAATGCTGTCAGTGATAGGATAATATCCATATGCCTACAAGGAAGACCAGTTAATACTACTATTACTCAAATTCACGCACCAGCCACCAAAACCAAAGATGAGGAAATTGAAGACTTTTATCAACTTCTGCAGTCTGAAATGACCGAACATGCAATCAAAATGTATTAATTATCACTGGTAACTGGAATGTAAAACTTAGAAACAAAGAAGAATCACTAGTAGTTGGAAAATTTGGCCTTGGTGACAGATAAAACTCTGGAGATAGCATGATAGAATTTTGTGACACCAATGACTTCTCCATTGTAAGTACATTTTTTTCAACAACACAAATGGCAGCTATACACGTGGACTTCACCAGATGGAGTACACAGCAATCAGATTGACTACATATGTGGCAAGAGGTAATGGAAAAGCTCAGAATCTTTAGACAAAACAAGGCCAGGAGCTGATTGTGGAACAGACCATCAAGTAAGAAAGTTCAAGTTGAAGTTGACGACGATTAAAACAAGTCCATGAGAGTCAAAATATGACCTTGAATATATCCTTCCTGAATTTAAAGACCATCTAAAGAATAGATTTGATGCATTGAACACCAATGACTGAACACTGGAAGAATTGTGGAATGACATTAAGAGCATCATCCATGAATAAAGCAAGAGGTCATTAAAAAGACAAGAAAAGAAGAAAAGACCAAAATGGATGTCAAAAGAGACTCTGAAACTT
>NW_006921661.1:5418779-5426328 GCF_000298275.1 Orycteropus afer afer | reverse complement strand
CCCCTCCTTGGGTTTCCGAGGCAGTATCACTACGGAAGTAGGATTGCCCAACCTTCCTTCCGAGGAGTGGCTGGTGGGTTTGAACCACCTGCCATCTGGTTAGCAGGCAAGTGTCTTAGCCACTATGCTACCAGAGCTCCCACTATATTCATATAGAACAGATATTCAGAAGTACTGAGGTTTCTGTTTTATTGCGCAGTACCCGGCACATCATGGGTACTCAATAAGTGTTGAAATACTTTGGTTTGTTATGGTGTAGTAGTATATGTGGTTGTTGTTAGGTGCCCAACGTTGAGTTGGTCTCGACTCATAGTGACCCTGTGTACAGCACAGTGAAACAGTGTTTGGTCCTGTACTGTGATCATATAGTCATTGCTGTACTTGAGCCCATCATTGCAGCCGTGGTGTCATTCCATCTTATTTAGGGTCTTCCACTTTTTTGTTGACTTCCCACTTTACCCAGCATGATATTCTTCTCCAGGGACTGATCCCTTCTAACAACATGACCAAAATATAAGAGATGAAGTCTGGCCTTTCTTGTTTCTAAAGAATATTCTGACTTTACTTCTTTCAAGACAGATTTATTTGTTCTTCTAGCTGTCCATGGTAACTTCAATATTCTTTGCCAGCACCACAGTTCAAAAGTACCAATTCTTCTGCAGTCTTCCGTATTCACTGTCCAGCTTTTACATGCATATGTAGCTGTTGAAAGTACCATGGCTTGTTTCAGGTGCTCCTTAATTTTCAAAGTGACAGCTTTACTCTTGAACACATTAAAGAGGTCCTTTGCAGCAGATTTGCCCAATGCAATACTTTGATTTCTTGACTGCTGTGTCCATGGACGTTGATTGTGGCTCCAAGTAAAGTGAAATCCTTGACAACTTTAGTCTTTTTTTTTTTTCCATTTATCAAGATGTTGCTGATTGGTCCAATTATGAGGATTTTTGTTTTCTTTATGTTGAGCTGTAATCCATACTGAAGGCTGTAGTCTTAATCCTCATCAGTAAGTGCTTCAAATCTTCCTCATTTTCAGCAAGCAAGGTTGTGTTGTCTGCATATTGCAGGTTGTTAATGATTTTTCCTCCAGTCCTGATGCTACATTCTTCTTCATATAATCTGGCTTCTGTGATTATTTGCTCAGCATACAGATTTGATAAGTATGGTGAAAGGATACAACCCTGATGCATACCTCCCCTGGTTTTAAACCATGCAGTATGCCCTTGTTCTGTTTGAATGACTGCCTCTTGGTCTATGTAAAGGTTCTGCATGAGCATAATTAAGTGTGTTGGAGTTCCTATTCTTTGCAATATTATCCATAATGTGTTATGATCCACATAGTTGAATGCCTTTGCATAGTCAATAAAGCACAAGTATATCTTTCTGGTATTCTGTGCTTTGAGCCAAGGTCCACCTGACATCAGCAATGATATCCCTCATTCCATATCCTCTTCTGAATCTTGCTTGAATTTCTGGCAGTTCTCTATCAATGTACTGCTGCAACCGTTTTTGAATTTTCTTCAGCAAAATTTTACTTGCATGTGATATTAATGATAATTGTTTGATAAATTCTGCATTCTGTCGGATCACCTTTCTTTGGAATGGGCACAAATAAGCATCTCTTCTCGTCAGACAGACAAGTGGTCAGTGATAGTGCATTTGTTCTTGTTACGTGCCATCAAGTCAGACCTGACTCATAGCGACCCCTCCTTGGGTTTCCGAGGCGGTTATCATTACGGAAGTAGATTGCCCGACCTTCTTTCTGAGGAGTGGCTGGTGGGTTTAAAGCGTGCGTAGGAGAGAATTTTGTCGTTCAGTGCAGTCAATCAAGCCAGTTCTGACTCATAGTGACCCTATGTACAACAGAATGAAACAGTGCCCGGTCCAGCATCATCCTCACAATCTTTGCTGTGCTTAAGCCCATCTTTGCAGCCACTGTGTCAATGCATCTTGTTGAGTGTCTTCTCCTTTTTTACTGATCCTCTACCAAGCATAGTATCCTTCTCCAGGGACTGATTGTTTTTAATCACATGACCAAAGTAAGAGAGATGAAATCTGGGTATTCTTTCTTCTAAGGAGCATTCCAGCTGCACTTCTTCCAAGATCCAAAACCCAAACCAAACCCACTGCCATCGAGTCAATTCTGATTCATAGCAACCCCCGTTGGGTTTCTAAGGTGGTAAATCTTTACAGAAGTAGGTTTCCCCATATTACTTCCATGGAGCAGCTGGTGGGTTTGAACCGCCAGCCTTCTGGTTAGCAGTCAGATGCCTTAGGCTCTGCGCCACCAGAGCTCCTAGACAGAATTTTTATTATCCACCCCCCAGCAGTATTTTCAGTGTTCTTCACCAGCGTCTTATAAAGATATGAAAATGTTTGTGGATGGTGAGAGCTTTTGGGACAGGAGATGGTACTGGAAAGGTAGATTTGGGGATTTATTTAGTTAAGCTTAGTTATAGTGGAAGGACTTGTTAGATAAAGGCAACCTGTGTTAGTTCTGGGGCAAAGAGAAGGAGGGAATGGGAAAGAAATAAAGAAATGAAGGCTCTAGGTCAGAATTACCAACTCATAGTTTGCTAGTCTTGCTGTAGGTATCATACACAGGTTTAGGCTGCTATCAGTATGGTAACTTTAATAGTTTTTAATGGCTTGCACTTTCTTAAAATGTTATATAAATTTTGGTATTAGGAAGTAAACTCTTACTTAGAGAAGAGGAAGTTAATACAAACAAAAGGAAGGAAGCTGGTTTTTCGTACTTAAGAACTATGAAAAATAGCCTCCTTGAAGGCAGTGAATGAAGGGTGTGGAAAAGGAGAAACATAGGCCATACCACATTGTGAAGAAAAACTGATGGTCTGGATGGCTGTTTAGACATGGAGGCAGGAGCATGGTTCATCTGAAAGGCAAAGACGTCTCAAAGGTTTTGAAACGAGGTGTCTGGGAAGCAAATACATGATATATGTGCATATACATACACAACCCAAGAGATCAGGCCTGAGTCAAATCTTGATTCTGTTACTTACTAAGAGTGTGAATAGGAGTCTCTTTACTTAAGGTCTCAATATTATTATGAGGAGCTTGTTAAACAACAGATTCTGATTGAATACTGTGGATCTGCCTGAGACTGCATTTCCCACAAGCTTCCTGGTGCTGCTGGCTAGCAAAGGCTTAGATGACCTTCAGGATCCTTTCCACTTCTGCAGTTCTATAGTTCTATTTATTGATTGTTTCTCCTTTGGAGAGCTATTATATTCTCGTGACTTTATCACATCTATTTAGGTAGATGAATTCTAAATCTATCTCTTCACTTCAAATTAGAAATGCCTGAATCAATTTGTCATTTTCCACCAATAACCGCATCCCTCTCTTGACATCCCTATTTCTATTGGTGCCTTATATTTATAATTTTTTAGAGAACATTTTTATCCATTACTTCATTTGATGCTTGCTTGAGGCAGACAGTCAGGAAATAGCTCCATTTTACAGGATGGGAAACAAGTTCAGAAAGATTAGGAGTCTAGGGTAGAACCACCCTAGGGTTCAGGAGTCTCAACTCTAGTTTGTGCTCTTACCGTGATGTCACACTGCTTATAGTAATGACTTTCCTGGATAACTGTGCTTAAAGGTTGGTTGTCACTCTCTGTTTTGTTTTTAATGTAAATTTAGTTTTATTAAAAAAAAAAAAAAAAAAGATAATATATTTGTATAGTTCACAATTCAAAAGGTGTATAAAAGGTTACAGTGAAAAGTCTTGATACTACACTGTGCCCCAAATGCCCATTATCTTCCCCTTGGGGCATCCAGTGTTATCAGTTATGTTTTATGTATCTCTAATAATTATGTAATTACATTCTCTTTTTCTTCTATGAGGCACAAATGGTAACGTGCTAAACACACTGATTATATAAACTGTTTTATACTTTAAAAAAAAAATATGTATATTTGGATGTTGTTCCATATCAGTGCTTGAAGAGCTGTCACATTCTTCTTCTTTATAGCCACATAATATTCCACTGTAGGATATTTCATAATTTATCTAGTCCCCTGTTGATGGACAATTAAGTTATTTCCAGTTTTTTGCTAATACAACAATACTGTATTACATACATTACACTCCATATCTGAAGTATATTTTTTAGCACAAATGTGGAAGTGAAATTGCTGTGTCAAACAATATATGCATTTGTAATTTTGCTAGGTATTACCAGATTGCCATGCATTGGTGGTTGTGCCAATTATACTCCAATCAGCAAAGTTCTGTTTTGCTCCGGCCTTGCCTTAGACTATGTTATCAAGCATTTTGGCGTTTGCTTGTTGTAGTACGGTTTTAATTTGCACTTCTTTTGTGAGTGAAGTTGAGGATCTTTTCATGTTTAAGTTTCATTTTCTGTGGACTATCAGTTAATTTTTTTTTTTTTTTGCCATTTTTCTGTTGGGTTGTTGAAGTTTTTCTTACTGATTTCTAGGACTACTTTATACTTTAGTGAAATTGTCTTGGTTATATGAATTAAATTTTTTTCCTTGGGTTGTTTTAACTTTGACTTTGCATGTGGATTTTGCCATTCATAATTTTAAAACATTTTGTGTAGTATTTTTTTTTCTCTTTTTATACCTTCTGAGCTTTGTGTCATTCTTAGACCTTTGAGGTTATAAAATAATTATTCATGATTCCTTTTAGTACTTTTGTGGTTTTATTATTTACATTAAAATATATAAGCTAACTGAAATTTGATATACAACATAGGCTGTATTTCCTACATACATATTTGTATATATGTGTGTGTGTGTATATATATGTATATATGTGTGTGTGTGTGTGTGTGTGTATATATTTGAATTATTGTGACTACTCTGTTACCTTGACACCTTTATCTATTAGACCTTATTTCTCTAGGGATCATCTTTGACTTCCTTTACGCTATCAATCTTCTCTTCCTCCCCACCCACATCCACTATCTAATCAGTCACCCTCTTTAGCCAGTTCTTTCTTTAGGCGCCTATGTTATCTCACCCTTTTTTTCTGTTACTACCAATATCACTTGAAAGCATTTTTTTTAAACATGGAGATATCATGTGTGTGTCTATGTATAGAAGCTCTGGTGGCGTAGTGCCTAAGGCATTTGACTGCTAACCAGAAGGCTAGTGGTTCAAACCCCCAGCCACTCCTCAGAAGGAAGATTGGGCAATCTACTTCCATAGAGATACCACCTCAGAAAGCCAAGGAGGGGTTTGCTGTGAGTCAGAAATGACTCGACAGCAGTGATTTTTTTTTAAAAAATATACATATATATATATAATATATATACTGATCTACTTCCATAGTGATACTGCCTTGGAAACCCAAGGAGGGGGTCGCTATGAGTCTGTATATATATATATATGTACACACCAAAAACAAGAACAACCCACTGCTAGCAAGTTGATTCCAACTCATGTTGTTGTTGTTGTTGTTATGTGCTGTTGAGTCAGATCCGACTCATAGCGACCCCTCCTTGGGTTTCCAAGGTAGTATCACTACGGGAGTAGATTGCCCCATGTTCCTTCCAAGGAGTGGCTGTTGGGTGCTCAATTGTTAGGTGCTGTGAATTGCACTCATAGCAACCCTGTGTACAACACAACAGAATACTGACTGGTCCTGTGCCATCCTCACAATTGTTGCTGTGCTTGAGCCCATTGTTGCAGCCACTGTGTCACAGATCCATCTTGTTGAGGGTCTTCCCCTTTTTCCCTGACTTTCTACTTTACCAGGTAGAAGGACGTGGCCAGGTCCATTCCTGAAAAAGTTGCCAGTGAAAACCTTATGAATAGCTTCATAGATAGTGTTTCAAAGATTCTAAAGCCATGTGAATTCCAATTTAAACATTAAAATCTATTCAGCTTTAGTTTTGGGGATGGATGTTATTAAAGCATAACTCTAGATACATCAACTAAATCTAGTCCAAGTGTAATAGCAATGGCAAAACACACTGCCAGTTTTAGGATACATCCTTTACCATTGCCCATATTATTCCTGTAAGAACGAGGAATGTATTAAAAAGACCAGGGTGATCCAAAAGATCCTCTCTGGTTCTCAGTTAACTTGATCACCATAATATGTAATTGTACCTAACATGAGAAAATGGATAGTTCCAGATATTTGTCTGTCTTTCCCATCTAGAATATGAATGAGTTCTATGAGGAAACAGACTTTATTTCATTTAGAGTTATATCCCTAGCATTTAGATGAATACCTAGCAAATAGCAAGCACTCAATAAACATTTTTTGATTGACTGAATAAATCTGTAGTGAATTAACCCATTCAAGCCTGGAACCCTTAGTGGTTTCTGAAGTTCAACTACCAGATGGTAGAAGCCTACAGCTCACTCAAATCTAAGAACTGGCCTAAGAACTGAAACTGAGATAAAATCTTAGCCGTGCTTCTGTACTACAGCAAATCTTGTAGACTTAAATACTTTAAACTGCTCTAGGGTATATAATCTATTGGTATTTCATGGCCTCATGGTATCACCTAGCACATATATGTACTGCTTTTGACCTTTTCTATATAGAACTAAGTATCATGCTGTATCTATTTTCAAATGGACATCTATAGACAGTTAAAATAAAAAGCTATCTTATGATCTAAATTGGCTCGAATTATCTCAGGATAGTAAAAATATTCTGAATAACTAAAATTTACATATATTAGAACGTCTCTCATTTATATAATTTAATTTTTTGAGTATGTAACTTAAGTTGAAACTACATAAACAGGTATATCATGAAATTTTCATTATCTCTGTTCCCTCCAACTTGCTCTCCTTACTCCCATAGTTAACCATTTATCTGAGTTTCTGGTTTAACTTTCCAATATTTTTTAAATCTTAGGGGAAAGAGGAGGAAGGAAGGTGGTGGGAGACTGGAGGATGGGTGGGAATGGAGGAAAATGGTTCTGTTTAAGTAATGTTCGTGAAATGTTTTAGTGGAATTCTTTCGGTCCCACTTTCACTCCTACTGCCTGTGAAAAAGACAATGACAGTTTTTGTTTTTTGAATAAACTTTTTATTTTGGAATAATTTTTGCTTTACAAAAAAGTTGTAAAGATAATATAGAGAGTTCTAGTCTATCCTGTGAGGCTTTTCATACTTAGAGGATTAAACAAATTTATTAGCTAGTGACCTTCTGTCTCAGAGAATCTTAATCTCTAGTTTTTAAGAAAGGATTGGTTTTGTATATGGATGAAAAAAAGAACTGCACTCCTCTGGCTGACTGAACTTGGAAATGAAGATGGACTTCCCTTGTAGAATGAGCTGTCAGCCTGAAGGAAGAGCTCTATGCATATTTTAAAACTGAGCACTTGACTTCTGTTTTGAAGTCTTCGAAAATACTTAGCTGCCACAGGGAACTGGCTCTTGAGGATGAATTTGACGTGTCTAGACTTAATGCTCGGGAGCTCTGGTAGCGTAGTGGCTAAGGCACTTGACTGCTAACCAGCAGGCTGGCGGTTCAAACCCACCAGCCACTCCCCGGAAGGAAGGTTGGGCAATCCTACTTCCGTAGTGATACTGCCTC
>NW_006921661.1:5417208-5418679 GCF_000298275.1 Orycteropus afer afer | reverse complement strand
CAGTCTGCAGTATGGATTAGATCTCAATATAAAGAAAACAAAAATTCTCACAATATAAGCAACATCATGATAAATGGAGAAAAGATTGAAGTTGTCGAAGACTTCTCCTTACTTGGTTCTACAGTCAATGCCAATGGAAACAGCAGTCAGGACATCAGACGATACATAGTACTGGGCAAACCGGCTGCAAAAGACCTCTTTCAAGTGCTGAAGAGCAAAGATGTCTCCTTGAGGACTGAGGTGCACCTGACACAAGCCATGGTATTTTCAGTCATCTCATATGCATGTGAGAGCTGGACAGTGAATAAGGAAGACCAAAGAAGAGTTGATGCTTTTGAATTGTAGTCCTGGTGAAGAATGATGAAAATGCAATGGACTGCTAAAAGAACTACAAATCTGTCTTGGAGGAAGTGTAGCTGGAATGGTCCTTGGAAGCGAGAATGGCCAGATTTCGCCTCACCTACTTTGGTTATGTTGTCAGAAAGGACCATTCCCTGGAGAAGAATGTCATGCTTGGTAAAGGTGGAGCGTCAACAAAAGAGGGGAATGCCCTCAGTGAGATGGATTGACACAGTGGCTTCCACGATGGGCTCAAGTATAGTAAGGATCGTGGACCTGGTGTGAGACTGGGCAGTGTTTCGTTTGGCTGTGCGTGGGGTCACTATGAATCGGAGACGACCGCACCTAACAACAACAAGAACATCATGCTAGGTAAAGTAGAGGGTCAATGAAAAAGGGGAAGACCCTTAGCTAGATGGATTGATGCAGTGGCTATGATGGGATCCAGCATAGCAACGATTATGAAGATGGCACAGGACCTGGCAATGTTTTGGCCTGATGTGCATAGGATTGCTGTGCGTTGGAACTGACTTGATGGCACCTAAGAACAACAATGTATAAAGTATAATTTTATTTATTTATTTATTGTGATTTTGGTGCAATTTACAAAGCAGATTTGTTTTACTCTCAATAGTTCATGTGCACTTGATTTCACGGCCCTGATTACAATCCCCAGCCATAAAAAACTCCTCTTCCCTTTCCTCCCTGTGACTACTGCTTCCCTGTGCCCTTCTTATCTGTGCATTCCTGTCTGTCCACCTTTCCCTCTGTGTGAATGCTGCCTCTCTGATGTCTTATGGCAGATTGATCTAAGGGGTACATCTCCTTAGGGTAGGTGAATGTATCTCTCTGGGGTAGGTATTCTGTTTGTAGGCCTTTCTGCTGTTGGGCTGAGAGCCAATCCATGGCTCCATGGAAGTAAGTCCATTTCCAGGCCTGAAGAATAACCCTGGGCCATAGTCTCGGGGTTCTACCAGTCTCTATCCGACCTGTAATTGTGGTCATTTTTGTGTTTTTGAATTTCCACTCTATGAAAGGATCATTTTTCCTTCCACTCTATGCAGGATCTCCAATTGTGATCCCTAAAGTAAAACTAACTAACTAACTAAATAAATTATTGTTCATTTTTGCC
>NW_006921661.1:5408066-5415340 GCF_000298275.1 Orycteropus afer afer | reverse complement strand
AACAACAACAACAAGACTTAATGCATTGTCTGTCTTTTCTCTTTTTGATGTGAGTGAATTTAGCTTATATTTTTGTTCATTTCTACTGTTGCTTATGCACTTTTTATGTTTCTAACACTTGTGACTCCAGATAATTCTCTGAGCAAGAGAAATTGTTGGGATGGGGCCTGAATAGGAAATAGAGACTGATTGGCTACTGTTGAAGTGAAATTTCATTTAAGCTCACAACATTTGAGTTATTGGTTGAATGGTATGACCAGTGTATAATTGCTTTTATTTTTTGGTTTGGTCTCTTTTCCTGCCTGTACAAATGATCTGGTATCCAGATGGAGCTAGCAACAGGGGTGATTCTATGTCATAACTGCTGATTTTCTGTTGGTACGAGATGCACTTCACATTTCTACCAGCATGCTTCTGGGGAAAAAAGCTAATCACTGCTTAGTTTATGTTCCAGGGAATGCTAATGCTATCCTGCTTGTATATAACACTCACACAACGTTTATGCATTTAAAAATATTTAAATCTGCTCACAACAGTCTTGTACGTGAGATAGGGCAGGTGTAATCCCTGTTTGACAGAGGGGATGCCGAGGTATAAATAAGAAACTAGATTAAGATAACTGGCTCAACAAATGAATGACTGGCATGAATTATTGTATTTTATTTTTGAATTGTGACTTTAAGAAAATTTAATAGGAAGAAAAAGCTGAATACTTCTCTCTTTTTATTGTTACTTTTTAGCGGCGTCTTCGACATCTTCGGAACATTGCTGCCCGGAACATTGTCAATAGAAATGGCCATCAGCTCCTTGATACCTACTTCACACTTCACTTGTGTAATACAGAAAAGACATACAAAGGTAAGGGAATCTGTGAACTTGGTACCCATAGACTGTTATATCTCATTTTTATTGTTTTGTAACTCAAGCAATTCTCTGTGCCTCTTATTAATTAATTACTTATTGGAAAGCTCAGTTGTCATGCTGTATGAAAAGGTCTTATGAGCAGTTGTCATGTATATTAAAGAATCTTGATTCATCAAGTGTTCTTTTCGGTAAGTGAGCCTTATATTGATAAGCTAACTATTCCTTTATATATTTTAGCTATAAATATCTCTTATAACAGTACCAAAGATTTAAAATAGATTATGAGAGTCTACTGACCTGTATAATTTTACTTTTCATTCAGATGTAATTGATGTATTTTAGGGATGTAGTTTATATCTTCTCAAATCTGTAATTTTTTGTGTATGTGGAGTCATTTTTAGAACAGTGGTGTGGTTTCGTCTAATTCACTTTCATGTATTGTGCCGCAGGTGCTACTATAAGTGACAGTTCTAAGAGTAGTCCAGATATTTGTTTCAAAATCACAAATGTCTTTTGAATGTATATTGTATGAAAGGTACTCTGATATAATCAGTTGGCTTATGTAGGATGGAACAAGAGAGGTGTACGCATGGTGTAATGACAGGAACCTTGGATTAGGATTAAAAGTACTTGGTTCTAGTTCTAGCTCAACTGCTTGCAGCTGTGTGACTTTGGACAAAGATAAGGCTTTTGAATCTTACTTTTCCTGTTTTTAAAATGGAGATAATGAAATAGGCAAGATAGACTTTTATGAGGCTCAATTGAGACAATGTGCTAACGCTTTGTAAGATGTGATTAAAGATCTATTTATATTAGCAAAAGTGCCATTATTTTTAATAAGAGGGACTGAAGACTTATTTGAATTTTGTCCTGTGGCAAATGTGAAAAATTCAAGTAGCATTTTACCTTTTCAATTTTAATTATTAAAAAAAACTCTATTAAAGCACTAGTTATTTAATAACTTCTAAAAAAAATTCCAGTATCAGTACAGTATTTTACACAAATAACACATGTATCATATGTTTTTTGCAAACCAGGTATCCACCTCACATGCTAGTTTCCTATAGGATGTTGCTGTTGTTGTTAGGTGCCGTCGAGTTGGCTCCGACTCATAGCAACCCCGTGTATAACAGAACGAAACACTGCCCGGTCCTGTGCCAGCCTCATGATCCTTGCTATACCTGAGCCATCGTTGTAACCACTTTGTCAGTCCATCTCATTGAGGGCCTTCCCCTTTTTTGCTGACCCTCTGCTTTACCAAGCATGATATCCTTCTTCACGGAATGGTCCCTTCTGACAACATGACTAAAGTAAGTAAGATGAAGTCTGACCATTCTTGCTTCCAAGGAACATTCCAGCTGCACTCCTTCCAGGGTAGATTTTTTAGTTCTTCTGGCAGTCCAAGGTACTTTGAGTATTCTTTGCCAACACCGCAACTCAAAAGCATCCACTCTTCTTCGGTCTTCCTTATTCCTTGTCCAGCTCTCACATGCATATGAGGCAATTGAAAATACCATGGCTTAGGTTAGGCACACCTTAGTCTTCAAGGAGACATCTTTGCTTATCAGCACTTTAAAGAGGTCTTTTGCAGCAGATTTGCCCAGTGCAGTACATTGTCTGATGTCTTGACTGCTGCTTCCATTGTGTTGATTGTGAAACCAAGTAATACAAAACCAACTTCAGTTTTTTTCCATTTATTGTGATGCTGCTTATTGGTCCAATTGCAAGAATTTTCATTTTCTTTTCTTGAGATGTGATCCATACTGCAGACAGAAGTCTTTAATCTTCATCAGTAAGATTAAATCATATTAGTAAATCATAATTCAGTTGCATTATTCCTATATGTGCTGTACATTTTATATGCATGTGTACTAACATTTGGATGAGTTATGTGTCAAAAAAATGATATATGCTCATTAAAAATTTAGTCAGTGCAGAATTGTATAAAGTGTGTAGAAACGCCCTTATACAACAATAACAACTCACTGCCATTGAGTCGGATCTGACTCATAGCGACCCCAACTTGGATTTCTGAGGTAGTATCACTATGGAAGTAGATTGCCCAACCTTCCTTCTGATGAGTGGCAGGTGAGTTTGAACCGTCAGGCTTCTGGTTAGCGGTCAAATGCCTTAGACACTATGCTACCAGAGCTCTCTTATAGTAAATAGCATTAATTTTTTTTTTAATGATGAAAAAAAGGACTCCAAATTCTGCTACCCACCCTATGTAATTTTTTTCATTCTATTACATATTTTGATAAATGAAATTAATCTGAATGATTAACATTAGTTACATTAACAGATATCCCAAATCTCAGTGCCTTAACATAATATAGTTCTTATTGCTAAGTCCAATGTAAGTGTTCTTTAATAGGTAGCAGGTCTTGCACCTATTCTCTAAATGATAACTCAGATACATGTGGCCTGGCATGGCAAGAGAGGATTGCTTGTGGGAGATTTCTTAAGCAGAGAGCCCACATCAGTGTCACCACAGTTCACTGGTTATAAATCAATTGCATTGTCCTTTTTCGATTCAAACAAACAAACAAACAAACAGAAAAACCCAAATTCACTGCCATTGAGTTGATCCCGACCCATGGCAACCCCCACTGGATTTCTGAGGCTGTAAATCTTTATGGAAGTAGATCACCCCATCTTCTTTCTGTGGAGCAGGTGGTGGGTTTGAACTGCTGACCTTCTGGTTAGCAGCCAAAATGCCTTATCCACCATGTCACCAGAGCTTCTTTTTAGATTAAAAGGGGACTGGGAAATATAGACTTTTTATGTGTTCAGGAGGAAAATGAAAAAGTTTGGTCATTATCTGATCTAAGGGTATAAACGTTTCACAGCCTTTGATATAGCTGGGCTATTGTCAGTGCTGTTGAGTTGATTCCTACTCATGGCAACCCAGTGTTTGTAGAGTAGAACTGTGCTCCATACAGTTTTTAATCAAGGCTGTGACCTTTCGGAAGCAGATTTCCAGGCTTTTCTTCCAAGGCACCCAAGAATTCTACGTCTGGTTTACTGCTTACTAATAGGTTATATCACCAAATTCTCACTGCCATTGAGTTGATTCCGACTCAGTGACCCTCATTGGATTTCCAAGGAGGTAAATCTTCACGGAAGTAGGTTGCCCCATCTTGGCTTCCACGGGGTGGCTGGTGGATTTGAACTGCCGATCTTCTGGTTAGCAGTCAAATGCCTTAGACACTGTGCCACGAGGGCTCCTTGGTTATATTACTAGCAACATATAACAATGCCAGGATAGTTTAAATTTTATGTGTTTCTATGTAACAGTCCTTGATTATCTTAATAAAAGTCTGTGGCCTTGCTGCAGTGTCACCGCTGATAATAGTAAAATAGTGCTTAACACATTTTAGATATTTGGTAAATGATAGCAATATTATTAGAATTATAATAGTTACAGTCATATAAGTATCTTCTAAATTGGAAATAGTCATGGGGAACTGGTTATGGATCATGGTGGAAAGTAGAAATAAGATGAAAGTAGAGTAAGTATATTTGCCTTTTTTTCCCATCTAGCTAATGTTACATCTTCAATTTAGAAGTTATCATAGACTATTTTTTAAAGGTTTCTCAATAAAATGGTTATTAACACAATTCAGGATTAACTGGTGATAGAACACAGTCCAATAACTGGTAGTGGTGTTGTATCTGCCACTGACTGGCAAGTCCTTTGGATAGAACATTTAGCTTCTCTTGTGAATTTTAGTTAATTTATCTCTAAAGTGAGAGGATTGGTTATTTCCGAGACTTCCTCTTGCCTGAAAATGTTATGATTGAGTAGTCTATTCATGGGCTTCTTGGGACCACATGTTGGCTATATGTAACTTTTAACTACCACAGGAAGAGCTGGGAAGACCTTTCCTTAGTAGGTCTTAGTTAATATCATCTTACATAGTTGGACTTGTAATGACAAACATGAATAATCATTTCATGATCATTATGTGGCCCTTAGTGTAGACTGACCATAATAGGAAACTAGTTGAAATTTTTCATTAAGCCACCTGTTTCTTAATTTTACAAGAAAATTTTTTATTGGAAAAATATCTGAAATGCTAGTTTCTAAGTTATTTTTTGTTTTATTTTAGCTGAACTCACAGCACATCCAAAAAAGTAATGTGTTATATTTTCTTGACATCCTTTTAGAGACTTTAGGGCATTGTCTACTTTTTTAGGTAATTGAAATCAAACAAATTACCATATCTGCAGAGAGCAAAGCTTTGTGTTAATGTGTGGCGAGCTAGGTTCTAATTCAGGCTCCCCTTTAAGCTTTAAACTTTGATAAAATCAAGTTTGTTCTTGAGTCCTAGTTATTTTCTTACTCATGAAATATGAATACCTTTTATCTCCTGAATTATCAACCAGTTATTTTGAATACATCAGGAGACAAATTGTATAATTCAGTTTAGTGATCGCATTGAAGACTCATAGTTTTGAATATCATCTATATTCTAACAGACCCCAAATTTGTGTCGTTAGCTTAGTGCTCTCTGAGCTCAGACTCCTGTCTGTATCCAGTTGCTTACTTTACATCTCTACTTAGAGTCTAATAGGAAACTTAAACTTGATACGTTCAAAACTGGATTTCTGATATTCCAGCTCTGATTCATCACATGTATTGTTCTTTCTGTCAGAAAATGGCAATTCCATTTGCTTGACCAAAAACCTTGAAATTGTCCTCTTTCTCCTATACCCCACATCC
The DNA here is from genome assembly GCF_000298275.1 of Orycteropus afer afer. NCBI lineage: Eukaryota > Metazoa > Chordata > Mammalia > Tubulidentata > Orycteropodidae > Orycteropus > Orycteropus afer. The sequence continues at coordinate 5,409,750 of NW_006921661.1, read as the reverse complement.
AGTCTTTCAGCAAATATCTTTGGCTCTATCATTAAAAAATATCCTATCTAATCACCTTTTACTATCTCTAAAACACTATCATCTCTTGCTGCAATGGTTGGAATGTACTTTTAATATATTTGTCTGCCCATGCACCCCTTTAAACTGTTCCAGACCGAGACCCTGTGAAAGTGAGAGCCGGATCATTTACTCCTTTCCCCAAAACTCCAGTGACTTCCAGGAGTCTCAATTATCTAGTGCTGCTGTAACAGATACACCACATGTGGGTGGATTTAACAAGCAAGTTTATTTTCTCATGCTTTCGAAGGCTAAAAATCTGAATTTAGAGCACCAGCTGGAAGGGAAGGCTTTCTAGTCTGTCGGCTCTGGACGAAGGTCCTTGTTTCCTTGAGTTTCTGCTCCTGAGCGATCTTTGTGTGACTTGGCATCTCTCTTGCCCCATTTCTGCCCTGTTCTCTTGTTTAATCTCTTTATATCTCAAAAGACATTGTCTCAAGATATACCCTATACCCTGCCTCATTACAATAGCAAAGACAACGCATTCCCAAATGGGATTATAACTGCAGGCACAGAGGTTAGGATTTAAAACATGTTTTTTTTGGGGGACACAGTTCAGGCCAGAACACCTCACCTAGAGTAAAAGCTAAAATCCTTAGGGTTTCTTACAAGGCTTTTCATAATTTGACTCTTGCTATCCCTTGGAGCCTCTTTCTCGTTACTTTCTGGCTGGCTGTCTCAGCCGCACAATCTGTTTGCTGTTCCTTGAATACATCAGCTCTGCTGCTGCTTCCCTTCTGCCTCTGCACGTGTTATTTCTGGGGTCTGCAACACTCTCTTCTCTAGATAGCCACATGACTAGCTTCACCGGCTTCTTTTGGTCTTTGTTCCATATGTTTTCTCGGAGGAACTTTCCTTGATCACTGACTAATCCTTTTAAAAATTGGGACTATTCTTATCCCTATCCTCTGTGCTTTATTTTTCTCCACAGTAGTTAACATCATCTGACATACCATATGCTTAATTATTTGCTTGTTATGTGAACTCCATAAGAGCAGGATTTTTTTTTTTTTTTTTTTTAATTGTGATTTGAGTCAAAATTTACAGAGCAAATTCACTTTCCATACAGCAGTTCACATACATTGTCTCATGACATTGGCTAGAATTTACCCCAGTGCAACAGCTCCCCTCCCACTTCCTCCCCATAGTTACCTCTTCTCTGTGTCCTTCCTTCCATGCACTCCTGCCCCCTGAGCTGTCTCCCTGTGCATACATAGCCCTTCTTTCTCCCATGATTGTTCTCTCCAAAAAGTGTATCTACCTCAGGTAAATGTTCAACTCATATGCCTGTCTAAGGGCAGGAATTTTTAAGTCAGTTTTGTTCACTGTGCTAGCCCCAATAATCTGGAACAATGCTTGACACATACTCAAACCAAAAGCAGACTCACTGCCTTTGAATTGAATCCGACTCATAGTGACCCCCCCCTTGGGTTTCTGAGGCAGTATCTTTACAGAAGTAGCTTGCCCAGTCTTTGTCTTCCTTCTGAGTAGTAGCTGGTTGGTTTGAACTGCCAGCCTTCTGGTTAGCAGTCAAATGCCTTAGGCCCTATGCTAATTTTTTACATGTTGGGAACAATTAGCATAGTGTGATTATGAAAATACCTTGGGGAGGGTGTGGTTGGGAAAA
>NW_006921661.1:5397181-5399220 GCF_000298275.1 Orycteropus afer afer | reverse complement strand
TTCTGTGTCTGTGTTAATTGGTTTCCCTTTTCTTTGTTGAAGAGGGTCTGTGCAATCCTTCTGCCTAGTCCGCCATCTTGCCCCGCCTCTTGTGTGTATATATTTATATTTCTGAATTAATGGTATTGAAGGAAGAAGTCCAAGCTGCGCTGAAGGAATTGGCAAAAAACAAGGCTTCAGGAAATGACAGGAATACCCATTGAGATGTTCCAACAAGCATTGCAGCACTGATGGCACTTACTTGTTTATGCCAAGAAATTTGGCAAACTGACTGGAAGAGATCAATATTTGTGCTTATTCCAAAGAAAAGTGATTCAACAGAATGTGGAAATTATTGAACAATATCATTAATATCACATGCAAGTAAAAGTTTACTAAAGATAATTCAAAAATGGTTGCAGCAGTATATTGCTGATGTCAGATGAATCTTGGCTAAAAGCAAAGATTACCAGAAAGTTATTTACCTGTGTTTTATTGACTATGCAAAGTCATTTGACTGTGTGGCTCATAACAAATTACGGAAACCATTGTGAAGAATGGGAATTCCAGAACACTTAATGGTGCTCATTAGGAACTTGTATGTAGACCAAGAGGCTGTTGTTCCAACAGAACAAGGGGACATGGTGTAGTTTAAAATCAGGAAAGGTGTGCATCATGGTTGTATCCTTTCAACATACTTATTCATCCTGTATGCTGAGCATATAATTAAAAAAGCTGGACTATATGAAGAAGACAGTGGCATCAGGACTGGAGGAAGATTCAGTAACAACCTGGGATATGCAGATGACACAGTCTTGCTTTCAGAAATTAAAGATGACTTGAAGTCATAAAAATCAGAGAGTAACTATAGTCTTCACTAAGGATTATACCTCAAAATAAAGAAAACAACAGTCCTCACAACTGGACCCATAAGCAACAACATGATAAATGGAGAAAAGATTGAAGTTGTCGAGGATTTCATTTTACTTCAATCCTCAACCATCACCCATGGAAACAGCAATTAAGAAATCAGATGTCATACTGCACTGGGCAAATGTGCTGCAAAAGACCTCTTTAAAGTGTTAAGAAGCAAAGATGTTACTTTCAAAACTAAGGTGTACCTAACCCAAGCCATGGTATTTTCGGTAGCCTCATATGCGTGTGGAAGCTGGACAATGAATAAGGAAGACCACAGAAGAATTAATACATTTGAATTGTGATGTTGGTGAAGTACTGAAAATACTGTGGACTGCCAGTGGAAAGTGGGTATTTGTGTGCATGGAGCTGTCCCCCGGGCACAGACTAAAGTATGCCAGTCCTGGGACCAGTGGAAGTTGGATGTTTGCTCCAGGGGCAGGCCGGGTAAGCGAGCAGGGTGGAAGAGACCAGGAAATGAGCAGAGCAGTTTAGAACAGGTAGGGGGGAACAAACTTGCCTGTCAATTTCTCCTACTGTGGTGGCTTGAGTGTTGCTGTGAGGCTGGAGGCTGTGCCACCAGTGCAATGCCACAGGGTTACCCATGATGGACAGGTTTCAGCCAAACCTCCAGACTAAGACAGACTTGGAAGAAGGAAGAGACCACCGCTTCTCAAAGAACTGGCCAGTGAAAACCTTACGAATAGCAGTGAAACACTGTCTGATATATTACTGGAAAACTTGATGAATAGCCCTAAAACATTGTAGGATATAGTGCCAGAAGATGAGCCCCATAGGTCAGAAGGCATTCAAAATACAACTGGAGAAGAGCTTCCTCCTCAGAGTAGAGCAAACCTTAGTGATGTGGATAGAGTAAAGCTTTCAGGACCCCTGATTGCTGATGTGGCATGTCTCAAGATGAAATGAAATAGCCTCAAACATCCATTAATAATTGGAATGTGGAATGTATGTAGTATGAATCTAGGAACATTGGAAGTTGTCAAAAATGAAATGGAATGCATAAAGATCGATATCCTAGGCACTTAGGCGCTCTGGTAGCATAGTGGCTAAAGCACTTGACTGCTAACCAGAAGGCTGGCGGTTCAAACCCACCAGCCACTCCTCGGAAGGAAGGTTGGGCAATC
>NW_006921661.1:5393766-5397081 GCF_000298275.1 Orycteropus afer afer | reverse complement strand
GTTCAAACCCACCAGCCACTCCTCGGAAGGAAGGTTGGGCAATCCTACTTCCATAGTGATACTGCCTCGGAAACCCAAGGAGGGGTCTCTATGAGTCGGGGCCAACTCGACGGCACATAACAACAACAACAGTGAGCTGAAATGGACTAGTTTTGGCCATTTTAATTCAGACGATCATATGATCTACTATGCCAGGAATGACAAATTGAAGAAGAATGACATAACATTCATCATCACAAAGAATGTATATTAAGATCTATCCTGAAGTATAATGCTGTCAGTGATAGGATAATATCCATACACCTACGAGGAAGACCAGTTAATACTACTACTATTCAAATTTATGCACCAACCACCAAAGCCAGAGATGAAGAAATTGAAGATTTCTACCAACTTCTGCAGTCTGAAATTGACTGAACATGCAATCAAGATGTGTCAGTTATCACTGGTGATTGGAATGCAAAAGTTAGAAACAAAGAAGAGTCATTGGTAGTTGGAAAATATGGCCTTGGTGATAGAAATGACACTGGAGATCGCATGATAGAATTTTGTAAGACCAACAACTTATTCATTGCAAATACCCTTTATCAACAATACAAATGATGGCTGTACATGTGGAATTAATCAGATGGAGTACACAGGAATCAGATTGACTGCATCTATGGCAAGAGGCAATGGAGAAGCTCAATATCTTCAGCCAAAATAAGGCCAGGAGTTGACTCTGGAACAAACCATCAACTGCTCATATGCAAGTTCAAGTTGAAGTCGAAGACAATTAAAACAAATCTACGAGAGCCAAAATATGACCTTGATTATATCCCTCCTGGATTTAGAGCCATCTAAAGAATAGATTTGATGCACTGAACACCAGAGGAATTGTGGGATGACATCAAGAACATCATCCATGAAGAAAGCAAAAGGTCATTGAAGACAGGAAAGGAAGAAAGGACCAAAATGGATGTCAGAAAAGACTCTGAAACTTGCCGTTGAACGGAGAGTAGCTAAAGCGGATAGAAGAATCGACAGGATAAAAGAGCTGAACAGAAGTTTTCAAAGAGCAGCTCAAGAAAACAAAGTAAATTGTTATAGTGAAATGTGCAAAGACCTGGAGTTAGAAAACCAAAAAAAAAAACATGCTTAGCATTTCTGAAGCTGAAAGAACTGAGGAAAAAATTTAAGCCTCGAATTGCAATATTGAAAGATTCCATGGGCAATATGTTGAAGGATGCAGGAAACATCAAAAGAAGATGGGTGGAATATACAGAGTCACTATACCAAAAAGAATTGGTAGATGATCATCCATTTCAGGAGGTGGTATATGATCAAGAACCGATGGTATTGAAGGAAGAAGTCCAAACCTGCAATGAAGGAATTGGTGAAAAACAAGGCTCTGGGTATTGATGGATACCCATTGGGATGTTTCAATAAAGGGATGCCCTACTGGAGGCACTCAGTCAGCTGTGCCAAGAGATTTGGAAGACAGCAACCTGGCCTACTGACTGGAACAGATTCATATTTGTACCCGTTCCAAAGAAAGGTGATCTCACAGAATGTGGAAATTATTGAACAATATCGTTGATATCATGCCCCAGTAAAATCTTACTGAAGATAATTCAAAAATGGTTGCAGCAGTATATTGACAGAGAACTTCCAGAAATTAAAGATTACAGTCTGCAGTATGGATTGCACCTCAATACAAAGAAAGCTCTGGTAGCTCTGGTAGTGTAGTGCCTAAGGCCCTTGACTGCTAACCAGAAGGCTGGCGGTTCAAACCCACCAGCCACTCCTTGGAAGGAAGATGGGGCAATCTACTTCTGTAGTGATACTGCCTCAGAAACCCAAGGAGGGGTCGCTATGGGTCAGGTCCGACTTGATGGCACATAACAAGAACAACAACAACTGGTAGCATAGTGCCTAAGGCACCTGACTACTAACCAGAAGGCTGGTGCTTCAAACCCATTAGCCACTCCTCGGAAGAAGGGTTGGGCAGTCTACTTCCATGGTGATACTTCCTTGGCAACCCAAGGAGGGGTCGCTATAAGTCAGGGCCGACTCGATGGCAAACAACAACAGCATAAAGAAAGCAAAAATCCTCACAAATGGACCAGTAAGCAGCATCACGATAAATGGAGAAAAGATTGAAGTTGTCAAAGACTTCGTATTACTTGGTTCTACAATCTATGCCAATGGAAGCAGCAGTCAGGACATCAAAAGATGTATTGCTTTGGGCCAATCTGTTGCAAAAGACCTTTTTCAAGTTCTGAAGAGCAAAGGCGTCTCCTTGAAGACTAAGGTGTACCTAACCCAAGTCATGGTATTTTCATTCGCCTCCTATGCATGTGAGAGCTGGACAGTGAATAAGGAAGACCAAAGAAAAGTTGATGCTTTTGAGTTGTGGTGTTGCCGAAGAATGCTCAAAGTACCGTGGACTTCTAAAAGAACTAACAAATCTGTCCTGGAAGAAATGCAGCCAGAATGCTCCTTGGAAGCAGGAATGTCCAGACTTCGTCTCACCTACTTTGGTCATATTGTCAGAAGGGACTGTTCTTTTGAGAAGGCTGTCATGCTTGGTAAAGTGGAGGGTCAGTGAAAGAGGGGAAGGCCCTCAACAAGATGGATTGACACGGTGGCTGCAGCGATGGGCTCAGGTACAGTAGGGATCATGAGGCTGGCACAGGACCGGACAGTGTTTCTTCTGTTGTACTAGGATCGCTTTGAGCCAGAGATGACTCCACGGCACATAATAACAACAGTAAAGCCAGAAGAAGAAACAAATCTCTCTTGGAAGAAATACAGACAGAATGCTCCTTAGAAGTGAGAATGGCCAGACTTGATCTCATGTACTTTCGTCATGTTATTAGAAGGAACCATTTCCTGGAGAAAGATACTGTGCTTGGTAAAGTAGACAGTCAATGAAAAAGGGGAAGACCTTCAACAGGATGGATTTACACAGTGGTTGCAGTGATGGGCTCAAGCATAGCAAGGATTGTGAGGATGGGGCAGGATTGGGCAGTGTTTCGTTCTGTTGTACATAGAGTCACTATGAGTTGGAGCTAACTTGATGGTACCTAAGAACAACAACAAATTTGTATACCTTTGCGGTGTAGTAAATTACTTAGTGTGGCTTTTCTACCCATAAGTCTTTGTAAACTCCAAGGTGGGAATTGCTATTAGCAACGAATCTCCTGATTTTAAAGTCGCCCACCTGGGTTATTTCTGTTGGGAGTGGCACAATACAATGTTCTGGGAGGATCTCACTCTCTCTCACATGCTTAGAGTTCTGATGCTGTGATTGGCTAGTTTGACCACCCTTCC
>NW_006921661.1:5386759-5393345 GCF_000298275.1 Orycteropus afer afer | reverse complement strand
GTTGGTGAAAGGGCTGGAGGGAGGCAGCATGTCTGGCCTTGTAGGAATAGGCCTTGGGTTACTGCTGGTAATCCTGTCTTCCTCTTGTGAGATTAGAGGAGGTCAGAACATGTGGCCTCCTTGTCGTTTTTGCAACCTTTCAGTTCTCAATTAAAATGTCTTGAAGATTTTTTCCATTTTTGGCTCAGAGAGACGTTCCTTATTGTTATATTTTCCCTGCATAGATTCCTATTGAGTAAAAATAAAATAAAAACCCCACTGCCTTCAAGTTGATTCTGACTCATAGCAACTCCCGCTGGGTGTCCAAGGCAGTAAATCTTTACGGAAGCAGATTGCCTAATCTTCCTTCTGTGGAGCAGCTGATGGGTTTGAACCTCCAGCCTCCTGGTTAGCAGTCCAATAACTTAGGCACTGTACCACCAGAGTTCCTTATAGATATACTATACTTTATTTAGCTCCTATTGGTTATTGTTTGGGGAGTTCCAGTGTTTTGCTATTACACACAATACTGTAGGTTATAAGTACATTATTTTATATGAATGCTATTATAGTTATAAGGTAAATTCCAAGAAGTGGAAATACTGAGTCAGAGTGTGTATACTTGTAGTTTTGATAAATATTGCAAAAATTGTTTTCCATTGGCCTTGTTCCAATTTATATTCCTACTTGTTATGCATTAGTGCCTTTTTTCCTGTACAGCTTCACTAACAGACTGTGCTATTATATATTAAATTTTTACCAGTCTGATGGGTGAAAAATAGTTGTGAGGTAAAGTTTATATTTGTATTTCTAATTATGAATAAAGTTGTGCTGACAAAACCATCGATTGAAAGAATGGAATGCTGCAGAACAGCCAGAACATGCCATTGGAACTCTGCTCTGTAATCTCTGATGGCTTTGTTGGGGGAGCATCTGTATCTAATGGACTTTTTCTGTCAAAGTATGTCTTTAATGATATCTTTGAAAATTTACTTGTCAAACGATTTGCTCAAATTGAATTATTCAAATTAATAAAATAGAATTAATAAAACTCTATTAATAAAAATTATAATTTATGAGATGTTTTAAATTTACTATTTCAATTGAGTCTTACAACAGCCCTTTTCCAGGTATCATTCTCTTTTGAAAGGTGAAGAAACTAAGAGGTTTAATTGACTTGCCAGGGTCACAAAGTTTATATATGATGCATTGGTGACTGGAACTATCTTTTGACTCTTAAGTTTGATAGTCTTCTTTTTAAAGCACACTGCTAATTTCATTAACTATTTTTTGTAGCAGAATGATAAGCCAGTGTAGGCCCAAGTTTAGTTGTTAGAAACTGCCTCATATTTGATTTCTTTCCAAATTGTGTGGCTTCTTTGTTGACCTACATTCATTTTAATTAGCAGGTTCTTTTTTAAAAAATTTTTATTGTGATTTGGGTGAAAGTTTACAGAGCAAATTCATTTTCCGTACAGCAGTTCACATACACTTTGTCTCATGACATTGACTGCAAAATTTCCCACAGTGCAACAGCTTGCCTCCCATTTCCTCCCCATAGTGACCCCCTGTGTCCTTCCCTTCATGCACTCCTGCTCCCTGAGTTGTCTCTGTGTAGCAGGTTCATTTTGAGGGGCTAATGGAAAAGGCAAATTGTTATTTCCATTTATTCATGCAGTCAGTCAACAAAGTTTTAGAAGAAATATTAATACTATTCACCTTCTTAGAGCTGGAAACAATATATTTTGGAAAATTGTATAACTTTTGACCCTTTGCATATTAAGGAATTTCTCTTTTGAAAGAAAAGAAGAGAGGTGACTATGGGGAGGAAGTGGGAGGGGAGCTGCTGCATTGTAAATTTTGGTCAATGACATGAGACAAAGTGTATGTGAACTGCTGTATGAAGGGTGGATTTACTCTGTAAATCTTCACCCAAATCCTAATAAAAAAAAAAAAAAAGAAAAGAAGAATACTGTTTTCTGCTTGATTTTAAAAGTAACACATACTCATTGTAATAAATTCAAACAGTACAAAAATGTATTAAATATAAAGTGAAACTATCTTATAATAAAAAAACCCTTCATAAGCCTTTATTATTATTGTTGTCAGCTGTTATCAAGTTGGTCCCAACTCATGATGAGCCTGTATACAAGAGAATGAAATGCTGTCCCTGGTCCTGTGCCATTTCTGGAAAAATATACATGGTACATATATGTTGTTACTATCTTATATCTATCTATCTATATATGTACATATATGCATTTGAAGTACTCCAAAATTAACAGGAACCTAAATGTTCATCAGTTAGAGATTCTTTGTAAAAACCCACCAGCCACTCCTTGGAAAGAAGGTTGGGCAATCTACTTCTGTAGTGATACCACCTCAGAAACCCAAGGAGGGTTGCTGTGAGTCGGGACTGATTGGATGGCAGTTTTTAGATTTGAATTTTGGATCCTTTTTTTTTTTTTTTTACTTAAAAATAACTTTTTATAATAGAAAAGTTTAAAAACTGCCAAGCAAAGAAATAAAAGTAAGCAGCCTAATCCTATCACCTGGATAAACATTGTTAATTTTCTTACAGAAATTGAGATCCTGTTGTAAATCCTCTTTGAACCTGCTTCCTTCACTTTGTCATTGTCTCCCCACAAAATAGGATAATTCTCTATATCATTTTGTTTTAAGAAAGCCAAGGACAAAGCAATGTAGGTGATAAGCTTGTGAAGAAGTGCTTTAATCAAAAGACCTTTCCCATAAGGCTTTTATGTCTAGGTCCACTTTTCCTTTTCTACTTGAAGATTCTCTAGCATAAGTCATTAGTGGACCACTTTGACAAGTTTCACCATATTTGAGTCCAATTTTTACTGTTATATACTTAATATTTTTCTTTAAGTTGGTTACTTTAACAGCTAACAAGCCTAAGCATAATCTTTGAAATTGTTCATTCAATAAAAAGATATTTATCAAGTGTCTGTCCTGTGCCAGGTTTTAGGTGCTAAGGAAAGAGCAGTTGTACAAAACAAATGCTGCTGCCCTTAACGGAGTTATATTTATGGGTTGGATATGTGACACATAAATTTCACTATATTAGAAAACAGTAAAGTTGGGCCACGTATCACCTAAGATTGTCTGCAGTGTGCATCACACTCGGGAAATACAAATGTCTTTTTTTTTTTTTTCTCTTGTGATTTGGGTGAAAATTTACAGAGCGAATACACTTTCCATACAGCAGTTCACGTACACTTTGTCTCATGACATTGACCACAATTTACTGCAATGCAACATCTCCCCTCCTACTTCCTCCCGATAGTTACCTCTTCCCTGTGTCAATCCCTTCATGCACTCCTGCCCCGTGAGCTATCTCCCTGTGCATAAGCAGCCCTTCTTTCTCCCATGCTTGTTCTCTCCAGGGAGTGTTTCTACCACAGGTAAATGTTCAACTCATATGCCTTTTCTACTGTTTGGCTGGAAGCTATAGGCGTGCGTTCAATTCCAGACCTGAAGGGCATCTAGGGGCCATAGTGTCAGTGCTTCCACCAGGCTCTGTCGGTCCCCCTCCTTTTTTTTCCCAAATGATTTTGAGTTTTGTCCCACATTGTTCTCCCTGTCTATCCAGGATCGCCTATATAGATCCTCTTCCAAGAGGTTTACAGTAGTAGCCGGGCACCATCTAGTTCTTCTGGTCTCAGTCATATAGGCTGCAGATCGGATGGTGTACCAGTCGCTAGGACTAATTGTTTCCGTGAATTTTTGATTTTCTTCATTCTTCTTTGCTCTGGACGTGGAGGGACCCATCGTTGCATCTAGATGGCAGCTTGCAGGCTTTTAAGATCCCATTTGCTACTCGCCACAGTAGGAGGTGGAACAATGTTTTGTGTAGTATTTTATGCCAATTGAGCTTGGTGTCCCCTGCGACTATGGTCCTGAGCCCACAGGTTCAACTACTCAGTCCCTCCGGGTAGCTGGCTATGACCAAGCAGTGACTACAACTTTGGAAATACAAGGGTCTTTGTAGACTGTGGTGTCAAAGTAGTATAGAGGTGACTTGGGCAGAGTTAGAGGGTTGGATAATGGTGGGAGTGTCTGAACCTCCGATACCTTTCTCTTCTAATTGAAGTCTTTGGGTTTTGTAACATTTACTAACATATATGGAGGTTTATAGAATCACAAAACTTTTAATCCTTACAGACAACCTTCAATTATTAGTCTAATTCCCTAAATTGTCTAATGAAGAAACAGGCCCAAGGAAATTGGAGACAGCATACTAATAACAAAACCAAACCAAACTCACTGCCATCGAGTCGGACCCGACTCATAATGACCCCCTTGGGTTTCTGAGGCAGTATCACTATGGAAGTAGATTGCCCAGTCTTCTTTCCGAGGAGTGGCTGGTGGATTTGAACTGCCAGCCTTCTGGTTAGCAGTCAAATGCCTTAGGCACTAGGGCACCAGAGTTCCTATATAGTGACAGAGCTTAGAATTTCGGTTACCTGATTGCTAGATTATTCATTCCACAGTACTACATGGGTAATCATTAGGGACATTTGAGAAAAACAGCTTATGGAATCACTTATGGAGAGTGGGGATGGGAGGGAAGAAGAAAATCTGCATTTTGAAGGGATAAAAGAATCCAACATGGTAACAATCACTAAATCAAATGTTAAAAAGGTTTTGACCTTTGTTTTCTGATGCTTTTTCCCTTTAAGACACTGCTATTTAACTCCTAGTCTTATTTTTATTTCTATTTTGCTGGTAAAGATAAAGAGAGAATGTTGTTAACGTGCTATCAAGTTGGATCCAACTCATAGTGACCCCTCCTTGGATTTCTGAGGTGGTATCACTACAGAAGTAGATTGCCCAACCTTCCTTCCGAGGAGTGGCTGGTGGGTTTGAACCTCCAGCCTTCTGGTTAGCAGTCAAGTGTCTTAGGAACTACACTACCAGAGCTCCCAAAGAGAGAATAGATACCTTGAAAATATTGGGAACGTATGTTAAAATATTTACCTGATTAGTAATGATAAACGTTAATAGTAGGTGGATACATAGGTAGACAGGCTAAATAATCAGGTGTGCCTGGGCAAAAGGGAATATACCTATTACGATATATAAGTTTGGCAGACAGTATTTCTACATACATATTTTATGTGCTGTAAGACTGTCCATATATATAATAGAGCTAATGGAAGAAAGTGATGATAACGTCTTAGCCATAGCCAAACACTCTGAGTGAATGAATCATTGGGCCCACGGTCGCAGGGCACATCAAGCTCAACTAGCACAACATACTACACAAAAAATATTTTTCTGCATCCTATTTTGGTGAGTAGCAATTGGCGTCTTAAAAGCTTGCAAACCATCTAAGATGCAATAAGTGGTGTCTTCTTCTCTGGAGCAAAGAATAATGAAGAAAACGAAAGACACATGGAAACAGTTAGTCCAAGGGACTGGTAGACCATGTGCGCCTCAGCCTACATGACCCTGAAACCAGAAAAACTAGATGGTGCCCAGCTACCATTGTCAACCACTCAGAAAGGGGTCAAAATAGGAGATCCTGGATAGAGTGGAAGAAAAATGTGGAACAAAACTGAAAATCATAAGAAACAAACCAAAACAAAGAAACAGGCTTAGCTCTGGTGGCGTAGTGCCTAAGGCATTTGACTGCTAACCAGAAGGCTGGCTGTTCAAACCCACCAGCCACTCCTTGGAGGGAAGACTGGGCAATTTACTACTATAGAGATACCACCTCAGAAACCCAAGGAGGGGTTGCTGTGAGTCAGAATTGACTCACTGGCAGTGAGGTTTTTTTTTTTTTTTCACTGATCTGATAGAAAACTGGTGAAAGCCCTGAGACTATGGCCCATACTCACCCTTTGGGCCTGGAATTGAACTCACTCCTGTGGCTTCCAGCCAAACAATAGACAGGAGTATAAAGTGAATAAGGAGCTCTGGTGGCATAGTAAATAAGGCATTTGGATGCTAACTAGAAGGTCAGTGGTTCAAACCCATCAGCTGCTCTGTGGAAGGAAGATGGGGAGATCTACTTCTTTAAAGATTTACAGCCTCAGAAACCCAATGGGGGTCACTGGGAATGGGAATCAACTTGATGGCAGTGAGTTTTGAGTTTATAAGGTGAATATTTACACCAGACAGCTGTATTCTTTAGAATAATCAGCGAGATCAGAAGGGGAATATTGCATGGAGAGATAGCTCAGAGGGCAGAGATGCATAGGAAAGAAGGATACAGGCAAAAAGTACAGGGAGGTAGTGAGTGGAAAGAGAGCTTTGCATTGTGGGGATTGCAATCAATGTCATGAAATAAAATGTATATGAACTGTTGTGTGGAAAATGAATTTGCCTTGTAAACTTTCACTAACATCACATTAAAAAAAATAAAAAATTAGAAGCTAAAAAAAAAAAAAAAGGAGACAACACACAGAAAAATACAGTAAAAATTACTGCCTGAGTTTCTTATAAAGCTAGACATAGGCTTACCATTTGATCCAGCAATTGTACTCCTAGGTATTTTCCCAAATGAGATGAAAATGTGTGTCTATATATATATATATACATAAATGCTTACAGCATTTTTATGTATAATTTCCAAAAACTG
>NW_006921661.1:5367358-5386659 GCF_000298275.1 Orycteropus afer afer | reverse complement strand
TTTGATCCAGCAATTGTACTCCTAGGTATTTTCCCAAATGAGTTGAGAACATGTATATATATATATATATATATATATATACACACACACACACACACACACACATAAACACCTGCACATAAATGTTCAGAAAGGCTTTATTTATAATTGGAAAAATTAGAACCAACCCAGATGTCCTTCAATAGGTGAATGAACAAACAAATTGTGGTATATCCATACAATGGAGTATTATTCAGTGATAAAAACAAATGTACTATCAAGCCATGAAAAGACATAGAGGAAACTTAAGTGTTAAAAAAAAAAACAGGATTTAGAGTTAGTTAATAAGCTTATTTATTTATTTTTTTGGTATCACTTATTTATTTATTTTTTCTTCTTTTCCAGAATTTTATAGAAGTGAAGTGATTAAGAATTCCTTGGTAAGTTTGATTTTTGACAGGTACATATGACTAAGCCTTTTAACTCTTGTTTCAGAAAATGCTGAGATGTAAAATAAGTTGAGGTTCAGTTCTGGTATTATCATACCTCTGTAGTTAAATCTTTAATTTTTTTCTTAAATTACTGATTTGTTCATTGCTGTATCTCCAGTGCTTAGAACATGACTACCACGTAGGAGGTGCTCGATAAGTATTGGTTCGATGAACTGATATATGTGTTTTTTGAGAACTTCTTTTTTCAACTTAAATTCTGTAATTCTGTCATTTCTATTCACTCTAAGGAAGTTTGTGACTGTGTGGCCCGCCAAACATCATAATAAATGATGTTTATACAAATAAATATTTGTTTAGATTAGTTTTTAAGAATTTTGTATCTAGAATCTTCACTTGTTTCTTTCTGATGGCATTGCTCGGTTAGAAAGCTGGAAGGGTCCTACATTTGATACTGTGCACACTAGATATTTGCATCGATGAGTCAATTTCTTAGGTCGTGGTGAAGAAAAGAGGGGCTTTGTGGTAATGATAATATCCTTTTTATGGTCTAAGACCATACTGTGTCCTCTGTATACTTTTTTTACCGTCATCTGCTAACATTCTTTTCCTTACTTATTGTGTTCCAGGCATACTCTCTTCTCTCAGTGCTTCAAACACGCCAAGCTTGTCTTGTTCCTTCTGCCCAGAACACTTTTCCCCCCTTAGTTCTTCCCATGGTAGAAGAGGTCTTTGAGATCTCAGTTATGTCACTTCAGTGAGGCCTTTTCTGACTATTGCAATAAAGTAGCTTTCTTTCCTCTAGTCACTCTTTTTTATATCATTCTGTTTTATTTTCTTTAGAGCATTCATCACTATTGGAAACTCTGGCTGACTTATTTGTTTGTGTTTATTATCTTTCTCCCACCTTCTAGAATGAAGTTCTACAAGAGCAGGCACCTGCCAGTCTTGTATACCACTGTAACTTAGAGCATACAATAGTGTAGATGCTCAGTAAATCCTTGTTAAATGAGTGATTGGATAGCAATGATATGATATATTTAAAGACACCTTTCACATAAGTTATCCCATTTTGATCCTTATAACAACCTGTAAGGTAGATGGGAGGAGCTCTGGTAGCATAGTGGCTAAAGCACTTGACTGCTAACCAGAAGGCTGGCGGTTCAAACCCACCAGCCACTCCTCGGAAGGAAGGTTGGGCAATCCTACTTCCGTAGTGATACTGCCTCGGAAACCCAAGGAGGGGTTGCTATGAGTCAGGGCTGACTCGAGGGCACATAACAACAACAACAACAACAAGGTAGATGGGGCAGATACTTAAGAAACTGACACCCAGCGAGGTCCAGAGACTTTCTTAGAGTCATAACAACTGCAGGACCAGAACCTCAGACTAGGCCCCTTCTGTCTTTAAGTCTCTAACACTTTTTCTTCCTTGTCAAGCTGTCTTGTAAATGTCTCTAAAGTATCATAATAGATATGATAGGTTCCTCTGGGGAGGTCCAGTCACCAGGAAAGCTCTGGTTCTACATATGTTAAATGATACATGATAATACCTAGCATGCTGCTCTCACATGGTAGCTGCTAAGTCAGTGTTAATTTATCCTCCTCTGCTGGTTCACTAGAACAGAAAGTCATCCATCTATAGACAGGTAAGAACTAGGAGTGGTTAGGGGTCAGAGAGAGTAAAATTTTTGCCTTGATTTATTCCACTTCCTTTTCTGTAGTCAGACCTCTGTTGGGGGATGGTTTTATGACAATTCTTTGCTTTTTTCCCTGGATTTGTGTCACAAAGGGCTCTATGCCATAGAAGTACTTCAGTGTGTGGTTCTACATTGTCACTGTTTACTTGATACTCACTTGACATCCATATTTCTAATTGTCATTGCTCAGAGTGTTAACTCCTATTTTCAGCTCCTTTTGGCTTGAGTCTTCACTTGCTTCTGAACTGTGTGTGACGTGACGTCTTCTTCCCTATGCGTTTAGGCTGATTCATGTTTTATGAGGATGTTGTTGGGTGGATTCCTGACAAGGGAAAAGATTGGACTGAGACCTCCAGAGTTCTTTCAACTCAGAGTTTAAACTGTAGTTGTTTCTTGAGTGTACTTCTTAAAACATCTGCTTACATTGTAATTTTATCTCCCCAAGTAGATGAAACCTCCTGGGGGTCAGAGGCTGCCTGAGTATCTTTATGGCCCCCTAGCTCCCACTGTACTACTTCTGTTGGGTAGTTGTTTGATGAATATTGTTTCATTGATGTTTCCTTTTAAGGGTATTTTTTGAGATTATGATCTTTTTGGCAAGGATTGCTTTTTATTTCTTTTATGCCTTAATATACATGCTCCATGAAATTCAGTTCATTTATTCTTTTCTTTTTTTGAGAGAACTATTCTTTTTTAGCTTTTTGCAAAATCATTGTGACTAGTTCAGATTAATGGGAGCTCTGGTAGCATAGTGCCTAAGGCACTTGACTGCTAACCGGAAGGCTGGCGGTTCAAACCAAACAGCCACTCCTCGGAAGGAAGATGGGGCAATCTACTTCCGTAGTGATACTGCCTCAGAAACCCAAGGAGGGGTCGCTATGAGTCAGGTCCAACTCGACGGCATATCACAACAACAGTTCAGATTAATGGTCATTGGGTACCACAGGATCAAGAACTCTTAGAGATGGCACATGGTACTTTAATTCATTTAAATTTAAATATAGCCACATGTGGCTAGTGGATATTGTGTTAGCACATTTCTAGATGCTTCTGAAAAGCTTTCAGACAGTCATTAGCAGAAATGAAATTTTCCTTTTTTTTTGCTTTGTTTTTTATACTTCGTGCTTTTCCGATACAATTAGTACAGTTCTAAATCATTATAATAATTGTTTTATGGTTGTTTTAGCTCTCTCTTTATATATATATATATGAGTTATATAGCAGGATCCTTAAGTGCTTCCTCTTTATAATCTCCGTAGGTATTATACTGGGTTTTGCTTGTACTTGGCAAACGAACTGGAAAATACACACAGTATTTCAGTGACTCTAAGTTGTTAATTATAAGACTCACTATTTTTATATTCACCAAGAGAATCTTCTAATTAACCTGAGGCACAGGGCCTTTGCAGTAGTCCTGTGTGAGTTGTGACTGACTCTTACTAGCTTCTTGTTACTTTGAAATTTCTTTCATCCATGCTCAAGCATTAAGCAGTCTTTCCCGCCTTTAGGCTCATCGCTTGACTTTTGATAGATGATCCTTTTGTACATATATCTGCATTAAAATATAAGGAAGCGTCATCGCTTTGTGGTGATCTCCGTATCTTAAGTCTTATAATGAAGTCATTTCTCTACTGACAAATACTTGCTTCTCTAACACCAAGTTTGTGCTTCACTGATGTTTCTGAGGAGCTCTGGGCGCACAGTGGTTAAAGTGTTTTGGCAGTTCAAACCCACCAGCTGCTCCGTGGGAGAAAGATGAGACAGTCTGCTTCGGTAAAGATTTACAGTATTGGAAACCTTATGGGGCAGTTCTCCTCTGTCCTAAACGGTTGCTGTGAGTTGTTTCTGTGTCTTTCTGCCTTCATAAAAGCTTAATACTTTTTATTGAAGTTTAGCATACATACAGAAGGGTTTACAATATATAAGTATGTACTATGTACTGTAAATATAAGCTTGATGAATTTTCACAGATTGAGTACAGCATCCACATCAAGAAATAAAATATTTTTGGCTCCCAGAAACCTCATCTGAGGAGTGGCTGGTGGGTTTGAACCGCCAGCTTTCTGATTAGCAGTCAAATGCCTTAGGCACTATGCCATAGGCAATCTACTTCTGTAGTGATACGGCCTCGGAAACCCAAGGAGGGGTAGCTATGAGCCGGATGTGACTCGATGGCAGTGCGTTGCTTTGTGTTAGAAACCTCGTGCTCTCTTCAGTCATTATTAGTCTCCTGATTTTAACACCATAGATTAATTTGACCTGTTTTTCAGCTTTGTAGACATGGAATCATACAGTGTGTACCTTTTTCTGTCTGATCAGACTGATGTTGTGCAGGTCATTGCCGTTGTGGGGCGTATGTGTAGTTTGTTTATGCTGTAGTATTCCATAGTGTGGATATACCACAATTTTTCTAATCTCCTACTGATAGATATTTTGTTAGTGTCTAGTGGTGGGCTACTATGAGTAGTGCTGCCGTGAACATCCTTGTACATGTCTTTTGGTAAACGTGTGAAAATGGTTTAGGGAGTTGCATTGTCTGACTGCCTCTAACTTCCCAAGTGGGGAGGAGGATCAATATCAACAGCCCCAGGCTGATTCCTGTGAGGCAGAGGTCAGACATATCTTCACCCTCCAACCTTTTTATCAATTCTGATACCAATTGCCAGTCCTTTGGTACTCTCTGCTTTGCTGCTGGGCTCCATAATTTGTTGCAGTGGCCACACAGAACTCACGGACAATACTTTGGGGTTTCTATGGGAAGTAACAAGTTACAATTTAGGATCAGAAATGACTCAGAGTACAGTTCTTCGGTCAGGACAGCCTCTTCTCAGCAGTGCCCATAGGCATGCCTTTCTCTGGCCTTCTGCTTCCCAGCCCTGTGGCCCCTTTGTTACAAAGCTTTTTTGGTTCTGCCGGTAAATTCCCAGAGGCATCTCACTCTGCCAGTAAGCCTTGGCCTGAAGGTGCTTAACTGTCTCCATGGATCTGGAAGTCCATCATGTTGTCTCCTGCCAGGTGTCCTGGTTCTGCTGTCACCATGTTTCATTTTCTCAGCAAAGTGTTACGGCTCACTCTCCGTCTCCTAGGTAAAGGAGCTTCAGTGCAGAGATCTTGGATCCAAAGGATGCACTCCACCCCTGGCTTTTCTTTCTTGAAAACACAGTGAGGTCCCCTCTTCCCGCCTCTGGGATGGCTCATTTTCAGCTTTGCATGGTGGCAAAACTGACCAAACCCCATGTTAGGGTTCCATACACCTTATTTGCATGGTCTCACCTCCCACAAGGGTGCCACTGCACTTCATTTACCTTATTAGGAATCTGTCCAATCTCCTTGGTAGGCCACAAACACCTCACATTTGCATAGTCTTACCCAGTTACTGGGTGAGAGTTACAGACTAGCTAGAAGCGCCACTGTAAGTAAGCACTGCACTGTAGCATGCATGCATTTCAGTTGAGTAGGTACCTAGGAGTAGAATTGCGGGAATGTGTGTATGCTCAGCTTTAGCAAGCTGAAAACTACCAAGCAGTTTTCTAAAATTACTGTTTCATTTATACTTCCACCAGCAGTATATGAGAGTCTGATTACTCCACATTCTTGCCAATACTTTTTGTATTTTTTAAATTTTAATTTTAGTTTTGATAGATACCATATACAGGATTTAAAAAAATGTGTAACTTTAGACTGTAGTTAAACTTAACAGCCTATATAATTCAAAAGAAGTCATTATTAATAGCTATTTTTAAGGTACATAGTGCTGACTGCGACACCTGATGACTGCCACCTGGTGGTTAAAAAGTGTAGGGCGTCATTAATTCTCAAATTTCTATCAGAATTCATCTTATAAAGTGAAGAAAAGTGTATGTTGGAATTGATGATAAGGAGTATGTTAGATGATAAGTGTAGTAGAGTAAAATAAAGAAGAATAAGGGAGTATCTGATAAGAGTGGTCTGTAGGAGTCCTTGGCTGGTGCAAGTGGTTAAGCACTTGACTAATGGCTGAAAGATTGCTAGTTCAGACCTACCCAGAGGGGCCTTGAAATGACAAGCCTGACAGTCTACTTCAGAAAGGTCACAGCCTGGAAAACACTATGGAGCAGTTCTACTCGCACACAAGGGGTTGCCATGACTTGGCACTGACTTGACAGCAACTGACAGCAAGAGCGAGATCTAGTAGAAGTCAGTGATGGGCCTTTCACTGAAAGTTCTAGAGCAAGTATTTTTAGGGAAAGCATGTGATGCACTTTAGTAGAACCATAAGCTTCTATTGGAAATGTAACTGGCTGAGCTGTTTTTAAGGAGTCCTGGTGATGCAGTTGTTAAACACTCAGTTGCTAACTGAGAGGTCAGCAGTTCAAATTCACCAGACACCCTGCAGGAGAAAGATGAGGCAGTCTACTTTCATAAAGATTTACAGCTCAGGAAGCTCTAGAGGCAGTTCTACCCTGTCCTTTAGGGTCGCTATGAGTTGCAATTTGACTAGATGGTGTTGTGTTTTCGAACTCTTTTTAAATCTTTGGGAAAAAGCAGTACAAATACTTTCTGTGAGTTACTGGCCTCTGTGACTGTCAAGCCAAGTTTATGTTTCAGTTGATTTGTGACCAAATGAATTAGCATTTAATCTCTATTGTGTGTATGTGGGTACGGTGTTGGCTTTTCTTGCTTATGCCAGATTGTTATCTTATGTTAAACTTTATCATCTTCAGAGTTTTCCAGCATCTATCCGGTCAACTACATGATTTGGAGGGAGACTGAGATAATTATATATAATTATGGTACCAGGGAAGGATAGCATTGTACGAAAGCATACGGGAGTATATTTATCTCAGTTTCAAGGGGATGGGATCAGGAAGGGTTTCTAATAATAAGTAATTCCTAATTTGAGAAATGAAGTATGAATATAGGTGAGCAAGACAAAGGAAAGAAAGTTTATTGGGCTGAAGAATAACTTCTCCTTACAAGTCAGTATGTAATTTCTAAAGATTATCTTTTATGTTTTGAAAAAGAGCAGCTTTTATGAATTCTTAGTTGTGATTCTTCTGACTATATATATATATATATATATATATATATATATATATATATATATATATTTAGCATATTTCATGGATTTTTTTTATTGTGATTTGGGTGAAAAATTACAGAGCAAATTCACTTTCCATACAGCAGTTCACATGCACTTTATCTCATGACATTGACCACAATTTACCACAATGCAACATCTCCTCTCATACTTCCTCCCAATAGTTACCTCTTCCCTGTGTTCATCCCTCCATGCACTCCTGCCCCCTGAGCTGTCTCCCTGTGTATAAGCAGCCCTTCTTTCTCCCATGATTGTTCTCTGCAAGGAGTATATCTACCTCAGGGAAATGTTCAACTCATGTTGTTGTTATGTGTCGTCAAGTCGGACCCGACTCATAGCAACCCCTCCTTGGGTTTCCGAGGCAATATCACTACGGAAGTAGAATGCCCCATCTACCTTCCGAGGAGTGGCTGGTGGGTTTGAACTGCCAGCCTTCTGGTTAGCAATCAAGTGCCTTAGGCACTATGCTACCAGAGTTCCTTATTCAACTCATATGCCTGTCTATTGTTTGGCTGGAAGTCACAGGCATGGGGTACAATTACAGACCTGAAGGGGAGCTAGGGGCTATCATCTCAATGGTTCTACCAGGCTCTATGGGACCAGCAAACCTGGTCTCCCCCCTTTTTTTTTTCCAAATGATTTTGAGTTTTGTTCCACATTGTTCTCCCTCTCTATCCAGGATCTCCTACCTAGATCCCCTTCCAAGTGATTGACAGTAGTAGCCGGGCACCGTCTAGTTCTTCTGGTCTCATAGTCATATAGGCTGCAGATCAGATGGTGTACCAGTTGCTAGGACTAATTGTTCCATGAATTTTTGGTTTTCTTCATTCATCTTTGCTCTGGACGAGGAGAGACTCATCGTTGCATCTAGATAGCAACTTGCAAGCTTTTAAGATCCCATTCGCTACTCGGCCAAAGTAAGAGGTAGAACAATGTTTTGTGTAGTATGTTATGCTGATTGAGCTTGATGTCCCCTGCGACTATGGTCTCGAGCCCACAGGTTCAACTACTCGGTCCCTCTGGGTAGCTGGCTGTGACCAAGCAGTGACTACAACCTTGCCCCTTGTCAGCCCTACTATACATCTGGGAATTCAGATCATACCCATAAACTCATAGGACCATTGGACTATATTTTTGTACTGAGCTGTAAGATAGGGAAATGGTTCTGGTAATAATGATTTTAGGCCCTCTCTATAGTCAGGTAAGAAGCTCTGTTGGTATAGTTGTTAAGGCATTTGGCTGTTAATCAAAAAGTTTGGTGGTTCGAACCCTTCAGCTGCTCCAGGGAAGAAAGATGAGGCAGTGTGCTTTGTCACTTTCTATGAGTGAAATTTACAGCCTTGGAAGTCCAATGGGGGTTGCTGTGAGTTGGAATTGACTCGATGGCAGTGAGTTTGATTTTGTTTAGTTTATAATTAGCTGGAAGTGAACTTTCCAAAATTAGAAACTGTTGAAGTAGTGGTTAAAGCATTTGGCTGCTAACCAGAAGGTTGGCTGTTTGAACCCACTAGTTGCTCCACGGGAGAAAGATAAGGCAGTCTGCTTCTGTAAAGATGTATAGCCTTGAAAACCCCATGGGGGCAGTTCTATTCTGTCCAAAAAAAACCCACTATGAGTTGGAATCGGTTCAATGGCAGTGGGTATTTTTGTCATAAGCTCTTCTATACAGTTACAGTTTTTGCTTTAAATAGTCATATGTCATCTAAAGAAAATATAAGAAGGAAAAAGTAGTATTTTATCTTATATACTTACCATTGCCAGGGCTCGTAATTCCTGCTTCTAGATCTAAGTTTCTATCTGGTATCATTTCCTTTCCACCTGAAGAACTTTCTTGTAGTGCAAATCTGTATGATTATTCCTAGACCTTATTGGTCATCTTTATATTTAAATTAAACTTTGCTACTATATAGTAAGGAGCTCTGGTGATGTAGTGCCTAAGGCATTTGACTGCTAACCAGAAGGCTGTCGGTTCAATCCCACCAGCCACTCCTCAGAAGGAAGGTTGGGCAATCTACTTCTGTAGTGATACTGCCTTGGAAACCCTAGGAGGGGTCACTATGAGTCGGATCTGACTCAACCACAGTGTATACTATATATTACTGTATAGTAGGGCCACTAAAACAATGTTGGTGAGATAAGAGACTTTGGGTCACATAAAATGGAGTTCTATTTGTCTTAGATTGAAAGTCTTAGATAGCTGGAACTTAATTTTTTAGGAGCCAGTATAAAACTGATTGCATAAATGTGCTTACTGTTATCATTGAGCTATTTATTGATCTTCCAGTGTCCTTAAACATCCGGGTCAGGTAATTGAACATTTATTCACTCATTTAGCAAATGCTTACTGAGCACATACCAGGTACTTTTCAAGCTTTGGGAACCTAGTAGTGAATAATTCAAGCAGTGTTCTTGCTCTATCAGATCTTTTATCTTAGTAGAATGAAATCAGACAATAAAAAATCAACATGAAAATGAAAAAGATGAATCAGTGCTGAGTGCTATGAAACTGAAAGTCACCTGTGTCTCCTCTCCCAAAACTTCAACAACCAAATCCACAAGACACATATATATAGCAAGCTTCAGTGTCCCCTAAAATTAAAGCAAACACTATCCTGTTCACCTGTGGTCAGGAAAAGAGTTGCCAAAAGTGAAGAATAGTTACAGTCTTAGGCTGGGTTCTCTAGAAAAGCAAACCTGGTGAAGCTTGTATATGTATGTATAGAGATTTTATCTCAAGGAGATGGCTCCTGGTTGTAGATGCTGACAAGTCCCAAGTCCTCGGGTCAGACTTCAGGCTGGATGCTTCTTCTGACTCACATAGCTGCAGGGGGTGGTGAACCCAAATTCAGCAAGTCAGACAAGAGGCTTCTGGCTTCGGAGGCTATGGAGGCTAACTGATCCGAAGATCAGCAGGGAATATGGTGAGCTGCTAGCTAAAGTCCCAAGAATTGGAGGTCAGATGATGACCAGCCAGATGCAGGATCCAGATGGAGCAAAAAGCCAGAGAGCTTTGCCAGACTGTTCATACATATATTGGATGCAAGCCACTCCCCTGAGGAAGTTCCCTTTCAACTGATTGGTTGCTCATAGCAGATCTCATTATGAACATTTATTCACTCATTTAGCAAATGCTTACTGAGCACGTACCGGGTACTTTTCAATGGCAGTGGGTATATGTGTCATAAGCTCTTCTATACAGTTATAATTTTTCCTTTAAATAGTCATTTAAATAGTCATCATGGAGGTGATTACATCACATAGGATGATTATGCCATTACATAACTAACAAACTACATCATAATTGCTAAACCCCCTGAGAATCATGGCCCAGCCAAGTTGACACGCAACCATCAAGTTACCTTTGATTTGCTGATTTGTATAATAAGGAAATTGTAAGATTTTAATTATAAGATCGATCTTAATAAGATTGATTATCTGTTTATATTTAGCAATGAAAGCACTAACTTTCATGTAGGGGATATAAGTAAAAGTAACTAAGTGAGTCACTGTAGTTCATTTTTGTTGATGTTATTAAAGCCCCATAACATCTTTACTTTTTGGAGAGTGTTTTAACTATCTAGATAATTCACTTAATGAAAAATAATGTTCCTTCAAAGCATAAGACTGACCCCTGTCATTCTTAACTTAAAAATCCTTCAATAGCCCCATATCTCGTACAGAGTGAAGTACTGGCTCCTTGGCAAAGGCATATAAGATTCTTCAGTTTAGTCCTTTGTATCTCTCTCCAGCTTTGTATGTAGAGTCCTTTGGCTAGAATTCCTTATTTTAATGTGATGAAATTCTACTTGTCCCAGCCTCTGTGATATCTCCCCCATTATTGTGGTCCTCTGTCACCTTTTGCATGATTTTGTTATTTAACTTTTCATGAAACAGTGTAATTATTTAAATAGAGTTTTGAATCCAGTAATAAGTGGGAGGCTCTTTGAGGGCAGTTATCTGTGTGTTGGCTGTAATCATGTAGTATGTGTTGACTGTAAATGGTTTACCATATGAAACCATATCAGTTGGAATATATAGTCTTTTTAATGACTGGTAAATAAGCAGAGAAATTCAAAAGTACCATTGTTCTGCCCTTTTTGTTAATTGGAATATCTTCTTGGTTCACTTAAGTTTACAATTTAATATATGTATATATAATTTAAAGTATGGCTTTTATGCACAAGTGATTTACGGCCTAATTGAAATAACTGTACACAAGGTAGAGTCTTTCTAAATTATGTTTTCATCTCCATCAACAGAATCCAACATGGCGGAGTCTTGATTTTGGAATAATGCCGGACCATCTAGATACATCTGTGTCTTGTTTTGTGGTGAAGATATGGGGTGGAAAAGAGGATGTCTACCAGCTGTTGATTGAATGGAAAGTCTGTTTGGATGGCCTGAAATACTTGGGTCAGCAGGTAATTTTTGGACTGAGGGTTACAAGTAGTTGTTATGTTCAGATAAATCTGTCAAACCTTTCTGTTGATTCTCTTGACTGCGTTTCCTATCATAAAGAGAGAACCTTTTTGATTGTTTACTTAGTTGTAAAAATTGGAGTCATCACCAAATTTAAAAAAAGCTTTTAGGTGAAGAAACTTATGAAGAAGCACCCTAAGCTGCTAATAATTTAAGAGGACCTTTTAAAATTTTTCTCTGTAGGAAAGGATATGCTTTCTCACAGCATTCTGCTGCATCTCTGTCTTATTGTATTTTTCCCTCTAGCATCTGAAAATTAAGTTGAAAGTAAGGAATACATTATAAACACCTGTCTTTTGCCCAGGAGAGTTGGGTTGTTCTAGGAATAACAAGAATTACTATCTACTGAACACTTGACTAACAAGTGCCTGGGTTACATATACTGCCAGCCGTTCCCCACCTTTGCTGTACCTGTGAACCAAAACAACAACAAAATCAAAAACAAAAACAAAAAAAACCCAAAAACTCCACTCCAAGCCTGCTGCCACTGAATCGCTTCTGACTCACAGCAACCCCATAGGTTACAGGAAACCCTTCAGAGGGTTTTCTTGGCTGTACTTGACCAAAGAAGATGGCCAGGTCTTCCTTCTGTAGTGCTGCTGGAACTTGTAGGGTTATAGCTGATCACAGACTGTTAGTGCCTCCCAGCAACCCTGTACCTATGACAAATGTAGTTAATTGATCACACTACTGAGCTCAGAAATAGCACCATTATCCTTCCTAACATGGTGTTCTAGGAAGCAGCTAACAATTTACCCAAAATGTACATGAAATGAAACCTATTTGCCATCCCAGACATAGGTTTATATATGTTTATAGCAGCATTGTGAAGGTTGATAAATTATTATCTTCATTTTCCAGATGGGAATAACTGAGAGTTTCAAGAAACTGCTCAATGTCACACAGCTAGATGGAGCAAGAATCTAAATCCATAGTTGGCTGACTTAAAAATTTATTCTCTTTGTTCTGGGGCAAACTGGTATATGTATATATGTTTGGTCCTTCCTTGGAATTGAATGTCATTTCTCCTGTGATCCCTAGGACACTACTGTTAAAGTAACCCTAAAATGTTAGCCATTGATTATCTACAAATATCCTTGATGTTTTCTCAGTAACCAATATATACTTTCTGATATATTTCTTTTTGAAGAAACAATTTAATTCTGCTTTTTTAAAAAATAAAAATAAAAAAAAAATCTGTTTTCATTTTGTTTACCACGTTTTATTTGTTTTCTGTCCTTTTATTGTGAATAGTGATGGCACATGACTGGGTCATGTTTTGTTCTGTTGTACATAGGGTGGCTATGAGTCAGAGGTGACTCGACAGCACCTAACAACAATATAGTGAATAGTAGGTAAGGTAGGTAAGGCATTTGGCTGCTAACCAGAAGATCAGCAGTTCAAATCCATCAGCTGCTCCGCGGGAGGAAGATGAGGCAATCTACTTCCATAAAGATTTACAGCCTTGGAAACCCAATGGGGGTTGCTGTGAATTGGAATCTACTTGTTGGCAGTGCGCTTGGTTTGGTTTATAGTGGATAGTACTATGCATGTAATAGATACGTTCCTTAACAAAATTTTAACCTGCTGGTCTCATAAAATGGGTTGTGTTTACCCCTTTTATATTTTGGAGAGATTTGGTGTAGAATTGGTGTTATTTATTCCACAAATGTAGGTATCTTTAGGTACTAGTCTCTCTGTTTTCTGGACAGTGTTGCTTACCAGAACTTACCAATCTCTCTCTTTTCTAATGTCAGGATAAATTCTTGTGCATAATTTAAGTGGTTAGAACTTTGAGTTAATAACAATAGCAAAATATATTGTTATAGTGTTTGGGTATCTTTTTATATTCACAGAATCTTTTATACGTACACAGTGAGCTGAGACATAGGAGCAAGTATTGTTAATTTCCTCAGTATTTAAGTAAGAAAAGTAAAGTTTGGAGAAATTAAGTGATAAGCTTGCTTAAGGTCACACAGTGATTGGTGGATTCAAACTATTAATTGTCCCATGGCTCAGACTATATTTATTACTCATTTCACTAATTCTAACCAGCTGTCTTAAAAATTTTATAATTTTTTATGAGGTGATCAAAATAGAAGCTTGTAGTTGGATTGATAAAGTTCTGTATTCTGTAGTTTCCATATTGGGTTACAACACAATTATTGTTGAATCAGTAATCTATCATAAGTGAAGGATAGTACATATCCACACTTGTGTTAGCGTAATTTACCAATTCTGAAATGCATAGTAGTGTGGAATATGATGACCCTGTTTTGTTAAGTATGCTTTTCTTTATTAGTGAGGAGCAAAGGGATGTTTCGGAACTATATGTTGTCTGGCTTCTGATACATTATTAGTATTTATTTTTTTTCCCCCCCTAGTTTTTCATTCTAGCTTCCAAAAATACTTTCACATCCAGTTACCTCATTTCATCTTTATGACACCCCTGTAATATACACCAGGATGTGTTTTCTGCTTTTGATTGATGAGGGAATTAAAACATGGGGCCATTAACAGGGATTAACTACTAAATATATGTAGAGTGCTGGGCACTAGACCTATAAACAAGACAAGATTCCTTTTGTTGAAGAATTCATTATGAAACAGTTAAGGCTGGAGTTTTAAAGTCCAGCATTCTTGATCTTTAAGCCCAGTATCTTTTCCAGTACTAGAACCATGTTACCTGAGTTTTCCAACAAACTAATGCACATCTTCATGAAGCTTATACTATGAGAACTTTACTTTCACGCTAGATTCATTTCTACCCATTTGTTCCTATCCATCTTTTTTTCTGTATTTTTTTCTGATTTAAAAGTAATATACGTTCTTTGTGGGCAATTTGGAAAATTTTGAAAAATGCAGAGAAGAAAATAAATTATACATAATCTTATTGCTCATCTCCCATTGTTAACATTTTAGGCATATAATTTTAATCTTCTTTTCCCCTAGGAATATATATGAATAACAGATTTCATATGTATCAAATTTTAGGTTCCTCCTAATCTTGAAACTGATTTCATGATACTTTCTCTTATAAAATAAAAAATGTCTTGAGATTACTTTATTGTTTTCATTATAAATTTATTCTTGCATTTATCTTTTGGTATTATTGTATTAAGTTCAATAAATGATATAGGTCAGTAGGGCCCATGCAATTAATTTTGCTTTAGTAGTAGATGTAGGAAATGAATTTCAGGTGAATGTTTATAGGACTTTACTACTGCTGCCTTTGGCTAGAAGGAAGAAACCTTCCCTCCCTTTGAACCTCCCCATGTGTTAGGTGAAGTTTAATTTGGGATGGTACTGATTGAATCTTAAATGAGCTGCATCAGAAAGAGAGTGGTATGCAGACAGTAATTAAATCCACATTTGAGACTTTAGGAATTGAATGTTATGTTTAAAACTCTTTGAAAATGAAAATATATTAATCTTTTATTTATTATTTTATTGTCTTTTATTTTTCTCTGTTTTTCTGGAGAAACTACTACTTTTTGAAGCACCCTTACAGACTGACTGCATCTTGTTTTCTTTGAGATCAGGGAAAGGATAGTATGCTTCTGAATCTCCTCTACTTCCGGGAATCCACCAAAAAGCCAGTTTTGATGCAGGGATAGAATAGCCTTTCTTCCATAATAAGCTCAAGAAGTATTTGTGGAAAATGTGTGTGAAGGTGCTGGTGAGCTCATTTGATAGCTTGGTGAGGACTTTGACTAAAGCAGGAAACTCTTAGTTGATCATCTGATCTTATGCTAAGTGATGTGTTTTCTGTTGTTTAGGTGTAGTCAGCCTGTTTCTCAGCAGTGAAGTCGATCCTACTTTAACTGTCATGTTCTAATACTAAAATCTTATTGAGAGAGAGGAACTAATAGTGTGCTTTTCCCCTCTCTTAGATTCATGCTCGCAACCCAAATGAAATAATTTTCGGGCTGAATGATGGCTACTATGGTGCTCCATTTGAACATAAGGTAAGAGTATTCTCCTAATGTTGTAAGCTGTATTTAGTGCAGACCTGCTGTGACATGCCAGGTAGATATAATCCTGGAAACCTCTGTGTAATTAGAATTGTGTTTTAAGTACCATTGTAAGTTTGTTGTTCAGTACCACTTAGGTTGAATACATTTTAAAGTAAAAACTTGTTTGTTACCCAAATTCATCTTCTCTAAATCTAGATTATATTAATTTTCCTAAAGGAAAATCTTAGCTAGCTATTCTCCTTTATTGTGTAGAATTTTGGGGGAATTAAGAAAGAATGGTAAATTTGGGTAAATGCAATGGAGTTTTACTAAATGTTTCAGATCTTTTGCAACTTTCAGTAAATTTGATAGATCACAAGTCAAGCAAAGTACATTAAAACCAACAGTGTCTCTCTCTGTAAAGGTAATTAGGGAGAGAAGAGGAAAGAGAATCCATATATACCAAGTTCCTACTGTGTATGGTACTATATCAGGTGATTCATGTTCTTTATCCCGTTTAGTACTAGCTAGCAACAAACCAATAAAGTGAGTTTTTCCCTCTTCATTTTATGCATAAGGAAATGGATTGAGAGGGATGAGCTTCATAGCGTCATACATCTAGAAAGCAGCTGAGCTGAGATTTCAGGTCTGCCTACCTCTATAACCTATGCACTTTCCATCTTTTATGATGTTTTACCTGAAAAATTATGAAGCCTGGACTTTATTTACTCTTAGTGACCATGTACTTCCTAGTTGTCTGAAGTGTAGCTGCTTAGAATACTCCATTCATTCATCAACTATTTATTGAGCACCTGCTGTATGTCACCCATTGTACTCTGTGGAAAGGAGCTCTGGTAGTGTAGTGATTAAGGCATTTGGCTGCTAACTAAAAGGTCATTGATTCAAACCCACCATTTGCTCGGTGGAAGAAGGCTGGGACAGTCTGCTTCCATAAAGATTTATAACTTTGGAAACCCAATGGGGGTTGCTATGAGTTGGAATTGACTCAATGGCCATGAAATTGGATTTGGTTTTGTACTCTATGAAGGGGGCCCTCGTGGCACAATGGTTAAAGCGCTCAGCTGTGAACCAGAAGGTCAGTGGTTTGAACCTACCAGTCACTCTGCAGGAAAAAGATGTGACAGTCTACTTCCATAAAGATTTACAGTTTTGGAAAGCCAATAGGGCAGTTCTGCTCTGTTCTATAAGGTTGCTATGAGCTGGAATTGACTTGATAGCAGGGTTTTTGATTTTTAGTACTCTCTGGGCTAAGATGCAATGAGCAAATGGATACTTTTATGCTCTTATGGAGCATATGGAAGAGAAACACTGATAAATAATCTAATGCGTAAGTATAGGTGGTCCCCAGGTTATGAGCATCCAACTTACGGACAAATCCTACTTGCCCTGTTAATGCGAACTTTGAGCCAATGAAGTGAAACAGGAACAGATCAAAATTTTTACACTTTGAGTGATTCATCATGGTAACTGGAACAGGAAAAATTACTGGTTGAAGCACTGGAATGAGAGACTCAGAAGAAGCATAGTGAGCCCTTTTATGTGATGTGTGAAATTGGATTATTGGCAGGACTTGGAGAGCCACTTACATACAAAGCTGTGTGGTTAGCCACCACTGGAGTGCTGCCATCACTGAAGCCCTGCTTTGATGTTACGTAAATCTGCCCTCACATTGAAATGATACTTGGAAGAAATTCGGCATCACAGTCACCTTCACTTGCTGCATATGCAGCTATTAAATCATTGAAAAGGCTTCAGCCTTTCCTTGCACTGAAGTAAAGCTAAATAAGAACTGCATACCCCTGTTCTGACTCACCTACACATTCATAAAGGCACGGTTAGGAATGGACCTTGTTTGTAACGTGGGGACTGCCTATATATAAAATGAATAGTGGTAAATACTGTAAAATCAGTAATAAGTACCTTACCTACTCTAGGGTTTCAAGAAAAATCTTCCTCAGGAGTTGACATATAATATCCGGAGGATGAGTAGAAGTGAACTGTGTGAAGGGGGTGGGAACTTGGTAGAGAGAGCATTCCAGGTAGAAGAGGGCCACACGTTGAAAGTAGAAGGGGATGTGGAGAGCTTCAGGAACTGCAAGAAGGTTAGAGGGATTGGGGGAGAATGAGATGAGGCTGGAGAGTTAGGAAGGTGCTCTGGTGGTGCAATGGTTAAAGCATTTGGCTGTTAACTAAAAGGTCGGCAGTTTGAACCTACCAGGTGCTCCATGGGAGAAAATGAGGCAGTCTGTTTTCATAAAGATTTACAGCCTTAGAAACCCTGTGAAGCAGTTCTGCTCTGTAGGGTCACTATGAGTCAGAATTGACTTGATGACAGTGGGTTATGGTTTGGGAGAGATCGCATCATAGAGAACCTTTAAAGATTTTTATCCTAAGAGCACTAGACTGTTGTTGAAGGTTTCTGGTGTGCAGTGATATAATTAGATTTGTGTTGTAACAATTTCATTCTGGCTGCAGTAAGTACTGCTTATTGAAGAGGCAAGAATATATGTGGGAAGACTAATGAAAAGGATCTTGCAGTATGTCGGGTAAGAGGTGCTGATACTTTGGACCAGGAATGTGGTAGAAGTACCAAAAAAAACCAAACTCACTGCCATTGAGTTGATTCCGACTCATGGCGACTGCCATTGGGTTTCCGAGGCTATAAATCTTTATGGAAGTAGATCACCCTGTCTTCCTTCCATGGAGTGGCTGGTGGGTTTGAACCACTGACCTTTTGATTAGCAGCCAAGTGCCTTATCCACTATGCCACCAGTGGAGAGATGTAATAAAGTTTTAAGAAGTAAAATCATCAGGACTTGGTGATGGTTTGAATTTAGGTTATAAGAAGCAAGGAGGTATCAAAGATGACTTCTGGGTTTCTAGCTTGGATAAAGTAACTGGATATATAAAGGTACCAGGAACTGAGAGAACTAAGGAATATTGGAAGAAGACCAGGTTTGGTGGAAGCAGATTATGAGTTAAGATTTGGTCATACTGAATTTGAGATGCCTTTGAAACATTCATGTGTACATGCTAAGTAGGCAGTTGGATGTATGAGTCTGGAGTTAAGAGGATAGAACTGGGCTAGAGATATAAATATGGAAGGCAGTGGCAAATAGTCGTTAGAATCATGATTGTAGATACGATAATGGTGTACAGTGAGGAAAAAGAGGACCTCCAGCTTTTAAAGGGCAAATAGAGGAGGATGCATTGGGGAAGGTAAATGAGAAGGTAGTCAGAGAATATATAAGGAAGAGAGAGTGTAATCTTTTATAGAGTCTCACAAACCAAAGATTTTTTTTCTTTTTTTTTAAAATAACATTTTAATGTATTTTAGTTGAAAGTTTACATAGCAAATTAGATTCCCCTTTAACAATTTTTTTTTAAAAATGTGATTTGGGTGGAAGTTTATAGAGCAAATTCATCTTTCATACAGCAGTTCACATACATTGTCTCATGACATTGACTACAATTTACCACAGTGCAATAGCTCTCCTCCCACTTCCTCCCCATAGCTACCTCTTCCCTATGTCCTTCCCTCCTATGCATTCCTGCCCCCCAAGCTGTCTCCCTGTGTATACACAGCCCTTCTATTCTCCCATAATTGATCTCTCCAAGGAATGTATCTACCTAATGT
>NW_006921661.1:5352780-5358138 GCF_000298275.1 Orycteropus afer afer | reverse complement strand
GTTAATTGGTTTCCCTTTTCTTTGTTGAAGAGGGTCTGTGCAATCCTTCTGCTTAGTCCGCCATCTTGCCCCGCCTGCCTATAGGCTTTTAAGATCCCAGTCACTACTCACCAAAGTAGAATGTGGAACAATGTTTTTGTGTGGTATGTTATGCCAGTTGAGCTTAATGTCTCCTGTGACCATGGTCCCAAGCCCAACGGTCCAACTCCTTGCTCCCTCTGGGTAGCTGGCTGTGGCCAAGAAGTGACTACAATCTTGTACCTTGTCAGTTCTACTATATACCTGGAAATTCTTACAGAACTTACAAATACACTTGTAGAAACATTCCCTTTAACAATTTTTATATGCATTGTTCCATGCCATTGGTTACAATTTTTACATTGTGTCAACATTCTCCTTGTTCCCATTCTGTTTGTTCTGTTTTCATGGATCTAGCTTCTCTTCCCCTTCTTGCTGTCTCACATTGCTTTTGTTAAATGTTGACAGTTTGGTCTCATAAACAGTTCATTGCTTAGGGGAGCACATTACTCACAGGTGATTCTGTTATTTTATAAGTCAGTCTGTTATTTGGCTGAAAGGTGACTTGCACTGCATTCAGAGGTTATATTAGGATGGTAGTCTCAGTGATTCCTGTAGTCTCTATTGATCCAGTAGGCCCAGCCTTTTTTTTTTTTTTTTTAATGAATTTTAGTTTTGTTCTACATTATTTTTCCATTCTGCCATGGGAGCTTCTGTTGTGTCCCTGGTCAGAATGGTTGATGGGTTGGGCACCATCTAGTTCTTCTGGTCTCAGTTAGAAGAGGCTCTGGTTCATGTAGGCCATTAGTCCATGGATTAATTTTTTTCTTTGAGCCTTTGCTCTCATTCTCTCTTGCTCCATATGAGTAGAGATCAATAGTTGTTTTTCAGATGGCTGCTCACAAGCTTTTAAGGCCTACTTTTAAGATACTACTTACCCAACTAGAATGTAGAATGTTATTTTTGTGAACTCTATTATGCCAGTTGTCTAAGTTGTACCCTAAGAATATGATCCTAAGTCTTTTAACCCAGTAAACTAATCCTGTGAGTAGTTTGGCCCCTAGCCTTTTATTTTTTGATATTGCCTTGACTTCTTTTCCATATGGAAGTTGTATGACTAGATAATTTATTCCCCCTTTTTGTTTTCAAGTTGTTGAAATTTACAGATTGACATCTCTGTTCCCTGTTTTCAGTCTTGTTAGGTTTATTTTAATTTGAAATGTCTTTATCTGATTTGTTATCTGGCTGATGCTGTCATTTGTCTTAGTCAACCTCAGGTTGTTGTCTGATGTTTTTGATTCTCTGTCTGAAGGACTCCCTTTAATGTTTCTTGTAAGGTTGCTCTGGTATTTACAAATTCCCTTAATTTCTGTTTATCTGGAAATTTCCTAATTTTGCTATCATTTTTGAGAGACAGTTTTGCTGGATATATAGTTCTTGGTGGGTAATTTTTTTCTTCCAGGGTTTTACATATGGCATCTCATTGCCTTCTTGCCTTCATGGTTTCTGTTGAGAAATCAGAGCTTAGTCTTATTGGTTCCCCTTTGTGTAGGTACTATTTCATTTTTCCCTAGCACTCTTAGGATTCTTTCTTTGCCTTTTGTTTTAGAAAATTTGATTATGATATGGCTTGGTGGTATTCTTTTGGGACTCTGTATGGGGTTCATTGAGCTTCTTGGATGGATATCTTCTTATCTTTCATGATATTAGGGAAGTTGTCTGCCTGCAAATCTTCAAAAATTCTCTCTGTGCTTTTTTTCATTTTTCTCCTCCTGTTCCAGAATTCTAAGCATGCATAGATTATTCCTTTATTCCTCTTGATAGGGTCTCACGTAACTCTTAGCTTGTCTTCATTTTTTTCATTCCTTTTTCTAATTGTCACTTAAACCAACTAGTGTTGGGGGATTTGTACGCCGTTTCATTGTTTCTGTCTTCCATTGCCTCAGTTCTGCTCCTGTGTCTTTCCAGTGAGTTATCCATTTCTGAAATTTTATTGTTAATTTTCAGAATTTGTAGTTGCTGTTTTTGTGTGGTTTCTGATTATCTATTTATTTTGTCATTTTGTTCTTGTATTGCTTTCCTGAATGCTTCTAGAGTTTTCTCTGTGCTTTCCTTGGTTTTGTCTGTGTTTTCCTTGAGCTCTTTCTTGATCTCCTGGAGGATATACAAGGCTTTAAATTCCTTATCAGATAGTTCTATTACTATTTCTTTCTTGTGAAGGTTTTTTGCTCTTTATTTCAGTCACTTGCTTGAACCATCTTGTCCTGCTTCTTTATGTGATTTGATGTTTTCTGTTGTTTCTGAGGCATCGAGGTATTATTTTATTTATTTGTTGATTATATGTTTGTTTGCTTTGTCCTGATTTTTTTGTTTTGTGTTTTTGTACCAGGTAGGCGTGTTATGATGGTTAGTAGTCTGTCAGCAGTGGAGTGCTCACCATTTTTCTCTGGGTGGGTGGAACAGCAGCTGGCAGTGTGAGCATGGGTTTCTGTTCTCTGATGCTGAGTGCAGGCTGGGCTAAAAATCAAAGGATAGAAACAATTATATTAAGCAAATAGTAACCCATAAAGACTGGGAGAGACAATAATAATCTCTGATAAAATAGACTTTTAGGCAAAATCTACCACAAAAGACAAAGAAGCACATTGTAAAATGATTAAAGGGCCAACTCACCAAGATGACATAACAATAACAAATATTTACACACTCAGTATCATTGCTCCAAAATACTTAAACTCTAGTAGGATTGAAAAGAGAAATAGACAGTTCCATAATAATAGTAGGGAACTTTAAACACCATTTTCGATGAAAGACAGAACAAATATGAAGAAATTAAGCAAAGATACCGAATGTCTAAACAACACAATCAACCAACTTTACCACATAGACATACATGGAACACTGTACTCAACAGCACCACAATACACATTCTTTTCTAATATGTGTGGGTCATCCTTCAAAACAGACCATATTTTAGGTCACAAAGCAAACCTCAAGAAATTAAAATACAACAAAATAATACAAAGCATCTCCTCTGATCAGATTATAAAATTAGAAATCAGTAACAGGAAGAACAAGAAAAAAAATCTAATACATGGACACCAAATAATGCCCTACTTAAAACCAATGAGTGATAGACAAAATTAAAAATGAAATAAAAAACACTTAGACTCAAACTAGAATGAAGACACAACATACCAAAACCTTTGGGACACAGCAAAGCCGTGCACAGAGATCAATTCATAGCAATAAATGTACATATCAAAAAAGAAGAAAGGACGAAAATGTACACATTAACCTTACAATGTGAATAAATAGAAAAAGAGCAACAAAAGAAGCCCATAGTCACCAGAAGAAAGGAAATAATAAAGATTGTTGTTGTTATATGCCGTCGAGTCAGACCCGACTCATAGTGACCCCTCCTTGGGCTTCCGAGGCAGTATCACTATAGAAATAGATTGCCCCATCTTCCTTCTGAGAAGTGGCTGGTGGGTTTGAACTGCCATTAGAGGAGAAATAAATGAAACTGAAAACAAAGGAAAGAATCAATAAGACTGGAAGCTGGTTCTTTGAAAGAATAAATAAAATTGACAAATCACTGCCCAAATTGACAAAAAGAACAAGAATATGCAAATAACCAACATAAGAAATAATATAGATGATATTACTACAGAACCAACTGAGAGAAAAAGGGTCATAAAAGAATATGATGGAAAATAATACTGTAACAAATTTGAAAACCTACAAGAAATGGACAAATTTCTGGAAACATACTACCAACCTAAACTAACTCAAACTGAGGTAGAAAATTGGAACAGACCCATAACAAAAGAGAACTTCAAGAGATCATAAAAAACCTCCCCAACACAAAAACGAATAGCTGTGGTCCAGATAGCTTCATTGGAGAATTGTACCAAACATTCAGAGAAGAATTGGCACCAATTCTACTCAAACCATTCCAGAACATAGGAAAGGAAGGGATACTCCTGAATTCATCCTGAGAAACCAGGATGACCCTGATACCAAAGCTAGTCAAAGATGCTAATGAAAAAGAAAATTATAGACCAGTATCCCTCATGAATATACACACAAAAATTCTTAACAAAATTTTAACTAATAGAATTTAACAGCATATTAAAAGGAAGATGGGGCAATCTACTTCCGTAGTGATACTGCCTTGGAAACCCAAGGAAGGGTCGCTATGAGTTGGGTCCAACTCGACGGCACATAACAACAACAACAACAATATTAAAAAAAATAATACATCATGACCAAACAAGATTCATACTGGTTATGTGAGGATGGGTCAACATTAGAAAATCAGCCACCCGTAAATAAACAAAGAAGAATCACGCGATCATCTCAATTGATGTAAAAAAAGACATTTGATAACATCTAAAACCCATATCTAAGAAAAACTCTCAGCAAAATAGGAATAGAAAGGAAATTCAACATTATTAAGGGCATATGTGCAAAACCAACAGCCAACCATTATCCTCAATAGAAAGAGGCTGAAAGCATTCCCTTTGAGAAGGGAATTAGATAAGGATGCACTCTTTCACCATTCAACATTGTACTTTTGAAGTCCTACCTAGAGCAATAAGATAAGAAAGGGAAATAAAGGACATCCAAATTGGTAAAGAAGTAAAAGTATCCCAATTCATAGATGATATGGTACTATACATAGAAAATCCCAGAGATTCCATATGAAAGCTACTGGAATTAGTAGGATTTGACAGGGCACAAAATCAACTTAAAAAAATCATTTGCATTCCTTTACATTAACAAAGAGAACTCTAAAAAGCAAATCAGGAAAATAATACAATTTACAATAACCTCCCAAAAGATAAAATACTTAGGAATAAATCTAACTAGGGACATAAAAGCCTTTTACAAAGAAAACTACAAAACACTACAGCCAGAAACCAAAAGAGACCTACATAAATGGAAATAGCATGCTCATGAATAGGAAGACTTTAACACTGTGAAAATGTCAGTTCTACCCAATGGGATCTATAGATATAATGCAATCCTGATTTTTTTTAATGACATGGAAAAACTTTATATGGAATGGAAAGTGGCCCTAGATAAGTAAAACACTATTTATTGAAGAAGAACAAAGTAAGAGGCCTCACACTTCCCAATTGTAGAACATGCTATATAGTAGTCAGAGTAGCCTGGTATTAGAATGACAGATACACAGATCAATGGAACAGAATTAAGAACCCAGAAATAAATCCATCCAGCTATGGAGCTCTGGTAGCATAGTGCCTAAGGCACTTGACTGCTAACCAGAAGGCTGGCGGTTCAAACTCACCAGCCACTCCTCGGAAGGAAGGT
>NW_006921661.1:5330056-5352050 GCF_000298275.1 Orycteropus afer afer | reverse complement strand
TTGTTGTTGTTGTTATGTGCTGTCGAGTCGGACCTGACTCATAGCAGCCCCTTCTTGGGTTTCTGAGGCAGTATCACTACAGAAGTAGATTGCTCAACCTTCCTTCCGAGGAGTGGCTGGTGGGTTTGAACAGTCAGCCTTCTGTTTAGCAGTTAAGTGCCTTAGGCACTCTGCTACCAAAGCTCCTAGGAAACTTGAACATATCAAAACAAAAAGACAAACAATCCAATTACAAAATGGGCAAAGGACATGAACAGATACTTCACCAAAGATGACATTAAAGTGGCTAACAAACACATGATGAAAAACGGCTTATGATCATTAGCTGTTAGAGAAATGCAAGTCAAAACTACAATGAGATACCAGCTCACCCAAGCAATGATGGCACTGATCAAAAATCAGAGAACAACAAATGCCGGTGAGGCTGTGGAGAGACTAGAACTCTTGCACATTGCTGGTGGGACTACAAAATGGTATAATGGTATAACTGCTATGGAAAACAGTATGGCGCTTCCTTAAAAAGCTACAAATAGAAATATTATATGATCCAGCAGTTCTATGCCTAGAATATATCCTAGTGAAATAAAAGCTGTGACACAAACAGATACATGCACACCCATGTTCATTGCAGCATTATTCACAATAGCAAACAGGTGGAAACAACCTAAGTGTCCATCAGTGGATGAATGGATAAACAAACTGTGGTACATTCATACAATAGAATACTATGCAATGATAAAGAATAATGATGAATCTGCAAAACATCTTGCAACATAGATGAATCTGGAGGACATTATGCTGGGTAAAATAAGTCAATCACTGAAGGTCAAATATTGTATGAGGCTACTATTGTAAAAAGTCAAGAACAGGTTTATACACAGAAA
This sequence comes from Orycteropus afer afer, assembly GCF_000298275.1. NCBI lineage: Eukaryota > Metazoa > Chordata > Mammalia > Tubulidentata > Orycteropodidae > Orycteropus > Orycteropus afer. The sequence continues at coordinate 5,351,166 of NW_006921661.1, read as the reverse complement.
GAAACATTCTTTTCTGGTTATCGGAGAGGTAAAATCACTAACTAGATAGTAGACAAGTGTTAATTCTGGTGAAGGACAAGGCAGTACATGATATGGGAGAAGTCAGCACAATGTAACCAAGGCAGAGGAAGGCATTGAGAGGTACTTAAGAATAACGGACAACTATGGTAGATGCTGGGCCAGGCAGTGTTGGGTTCTGTTGTACATGGGGCTGCTATGAGTTGGAGCCGAGCTGACGCCATCTAACAACAACATGGTCAATGCTATAACATACGCAGTCCTGCAACAACAGTAATAACAAGCAATAATTTGTGAGTAGTGTACATGCTAAATAGGTCATGGTAGGCATAGAAGAGTATACTCACATACATAGATGGATATGGGTGTGGATATTTCTACATACAAATTGTAAGTGCTGCATGTATACTAATACATATATGTGTGTGTATATATATGTGTGTATATGTGTGTATGTGTGTGTATGTATATACATTGTTGTTGTTGTTGTTATGTGCCGTCGAGTTGGCCCCGACTCATAGCGACCCCTCCTTGGGTTTCTGAGGCAGTACCACTACGGAAGTAGGATTGCCCAACCTTCCTTCCGAGGAGTGGCTGGTGGTTAGCAGTCAAGTGCCTTAGGCACTATGCTACTAGAGCTCCATGTATATATATATATATGTATATGTATATATATGTGTGTGTATGTATATGTGTATATATATATATATATATATATATATATATGATAGACCACATAGGAGGCACAGTTATAGAAACTACTAAGATATCATGACTGACCTACTGAACATGAAGTCTAAGTTCCATAGTTTTGGGGGACTTCTAGGTCAGTTGGCAAAATACAGTTCATAAGTATAATGTTTTATATCTTAGGTGAGTAGTGTCTAGGGTCTTAAGAGTTTGTGAGTGGCCATTTAAAAAGTAACTCTTGGTCTTTTCCTGCCTGGAGCAAAGGAGAATGAAGAAATGGAAGTCTCAAGGAAGCAATTAGTCCAGAGGACTAAAGGCCCCCATGAAGCACAGCCTCCTCCAACCTGAGACCAGAAGAACTAGATGATGGCCAGTTACTACTACCGCCTGCTTTAACCAGGGCTGCAATATATGGTCCTGGTTAGAATGGGTAAAAATGTAGAATGAATTTCAAATTAAGAAAAGGAAAAAGACCAGAATTACTGATCTGATAGAGACTTGAGGAACCCCCGAAACTATCACCCTAAAACAACCTTCTAACTTGAAACTGAAGACACTCCCAGAGACCACCTTTTAACCAATTAATGGACATCCCTATCAAATAAACAGTAACAGCAACGAAGAATGTACTTCTTAGAACAATCAACTCTATGAGACCAAAAGGGCAACATTTGCCCAAAACCAAAGATGAGAAGGCAGGAAGGGACAGGGAAACCAGATGAATGGGAATGGGGAACTCAGGGAGGAAAAGGAGAGAGTGCTGACAGGTTGCAGGGATTGCAACCAATGTCACGGAACACTTGTGTATGAATTATTGATTGGAAAGCTAATATGCTATGTAAACTTTGACCCAAAGCACAATAAAATGTTCAAAACAAACAAAACTCAAAAAATAACTGTATAGCCGTATACTATTAGTTGTTAAAGTTTTGGGAAGGCCAGTAACTAATGCCCCTTGTCCTTCTGAGTTTAGAATAAGTTCAGAAATAAGACAGGTAATAGACAAATGGAGATCAGAAATTGCCTTTTTTTAACTGATAAAATCGGTGAATGTAGTTTAAATTCTGCAACTAACAGAGCTTGAGTATACTTTTTTCTGAATTGAACCCTCCCCCAAAAAATAACAACCAAAACTGGGGTCTTCCCCTTATGGGGGACAAAGCCAAATCTTTAGGCTGGTAGCAGAGTCTGTATTTGTACTTTAGGCAGGCTCTCCCTAAATGGGAGAACCTAGAAGGAGGTGAGGCCTTTACCATCAGTTTTGTCTCCCAGATTCAACAATCAGGTAAGTCATCTGCCTCTCCTGGGGAGGAGTGAGTAAAAATACAGAGAAGGTGGAATTGTTCTCTTCACAACCTTCTGTCCTGGGAAATGGAGTAGAAATTGTTTCTCCTTTTGGGAAACATGGTAAGGTAGAGTAAGTGTTTTCTTCTACTAATAACAATAATAGCTAATATTCATTGAGCACTAATGGGCCATGCTCTACCCTAAATGCTTTGGGTATTTTACCTCAGTTAAGCCTCACAATTTGTCCTTCTATTGATGAGGAAGGTGGCATAGAGAAGTCAAGTAATGTTCCCCAAATTCTATTCTACAGTTATTAAGAGCAGAGCTGAAATATAAAACCAGGTAGTCCAAAGGTGGTTAAAAAAAAAAAAGTTTATTGACTATGTGATTTTAATTAGTGGTATACTTTATTCTGTAGTCCTCCAATTAATGAGCTTTGTCAGTTTATGACGCTGTCTTGCCACTTTATAGTGTGCAAATAAACAATGTAAGCTGACCCTTAAAAATCATTTGTCTTTTTTTTTTAAAAAGCCATAAGCTGGATTTCCAGTCAAGATGGCATTGCAGTTACACACCTTGAGACCCTCTTCTGTGCCAAACAAAAAGCAGCAGTTGATAACATCAGAGAACTATAAGGAGATGCTTGACTCTTGGCGACCCCATGTTTGGCAGAGTGGAAGTGCTCCGTAGCATTTTCTTTGCTGTAACCTTTAGGGAAGCAGATCACCTTGCCTTTCTTCCATGGTGCTGTTGGGTGTGTTCAAACTACCAATCTTTAGGTTAGTAGTTGAGTGAAAACGGTTTGGGTACCCAGGGACTTAATAACTTTGCTAAAACAAACAAATAAGAACCATGACAACAAGTATCTTTGGAACAGAAACACGCAGAGGTGGGCAGAGGCCAAAGCCTTGGGCCTTCTGGGCTTCCTGCCTAGAAGCACACAGAGTTGGCTGGAAGTTGGGCTCCTAGGGGCAAAATTAGTACTAAATGAGTAGTAAAAGCTGAGGTAAGGCTCTCTCCATTATAGAAGCCAAGCCAAACCCACTGGCATTAGGTTGATTCCGACTCACAACAGCTCAATAGGTCAGAGTGGAACTGCCTCGTATAATTTCCAAGTCTTTATGGAAGCAGACTCATTTTTCTCCTGTGTAGAAGCTGGTGAGTTCAAACCACTGATCTTTTGATTAGCAGCCCACTGCTTTAACCACAGCACCACCAGAGCTTATCTGTTGTAAAAGGAGGCCGAAAAAAGACAGAGCTGTGGTGACCTAGTGCCTAAAGCATTTGACTGCTAACCAGAAAGCTAGCGGTTCAAACCCACCAGCCACTCCTCGGAAGGAACGTTGGGCAATCTATTTCTGCAGTGATACTGCCTAGGAAACCTAAGGAGGGGTCACTATAAGTCGAAATCGACTCGACAGCAGTGAGTTTGGTTTTTTGGTTTTTTGAGAGACACTGCAGAACTTTAAGGGTAGTCTTAAAAGGGAAAAATCTTCAAAGTTACCAGAAAGAAGAGAAATATTACCTGCAAGTTAGACTGAAAGCAGACTTCTCATCAGCAATCATAGAAGCAAAAGAAATATATCTGCAGTATGCTTGTTCTTTACTATTCACTTATGGTTATATTTGTCGTGAACTCTCAGTCAAGAATGAGAGTGAAGGACAGTTTTAGATGCACAGAGATCGAACATGTACTGTGCTCATACTCTTGACCTTTACTGAATGATGGGAAAAGCAAAGTGATTCTAAAGAGAAGATGTAGGGCAGAAGCAAACAACAGGGGACATAGAAATGGTTAAAATGTTGATCAATTTAATTAACTACGGACTGTAAACAAACCAGCAAAAACTAATACTTGGGAAGTATATGTGTTTTAAGGTAAAACAAATTAGACCATTGTCTAAGCACTGTCTGTTAACAGGCTGTAGTGAGCTAAGTACAGAGAGTGACAGTAAATGTTTGAAAACTTTTATGGCAATTTGATGTTTTTGTGACAGTTTTGTTGTATTTTACAAAAGTATCAGTTTACAATGGATTGAGAGAGAGGAGAAAAACCAAAAAACATACTGGCTTACCCCCACAGAGCCACCACAGTACTGTGGTAGCTTGCGTGTTGCTGTGAGACTGGAAGCTATGCCACCGGTATTTCAAATACCTGCAGGGTCACCCATAGTAGACAGGTTTCAGGGGAGCTCCCAGACTAAGACAGACTGGGAAGAAGGACAAAGCCATCCACTTCTGAAAGAATTGGCTACTGAAAACCTTATGAATAGCAGTGAAACACTGTCCGATATCTAACTGGAAAACTTTACGAATAGCCATGAAACATTGTCTGATACAGAGCCAGAAGATGAGCCCCTCAGGTTGGAAGGCACTCAAAATATGACTGGGAAGAGCTGCCTCCTCAAAGTGGACTAAAGCTTTAGGGACCTTCATTTGCTGATGGGGCATGCAAGACCAACAACTTAACTCATTGCAGATACCTTTTTCCAACAACATAACTGGTGACTATACATGTGGACCACCACTTGTCTGTCAGTTTGTCATACTGTGGTGGCTTGTGTGTTGCTGTGAGGCTAGGCTACCAGTATTTCAAATACCAGCAGAGTCACCCATGGTGGACAGGTTTCAGTGGCGCTTCCAGACTAAGATTGTGAGGCTGGCGCAGGACTGGGCAGTGTTCCATTCTGTTGTACGTAGGGTTGCTATGAGTCAGAGCCGACTTGATGGCACCTAGCAACGACAAAAACATCCATGTGGACCTTGCCAGATGGAATGCACAAAAATCAAATCAGCTGCATTTGTGGACACAGTGGAAAAGCTCACTATCATCAGTCAAAACGAGGCCAGGAGCTGACTATGGAACAGACCATCAGTTGCTCATCTGCATCTTCAGTTTGAAGCTGAGGAAAATTAAAATGAGTCCACGAAAGCCAAAATACAACCTGGAGTGTATCCCACCTGAATTTAGGGACCATCTGAAGAATAGGTTTGACATATTGCACACCAGTGACAGAAGACCAGACGAGTTGTAGGATGATATAAAGAATGGCATACATGAGGAAAGCAAATGCTCATGAAAAAGACAGGAAGAAAAGACCAAAATGGGTGTCAGCAGAGACTCTGAAAATTGCTCTTGAGGGGAGACTAGCTAATGTGATAGAAGAGTTGTTGAACTAAAAGAACTGAACAGAAGATTTCAAAGGATAGCTCGAGAAGATAAAGTATTATAATGAAATGTGCAAAGACCTAGAATTAGAAAACCAAAAGGGAAGAACATGGTTGGTATTTCTCAAGCTGGAGGAACTGAAGAAAAAATTTAAGCCTCAAATTGCATTATTGAAGGATTCTATGGCCAAAATACTGGATGAAGCACACACACACACAATCACACAAACCCAAACTCACTGCCATCGAGTCAGTTCAACACATAGCGACCCCTCCTTGGGTTTCCAACGTGGTATCTCTACGGAAATAGATTGCTCAGTCTTTCTCCCGAGGAGTGGCTGCTGGGTTTGAACCTCCAGCCTTCTGGTTAGCAGTTGCCTTAGACACTACACCACCAGAATGAAGGAGGAAGCATCAAAAGAAGATGGAAAAAATACACAGTCACTGTACCAAAAAGAATTGGCTGATGTTCAGTGATTCTAGGAGGTAGCATATGATCAAGAACCAAAGGTATTGAAGGAAGAAATCCAAGCTGCACTGAAGTAATTAGCAAAAAACGAAAACTCCAGGAATTGACAAAATACCATTGAGATAATTCAACAAACAAATGCAGTGCTGAAGGTGCTTACTCGTCTCCCCACCGCGGCCATTGAGTCGGATCTGACTCATAACGACCCTTCCTTGGGTTTTTGAGGCAGTATCACTACAGAAGTAAATTGCCCAACCTTCCTTCCAAGGAGTGGCTGGTGGGTTTGAACCGCCAGCCTTCTGGTTAGCAGTCAAATGTCTTAGGCACTATGTCACCAGAGCTCCCAAGATAAAGCAAGAACCAGAAAAAAAGATTCTGGAGTTCACTGTGGTATAGTGCCTAAGGCATTAGAATTTGTTAGAATAGTCTGTGGTCATGTGTATGTATTAAAAATTTAAAGGTACCTACCTCCTAAAGGGTAGCTCTGGTAGCATAGTGCCTAAGGCACTTGACTGCTAACCAGAAGGCTGGCGGTTCAAATCCACCAGCCACTCCTCGGAAGGAAGATGGGGCAATCTGCTTCTGTAGTGATACTGCCTTGGAAACCCAAGGAGGGGTCGCTATGAGTCGGGGCTGACTTGACGGCACATAACAACAACAACAACAACCACCACCTACTAAAGACTAGAAATAGAGAAATTAGATTTCCAGTTAGCAGAAACAAGAAATGGAATATATAGAAAACTTTATCAACTTGGTTGTTGTTAGGTACCATCAAGTTGGTTTCTTCTCATAGTGATCCTGTGTTCAACAGAACAAAATCCTGCTTGGTTCTGTGCCGTCTTCACAGTTGTTGCTTGAGCCCTTTGTTGTAGCCCTTGTGTCAATCTCTCTCCCTTTTTTTGCTGACCCTCTACTTTGCCCAGCATGATACCCTTCTTTAGGGACTAGTCCCTTCTGACCATATGACCAAAATATGAGAGACGAAGTCTGGCCATGCTTGCTTCAAAGGAGCATTCCAGTTGTACTTTCTCCAAGACAGATTTATTCATTCTTCTGGCAGTCCATGGTTCATTCAATATTTTTCACCAACACCATTTTTCAAATCATCAAATCTTCTGTGGTCTTACTTATTCATTGTCCAGCTTTTGCATGCATTTGAGGCTGTTGAAAATATTGTGGTTTGGATCAGGCACACCCCTTAGTCTTCAAAGTTACATCTTCGCTTTCAACACTTTTGCAGCAGATTTGCCCAATGCAGTATGTTTTTTGATTTCTTGACTTCCACTTCTGTAGACGTTTATTGTGACTCTACGTAAGATGAAATCTTTGACAGCCGCAACCTTTTCTCCCTTTGTCATGATGTTGCTTATTGGTCCAGTTGTGAGGATTTTTGTTTTCTTTATGTTCAGGCATAATCCATACCAAAGACTGTAGTCTTTCATCTTCATCAGTAAGTGCTTCAAGTCTTCATTACTTTCAGCAAGCAAGGTGTCAGCTGCATATTGCAGGTTGTTAATGAGTCTTCCTCCAATCCTGATTCTGCATTTTTCTTCATAGAGTCTGCCTTCTCGAATTATTTGTTTAGCATACAGATTGAGTAAGTATGGTGAAAGGATACAACCCTGACACACACCTTTCTTGATTTTAAACCATGCAGGATCCCCTTGTTCAGTTTGAATGACTGCCTCTTTGTCTATGTGCAGATTCATAAGCTTGTTCCATGGACAATTAAGTATACTGGAATTTCCATTCTTTGTAATGTTATCCATAATTTGTTATGATTCACACAGTCAAATGCCTTTGCATAGTCAATGAAGCATAGGTAAACATCATTCTGGTATTCTTTGCTTTCAGCCAAGGTCTGTCTGACATCAGCAGTGATACCTGTTATTCCACCTCCTCTTCTGAATCCTGCTTGCATTTCTGACAGTTCCCTGTTGATGTGTTGCTGCAACCATTTTTAAATTATCTTCAGCAAAACTTTACTTGTGTGTGATATTAATGATATTGTTTGATAATTTCCACATTCAGTTTGATCACCTTTCTTTGGAATGGGCACAACTATGAAATCTCTTCCAGTCAGTTGGCGAGGTAGCTATCTTCCAAATTTCTTGGCATAAATGAGTGAGTGCCTCAAGTGCTACATCCATTTGTGGAAACATCTCATTGGGTATTCCATCAATTCCTGGAGCTTTATTTTTTGCCAGTTCCTTCAGAGCAGCTTCTACTTCTTTCAGTACCATTGGTTCTTGATCATATGCTACATCCTGAAATGGTTGAATGTCAACCAGTTCTTTTTGGTACAGTGATTCTATGTATTCTTTCCATCTTCTTTTGATATTTCCTTTGGTGTTCAGTATTTTGCCCATGGAATCCTTCAGCATTGCAACTCAAGGCTTGAATTTTTTCTTTAGTTCTTTAAGATTGAGAAATGCTGAGCATGTTCTTCCTTTTGATTTTCCAATTCCACATCTTTGCACATTTCATTGTAATACTTTACTTTGTCCTCGCCAGCTGCCTTTTGAAATCTTCCGTTCAGCTCTTTTACTTCATCATCTCTTCTATTTGCTTTAGCTACTCTCCAGTCAGGATCAAGTTTTGCAGTCTCTTCTGACATCCATTTTGGTCTTCTCTTCCTGTCCTGTCTTTTTAATGTCTTTTTGCTTCTTTCATGTACAATATCCTTGATGCCCTCCCACAACTTATCTGGTCTTTGGTCTTTGGTGTTCAGAGCATCAGATCTATTCTTTAGATGGTCTCTATGTGGGCTCAAAGTCATTTGGCTTTTGTGGACTTCTTTTCATTTTGTTAAACTTCAGCTTAATATGAGCAACGGATTGGCCTTTGGCCTTGTTCTGACTGATGTTGAGCTTCTCCATCATCTGTTTCCGCAGATGTTTTGATTCTTATGTATTCCATCTGGCAAGGTGCTTGTGTATAGTCATTGTTTATGTTTTGAAAAACGGTTTTTGCAATGAATCAGTCATTTGTTATGCAAAACACTGTCATGCGATTTCTGGTGTCCTTTCTCTCACCACAGCCATATTTTACAACTATGAATGCTTCTTCTTTGTTGCCAACTTTCATATTCTTATCACCAGTAGTTATTAGTACATTCTGATTGCATGTTTGGTCAATTTCAGACTGTAGATGTTGGTAAAAATTTTCAGTTTCTTCATCTTTGTCCTTAGTGGCTGGTGTATATATTTGAGTCATGATAGTATTTACTAGTCTTCCTTGTAGGCATATGGATATTATCCTGTCACTGACAGCATTGTACTTCAGGACAGATCTTGAAATGTTGTTTTTGATGATGAACATGGTGCCATTCCTCTTTAGTTTGTTATTCCCAGGATAGTGGACCATATGATTGTTTGATTCAAAATGGTCAATACCAGTTCATTTCAGGTCACTAATATCTAAGATACCAATCTTTATGTGTTCCATTTTATTTTTTTTACAACTAACAATATTCCTAGATTCATACGCTATACATTCTACATTCCATCCATGTTCCATTTATTAATGGATGTTTTTGTCTGTTTCTTCTCATTTTGAGTCCTGCCACATGATAGGATGAAAAATAAAAAAGAAACAAAAACAAATAATAAACAATGTGGTAGAAGTAAGTCCAGATATGTTTGTAATCACAGGACTTATAAATGGACATCACATCTGTCTGTTTGAAATAGTTCTTTAATCTTTTTTAAAGCGCTAGAGCAATGGAGCTTTGAGAATAGGATTCAATTTTAAGAATGTGTGTTCTATGTGTATGAAAAAAGATGTTCTTGTGACGCAAGAAATAAGGAGACAATTTTTAAAGCAACATCTAAATGGTGAGTAAAAGTTGCACAGTTCATTGTCGCTCGTGTTGTTTTACATCAGCGGTGACCAGAAACCCTTGTGTTGTTATTGCTGCTGATTATGTTGCTATGGCTCCTCCCTGTGGCCACATTCTCTTAATGTGACTTCAGCCAGTTCCCCTGTAAAAGTTGAAGTTCTTATTTGCTGAGAAAATTTTTGACTGTTTTTCAGCTTCCCAAAAAGGATTTACTCATTTTTGTTGAGTTTATTGGAGCCTGGTAAAGCTCTTAACTGCATACTAAAAATGGTTAAGTATTCATTCCCGCTATCAGTAATGTGTTTTGGCAACAATTGATTTCATTTGAAATTCTTTGACATTAAAATATACCCTGTGGATTTGAATCCTTTGTCAGTAACCTTTGCTACCATTGTAGTAGTAAAATTTCATTTATTTGGCACTCAAATGTGGTACTTAAAAAAAAAAATTAACAATGCAAAGAAGCAGTTTGAATAAGTGATAATGAACATTTTCTATCTTAAGTTGTAAAAGTGATTCATGACTTTTTCTGTCAATAAGATCATACCTACTCCAAACTCACTGCCATTGAGTGGCTTCTAACTCATAGCAACCACCATTGGGTTTCCAAGGCTGTAAATCTTTATGGAAGTAGACTGCCTCATTTTTCTTGCATGGAGCGCTGTTGGGTTCAAACTACCCACCTTTCGGTTAGCAGTCAAATACGTTGACCACCACACCACCAGAGCTCCTTATCATACCTACTGTAACTCACTAATCTACTATTTGTTGTTGTTGTTATGTGCCGTGGAGTCATACCTGACTCATAGTGACCCCTCCTTGGGTTTCCGAGGCAGTATCACTACGGAAGTAGGATTGCCCAACCTTCCTTCCGAGGAGTGGCTAGTGGGTTTGAACCGCCAGCCGTCTGGTTAGCAGGCAAGTGTCTTAGCCACTATGCTACCAGCCTATTATTAAACTAGATACTGTGGGACAGTGAAGTGTTAGACCCTGACATTTATTCTTTTAGTTAAGGAGATAAGACAGCCTATGTTCCAGAAGATCTTCAGCTTATAAATGGGTTTAGTTTGGAAAATTATTTTTGGTGTCAAATGTTTGGTTCTTGCAGCTAATGCAGCTGAATTACAGCAGAGCCTTAAATATTTTGAGGAGCACTTTGGGAAGAGATTTTAATGTTTGGGGACTGTGGAGAACACTGCTGTAGCTGGAAGTTGTGCTGATAGTGAGGCTTGGTAAGCAAAGCTTGCTGGCCTGGAAATAGGTTTTCTAGGTGGGTTTACACCTCACTCTCTGTGAGAAAATGGAGAAAATGGTGGTTATGTTTGTGTGTGAGCTTGGCTGGGTCGTGCTGAGTGGCTGAGCAGCTGGTGGTAGTTATTCCCCATGATGAGACTGCAATCAACTCCATGGTGGGATCTACCACAAGCAGCCTTCGGAATGTGGTCTGCTTCCTGTATATAAGGAGAAGCCTTGAGAATGGTCTCTAGCCTACAGCACACTTAGACCCTGCGTGTAGCCGTGTCGTTTGCTCAGCAGCCTGCTATGCTCTGCTGACCTTGGGACTTAAAATGGACTTAAGTTAATGGCCTGCCGTGTGGTTTGGTAACATCGGGACTGTGCCTTTTGACTTGTCAACCTTGGGGCTTCTCAGCCTCAGCAGCCAGCAGCTGTCTAAGTGAAGAAACGCCTCTGGCTCCAGTGGGCTGGGAGCAGGAGACAGAGCTGGACCCCAAGGTTACGGGCTTTCACCCAGCGCTTAGAGCCTGGCACCTTGAACCTGGAGGCTTAAAGCCTCCAAACTGTAAGAATAAACTCCTGTTTGTTAAGGCCATCCCATTTGTGGTATATTTCTTGTCAGAGTGGCACTGGGTAACCAGAACACAACTCTTCTTCAGTATTCATTGTCCAGCTTTCACATGCATATGAGGTGATTGAAAATACCGTGGCTTGGGTTAGGTGCATCTTAGTTTTCAAAGTGACATCTTTGCTTCTTAACACTTTAAAGAGGTCTTGTGCAGCAGATTTGCCCAGTTTAATAAGATGTCTGATTTCCTGACTGCTGCTTCCATGAATGTTAATTGTGGATCCAAGTAAAATTAAATCTTTGATAATTTCAGTCTTTTCTTCATTTATGATGATACTGCTTATTGGTTCAGTTCTAAGGAGTTTTGTTTTCTTTATGTTGAGGTATAATTCATACTGAAGACTGTAGTAAGTATGGTGAAAGTATACAGTCCTGATGCATACCCTTCCTGATTTTAAACCGTACAGTATCCCCTTGTTCTTTTCAAATGACAGCCTCTTGGTCAATGTACAGGTTCCTCATGAGCACAATTAAATGTTCTGGAATTCCCATTCTTCTCAATGTTATTCATAATTGGTTATGATCCACACAGTCAAATACCTTTGCATAGTCAATAAAGCACAGCTAAACATCTATTTGGTATTCTTTGCTTTTAGCTAAGATCCATCTGACACCAGCAATTATATCCCACATTCCTAGTAGTAAAGAATGTGGGTTTTGGAGCTAGATTGATGTAGGTTTAAGTCCAGGCACTATTGTTGCTTACCTATGATATCTTGGGCAAATGGATTCATTTTTGAGTTTGTTTTCCTCTTGCGTAAATGGAGATAACAATTCCTACCTCATGGGTTGTTTGAGGACTGAATGGGATAATGTATATCACAGGTCTGACACATGAGTAAAGTTCAATAATAAATGGAAATTACTACTCAGTGGACTCTACACCCTATAAAGAGAGACTTACATCTCTAATACTTAGTATTGTGTCCTTTGCCAAGTGTCTGGCATGTAGTAGGTGCTCAATAAAAATTTGTGAATGCTTACTGTTTTTAAGACTATCATATCCATAATTGAAAGTAAATATTGAAGGAATGATGTTTTCTCTCCCACCTTAATCTTACCCCGCAACCCCAACTTCTAAGTTTTATTTTTATGTAACTCTATTATACTTTCAGGGAGCTCTGCAGTGATTAAACATTTGGCTACTAACCAAAAGGTTGGCAGTTTTAACCCACAAGCTGCTCCGTGGGAGAAAGATGAGGCAGTCTGCTTCTGTAAAGATTTAGAGTCCTGGGAACCCTGTGGGGCAGTTCTACTCTGTCCTACAGTGTCACCATGAATCAGTCACTGGACAGCAATAGGTTTTTTGTAATGCCTTTTTGCGCTTTGTCAGTAGCACAACTGTTACAAAGTTATCATGCCAATATAAAAATATAATAATAATAATAATAAAAACAACCCATTGCCATCAAGTTGATTCCGACTAATAGTAACCTTATAGGACATAGCAGAACTGCCCCATAGTGTTTCCAAGCCTGTAAATCTTTGCAGAAACAGACTGCCACATTTTCTTCTGCAGAGTGCTGGTAGGTTTGAACTGCTGACCCTTTGGTTAGCAGCCAAGCATTTTAACCAGTGTGCCACCAGGGATCCTTAGAAAGGCATTATTGTTGTTAGATGCTGTTGGTCTGACTCGTGGCGACCCTGTACAACAGAACGAAATACTGTGCCTCATCCTGCGCCGTCCTCAGTCATTACTACGTTTAAGCCCATTGTTGCACCACTGTATCAGTCCATCTTGTTGAGGGTCTTCCTTTTTTTTCGCTGACCCACTGCTTTACCAAGCATGATGTCCTTCTCAAGGAACTGGTTCCTTGTGATAACATGTCCAAAATAAGTGAGACAAAGTCTCAGCATCCGTGCTTCTGAGAAGCACCTGGCTATACTTCTTCCAAGACTATTTACTCAGAATAAAAACTATAGCTGCTGCAGCAGTGTCTTTAGAGTCCACTAGATGGCAGTGTTTTCTCATGTTAATGGGAAAAAAAAATTTGCAACAGAGGTAGAAGCCAAATAAGAAGGATCAAATCTTTTGGTATGAGCCTCCCAGGAGATTAAAATAGCAATTTGGTGACTAATTTCACAAAAGTAGCCACATAACTTGATCATTTCAAGTGTATAGTCAAGCGGAGATTGAAGATTTAAGGACAACAGCAAGTTTCAGGGTCTGTTTTGAGTGCCTATACAAATGAAAATGCCTTATTGTATATATTTAATGGTTTGATACTTTTGAAAAAATAGAAAAACAGAATACTAATCCCAGATTTGTTCTGGCACAGTGTTTCTTGAGCAAATCACTTAACCTCACTTAATTTTGGGTTTTCATCTCTAAAGAAAATCTTAATTATGTGGTTAGCCCTGGAGAGAGTACTAGAGTTATGTAGCCCAACATTTTTTTTTTTTTTTCCATAGATGAAGAAACTGAGACCCAGAGAGCATCATGACCTCTTGAACTTGACCTGGCAAGTTAGTTGAATGCTGTAGTTGATAACTTAGACATAGCTATAATAGTAATGGCAATATCACTACTTACTTACTTTCATAGTTCTTTTATCTTCAAGGATGTGTCCATAAATAATTCCACTCCATCCTTATGATGACCCTGTAAAAAAAATTGTTGTTGTTGTTTGTGCCATCAAGTCAGATCTGCCTCCTGACGACCTTACTTATTGTAACAGAACAAAGTGTTGCCCAGTCCTGTGCCATCTTCACATTTGTTGCTGTTTTTGAGTCCATTGTTGTAGCAACTGTCCGTTCACTTCATTGGCAGTCTCCCTCTTTTTTGCTGACCTACTACTTTACCAAACTTGATGTCCTTCTCCAGGGATCGGTCCCTCTTGATGATGTGTCCAAAGTAAGTGAGATGAAGACTTGCCATCCTCATTTCTAGGGAACATCTGGCTGTACTTCCTCAAAGATACATTTGTTTATTCTTCTGGCAGTCCATGGTATATTGATATTCCTTGCCATCACACAATTTGAATGCATCAGTTTTTCTTTGGTCTTCCTTTTTCATTGTCTAGCTTTTGCATGCATATCAGATGATTGAAAATACTATGGCTTGGATCAAGTGCACCTTAATCATTAAACGGACATCTTAGCACTTTAAAGAGGTCCTTTGCAGCACATTTGCCCAATGCAGTGCATTGCTTGAATTCTTGACTGCTGCTTCCATGGGTGTTGATTGTGGATCCAAATAGAAGGAAATCTTTAATAACTTATATTTGTTCACTGTTTATCATGATACTGTTTATAGACCCAGTTGTGAAGATTTTGATTTTCTTCACATTCAGAGGTAATTCATATTGAAGGCTGTATTCTTTTACCTGCATCAGTGAGTGCTTCCAGTTGTCTTCATTTTCAGCAAGCAGGCTTGTGTCATCTGCATATTGCAGGTTGTTAGTGAGTCTTCCTCCAGTCTTGATTCTGTATTCTTCTTCATGTAGTCCAGCCTCTTGGATTATTTGCTCAGCATCCAGATTGAATTAAGTGAAAGAATACTACCTTGTTGTACATCTTTTCCACTTTTAAACCATCAGTATCCCCTTGTTCTGTTTGAATGATTGCCTCTTGACCTATGTACAGGTTCTGCACGGGCGAAATAAAAGGTTCTGGAATTCTCTTCATAATGTTATCCAAAATTTGGTATGTATGGATACAGTTGAATGCTTTTGTGTAGTCGATAAAACATAGGGAAACATCTTTCTGATATTCTTTGCTTTTGGCCAAGATTAGTTTGTCATCAGCAGTGATAGCCCTTGTTCCATGTCTTCTTCTGAATCTGGCTTGAACTTCTGGCTTTTCACTGCTGATGTACATCTATAGCCATTTTTTGAATTATCTTCAGCAAAATTTTGCTAGCATGTGATATTAATGATACTTTTTGATAATTTTCACATTTCATTTGATTGCCTTTCTTTGGAATAAGCACGAATGTGAATCTCTTCCAGTTGTTTGGCCAAATAGTTACCTTCCAAATTTCTTAACATAGTCAAGTAAGCACTTCCAGTGTTTTCATTCATTTATTGAAATATCTTAGTTGGTATTCCATCAATTCCTGGAGCCTTGCCTTTCACCAGTGCCTTCAGGTGAGTTTGTACCAGTACTCTCAGTTCTTGATCGTGTGCTACCTCCTGAAATACTTGAATGTCGACCAGTTCTTTTTTGTACAATGACTCTGTGTATTCCTTCCATCTTTTTTTAAAGTTTTCTGCATCATTCAAATTTTTGCCCCAAAATCCATTAATATTGCAGTTTGAAGTTTGAATTTTCTCTCCAGTTTTTTCATCTTGAGAAAAGACAATTGTGTTCTTCCCTTTTATTTCATTATAATACTTTACCTTATGTTCTTGAGTTGTTCTTTGAAATCTCTTCAGCTCTTTTTCTTCATCATTTCTTATGTTCACTTTAGCTGCTCTGCACTTGAGCCAATTTCAGAGGTAGGGTAAAAAAGGTAGACTGACTATTTTTACCATTATTTGTTTCATAAGGAAATTGAGTCCCAGAGAGTTAAAGTGACTTCCTTTAACTGTATAACTTAGTCATTTCTCTGTAATGAATTGTTCCTGAAGCCCTTTGAGCATACTTCTGTGACCAGTGTGTCAGTTTATTATACTTTTTGGGATGACATATGTGTGTCCCTTCTTAGAGGGAAAATGTATCTTAACTTTATATCTCTAATATCAGGCCCAGTGCCAGGCATCTATCTAGTCAGTAAGTACTGCAGAATAATGAATAAATGAATAGCCAAGATATGAGGTGAGTTTGTGGCTAAACCGAGATCAGTATACAGATCTCTTTCTCTCGCTCTCAGGCTGTGCACTTTCTTCCTTGTACCATTTCAGCTATGAAAAGGTGATGGCTAGATGATTCCATTATTTAATTTCTTTTGGAGGTTTCTTCCATCATTTACTTTTTAAAATTATGATTAAATGCTATTTGGGATGTCTTCTTGGACTTATAATAACTGTTGGCAAGTATTAGTATTTCTGTTTTCAGGATGAAGAAGCACAAATCCAGAAAAGTTAGGAGATTTGCACTTAGTTAACTCTATAGAACTGAGAAGCTAAGAAGATGACTGTTTCCTCTTGCTAGTCATATTAATGGATGCTAGCTTCTTTCCAGGGCACGTGCCACACAGTACATAGGCAGAACATTCAGAAGAATGGATTAAGTGTCCCAAGTACCCTATATTTTAACAACAGAGAGGAGGATATAGTATAATTCCTGCCCTTGTGTCTCAGTATATCACTGAAGAAAAGTTGACAAATCATAAAAATTGCATATATATACTCTATTCAGCTTTGCCTTCCCATCATTACAAAATGGAAGAAACATAGATTAGACGAATCCTCAGGGGTGGTTTGTAATAGCTGCCTGCTTTATTATAAAACATCTGAGCCCAGCCTAAATTCAGGGTAAAACTTTGGTTCTGAACTATTTGAGCTGGTGTGGTGTTCTAATAACAGTACTCTAGGTTGGTACAAAGCTTTTGAAAACTACCATTGGTTTTCATTTACTAGATGCCTAAGATGGATCAGACACTATACCAGATACTTTACTTGTTTTTAAATTTAATCTGTGTAACAACTGCATGATGTAGCTATTATCTTCCTTTATAGCTAACGTACCCTGGAAAAAAGCATTAAATTACTACCCTAGGTAACCTAGGCAGGCAGTGGTAGAGCCATACTTTGAACCCATGTCTCACATTGAGAAACTTGTTTTCTTAACTACTATGCTACATGGCATCTCTACGTTTCTTCCCACTTCATATAGCATGTTGAAATACAAGCACCTGTACTTTGTGCCTTATGTTTATGTTTGACCAGGTATGTCCGTAGAGAAGCATTTTGAGAATCATATGAGGGCTTACACATGAAGGTGCTTTGAAAGGTATGAAGTGCTTTATTCTATGGACTGTGGGTATTTATTATCACAGAGTGGGCATGCACTGCCCATGAGACATCAGCCTACCAAAGCCCACTGAAGTTCCATGCCTTACTCATTCTATATTATTTGGCTTCACTCTGAGCCCTCCACCCCCCTTTTCTTTTCTCTTGGATCAAGTTAACTTCTGACAGATGTTTGGAAAAATCATCTTATCCTGTAATTCATATTTATAAATCCTGCTGCTGCAGTGTGGTCCCCATTCTCTCTCTTCATTGAAGCCAGAGAATAATCTGGGAAAATGCCACACTTCCTGTTATGAATTTGGAGGATCTTGTCTTCTTAGCACAATTTTTCAGCTTTTCAGAATTTTAATACTGGAAAATTCAAAGCCAAGCATGGTTATTCATATAGATGTTTTAGATTCTTAAAAAGTAAACAGAAACAGAGCTCTAGACTTGTCTTCAGCAAGGGATTCAGAGAGTTTAAAAATTTGAAAACTTCTTTTTACCATTCCCTTTAAGGTTTGTAACATGGGTGTCCTCCTTCCCTCCCCCAGCTCAATTTCATTTTAATGCTGGGAATACTTTTTTATTTTCCCCCTTTTTAATCTATTCACTAATACTAGTTAACATGATATCATTGTTGCCTTCTTTTGCTTCTGTTGTGATAACTCTGCTCTTGTCATATGTTTTCCTTCTATTAGGGCATGAGTCCCTTTCGGGCTGAGATTGGGTCTTACTCACTTTTATAGTCCCAGGATTTAGCATAGCTTCATAAATATTTTTTCATGAGTGAGTGGTAGAAGTCTATTAGGATCACATTGTTCTTGTCTTGCTCTATTCTAAAACATCCTTTTAAGTTAAGGGGTTACTACTTTAACAGGGTCACTTTGAGTTCTCAATGACAGGAGTAGAGTTAAAGACATGTAAGTCCACTTTATACTTGTAGTGTGTTGACTGTGATTATTTTCTGAGTGAAGTTTAAAACAACGAGGCATGATCAAGAATCTCTTCTTGTTAACTTGGATTAAAAGAGAAGTAGTTTCAGAATCTATATGCCTTTGCTTAATAGCACTATTCCTATTTCTTACTGCTTACTGTTTTGAGGAAGAGGAAAAACACCCTCTGTCATCTCAGACCTTGGGCCAAATCTCTGGGAATGCACACATTCAGCTCAAGTTCAGTGTCTAAAAGGAGGTCTCACCTTCCCTCCTTAACAGCTCAGCATCTGGGCTTTGTCAGAGCTCAGAGGCAAAGGGTGTCCAAGGCTTCAAGATGCTTAACAGAGATACTTGCATTTTTCTCAGTTTAACCTTGGCTTATACTTAAAAGTGTATTAATGTCCAGATGAACATATACTCATAGAAACATAGGCTATTGATTCATCAGGTAGCTATTTTAGGAGTAGTTGTCCAAATAAATATTGTAATTTTAAAAGGTATGCTCGTTGCATCTGCAAATGTGTTCAAGTAGTAGAATGAGTCATCATCTGTCGATGTCCCACATGATTTCTTACTTCACTTAGCTGAGTAGAAGAGGGACTGTTTGTAAAGCTCACTTACAGTATTAAAAATAACATGCAGAACACTGTTAGGTCTTGATGGGGACAGCTCTCAGCGGAACCTTTAAGCTATTGTCCTCAGGCTTCCACTTGGGTCTTCTTTTCTTCTCATCAACACATTGTATCTGGACGATTCATATCCCTCCAGATCTACATCTCCAGTCTAGATTTCCACGTATTTAGACTTGTGCCAAATTGCTTGAATGTTTCAGAAACGCACAAACTCTGTGTGTCCCAAACTGAGCTCCCCTTCTCAAAACGCCTGCTCCTGTTGTTTTCCTTAGGTCAGTCCACTTACTCAAGTCAGAACTCGAAGGTCATATTGGAGTCCTTCCTCTTTTTTTTTTTTGAACCATTACTGATGGCAGCTGCTAAATATGTACTTCTTCTTTCATTCTTGACATTGTAGCCAGATTTATCTTTTTAAAGTACTGATCAAGTCCGTCGTTAAAATCACTTCAGTAGCTTTCCTTTGCCTTCAGAGTAATTAGTGGCTTATAGGGTCTTGCTGTGATTTGGCTCGTTTCTGAGTACCTCACCCTCAACACTTTCCTATAATGCTATACTAAAATTTGTTGTGCTCAGTTATAGCTTAGATCTCATTCCATAGGGAAATTTTCTGTGACATACCCTCTCAGTCCTGTTGGGATTCCATCTTATATGTCCCCATAGCACCTTGCATTTCATTTCCTGGCCATTGACCTGTATCTTGCTATACTCTGATTGATTATTTGCTCATCTCTTTTCTGCTAGGCTGTAAGTGGTGTGAAGGCAGGGACAGTGCTTGTCTTCTTCACTAATGTGTTTCTGGTGCTTAGCCCTGGGCCTAGCATAGAGTCGTATTCAGTAAGTATTTGTTGAATACATGAATGAAGTATCTGTAGCAGTGGATCATTAAAGATTCTTTTGGGATACTCTATTTGATTGTCATCAGCAAGCTACTCAAGATACTTAAAATTCTAATTCTCTGTGTTTTAGTGGTTTCTGATTATTTCTGCTTAAACAATTCCAAAGTATTATGCATTCAGTGGAACTCTTCTTCTTTTTCTCTCCAAGCTTACTTTCCCTTCCAGTTTTCCTTATCTTTTTTTGAACTATTTTTTCCATTTATTCAGGCTTCAGTCTTTGGAGTCAGTGTTGATTTACTTCTCTCCTTTATCTGGTCTATCCAGTCAATCACTTGACTCTTTCGAGTCTTTTTTAAAATTTTACTCTGGTATCCATGGCTGTTTTTCCATCCTCATTACCATAATCCAGACTCAGACCACCATCCCCATCAGGCTGGGTTACTGCAGTAGTTTCCTGACAAGCCTATGGGCTCTAGTCTCTTTGTATCCACTCTCTCTTACTTCCCACTGCCTGATTAATCTTCCTAAACCAAGCTTTCATTTTATTCCTTTGCTTAAGGGTTGTGTAGAGTAACTGACCTGATTTCCTTCTTTCCGTCAGCCCAAATTCAGTCAGCTGTGTAGGTTTATCTCACCTTTTATTTTTACTTTTCTCCACCCCGTTCCCCATTACCATTGCTATTGATACTGTTTGAGCCTTCATTAGCTGTGTGTGTATATTTTTTTAACAGCTCCTAACTGGTTTTCCGAGGAGTTCTGGTGGTACAGTGCCTAAGGCATTTGACTGCTAACCAGAAGATTGGTGGTTCAAACCTACCAGCCAATCCGTGGAAGGAAGCCTGGGCAATCTACTTCTGTAAAGATTTACCACATCGGAAACCCAAATGGGGGTCGCTACGAGTTGGAATCGACTTGATGGTAGTGGGTTTGTTTTTTTTTGGTGACTGGTATTCTGATGTTCTGCCTTCTCTAGTTCTTTATATGTGCCATTGCCATTGCCAGAGCAGCTTTCCTCAAATGCAGCTCTGATCATGACCCCACAGTATGAGAAACCTTTCATGAGTCCTTAGTGCCCATATGTTGTCTTCACTCTTTAGCATGACATTCAAGGTATTCTGAGCTCTGGCCCTCCCAGCCTACTTATTTAGCTGTATCTACCTCTACTTCCCTTTCTGGGGTTCCCAGGAATTTCCACATCGCTGAAGCTAAGCAGTTTGAAACTATTTCATTTTCTCTGAATGTAGCTTATGCTTTCTCACTGTAATGCTGCCTGGGACTATCCATTGTTCTTCTGTAGCTTCTTACTACTGCTAATCCATCCCAAATACTGTCTTTGGTGTTCCGCTTCCACCAGAAGCTGCTCCTGTAGTTTTTGTAAGGCACTTGACTGCTCACCAGAAGGCTGGCGGTTCAAACCCACCAGCCACTCCTTGGAAGGAAGGTTGGGCAATCCTACTTCCGTAGTGATAC
>NW_006921661.1:5324524-5329956 GCF_000298275.1 Orycteropus afer afer | reverse complement strand
GGAAGGAAGGTTGGGCAATCCTACTTCCGTAGTGATACTGCCTCAGAAACCCAAGGAGGGGTCGCTATGAGTTGGGGCTGACTCGACGGCAAACAACAACAACAACAACAACAATGGCACTTTTAGGAGCCCTGGTAGCATAGTGCCTAAGGCACTTGACTGCTAACCAGAAGGCTGGCGGTTCAAACCCACCAGTCACTCCTTGAAAGGAAGATGGGGCAATCTACTTCTGTAGTGGTACTGCCTCAGAAACCCAAGGAGGGGTCGCTATGAGTCGGGTCCCACTCGACAGCAAACAGCAACAACAACAAAATGGCACTTTTACATTATTTATTTATCTCGGACTCTTAACTTGACATTGGGTTGTGTACTTTTTGAAGCTTGTAGTAGTTGCCTGACACCCTGTATGTATGAATTCGGTGTTCAGTAAACACTGAAAAGAATATGTACTTGTCTGCCAGTTTGTATTGTGAAGTCTTGCTTGTTACTATGATGCTGGAAGGTATGCCATTGGTATTTCAAATACTAGAAGAGCCACCCATGGTGGACAGGTTTCAGTGGATCATCCAGACTAAGACAGAGTAGGAAGAAAGACCTAGTGATTTACTTACGAAAATTAGCCAATTAAAACTTTGTAGATCACAACAGAACATTATCCAGCTTGCTGACTTTGGACATGTCATCGGGAGGGATCAGCCACTACAGCGGGGCCTCATGTTTGGTGAAATAGAGGGCCAGTGAGGATGTGGGAGACCATGGATGAGACAAGCAGCACACTAGCTCAAACTATCAATGCAAATGTATGTGATTGTGAGGATGATGCAGGACCAGGCAGTGTTTTGTTCATAAGGTCACCATGAATCAGAGTTGATTCAATAGAAACTAATAACAACAGTGCTGTTTGTTTCATCAACAGTAATTCTATCAACTGGATTATTTCAATATAGCTTTTATTGTTTTAATAAAGTTAAGAGCAATCTTGTAACTGTTGCCAGCAGTTAAAAATTCTCAAAATGTGCAGTAACATGTCTGCAATGTAGTAAATTACATGATGTGGCTTTTCTAGCCAGAGTCTTTATAAATAAACTCAGTGGTGGAATTTGCTGTGAGCAACTGAATAGCTCCTGATTGTTGAAATTATCCCACCTGGGGTATTTCTGTTGGCACAGTAGGAAGAAATCTCTGGAAGTTCATTCTCTCTCAGGTGTGTAGAACTCTGAGGTTGGAATTGGTTCATTTTGGCCACTCTGCCAGGCTCAAAAGAATCCCCCCTAGAGGCAGAAGGAGTCTCTCTGACTGCTGGCTGAGAAAGATGTGCTGCTGAGAGAGAGATGTGGAAGAGACCTGCTGCTGAGAGAGAGATGTGAGAGACATACACTCCTAAGAGAGAGAAACGTGCTATTGAGAGAGACTGAGGGAGACGGCTGGCTGAAGGAGAGACGGCCGGCTGAAAGAGACTGCGTGCGTTCCTGAACTTGAATTGTAGCATGTTGCTTCTCTAATAAACCCCATAATCTGAGTTCTTTGTGGCCACTGCAGTGAATTATCAGAACCAGCAGAGAGGTGGTGCGTGCCGGTTGGGGTCAAGGATGATAAGAGGGCTGGAGGGAGGTAGAATGTCTGGCCTCACAGGAACAGGCCTCGGGCTGCTGATGGCGATTCTGTCCTCCTCTTGTACAGTTAGAGGAGGTCAGATGATGCCGCTTCTGTGCCCCTTTAGCAGTGTCTTAAAAAGTGACTCATCATGATCTTTCACAAGACTCAGCAAAGTACAGTTCAGTGTATGCTTTTATACAGCCTACAGTTTAAGAATGTTTATATATATATACATACACATGCTACTGCTATGTGCTGTTGAGTCAGACCCGACTCATAGCGACCCCTCCTTGGGTTTCTGAGGCAGTATCACTACAGAAGTAGATTGCCCCATCTTCCTTCTGAGGAGTGGCTGGTGGGTTTGAACTGCCAGCCTTCTGATTAGCAGTCAAGTGCCTTAGGCACTACGCTACCAGAGCTCCCATATATATATATTTTAAGAACTTAAAAGAAAAAGAGGAATATATGACAGATATCATATGTAGCCCATAAGCCCTAAAATATTTACTCTCCGGTCCTTTTCAGGAAAATTTGTTGACCACTGATCTAGAAATACACCTGGTCATCTGTCTGGAATTATTCTTGCTCATTGGACATGTGAAATTATCTGTTTTCCTCAAAAGTTTGATAGCTACTCACTCAGACTGGTGACTTCCCTTCCATTGAAAAAGGATTGTTAGGGCTGGCTACGGAAGAATTTTGAGTGATGTATAAATCTCTTCTGGGCTCTTTGGCACTTGGCAGTATCTCACACAGATAACCAGATACAAATGAGCCGTTTCTTTCCATTATAATCCTTCACAGAGGTCTGCTGGGATTGCACATCTGGTGAAGTTAGATGTCATTCAGAACAAGGCTTTTAGCATATTTCAAGAATGTTAATTGCTAAGTGGCAACTGAAGCGGAAGGGTTTAATAGTGTCCTTAAGTTGCCTTAAATGTCCATGGACCCAGAATTTTAGAACTGGAAAAGGTCTTAGAGATCATCAAGTATAGCGTGGTTGTTAAGAACATGGGCTGTGGAGCCAGACTGCAGGGCTCTTCTACTTAATCCTCTCTGTGTCTCAGTTTCTTCACCTTTAAAAGTGGGGATAATAATAGTACCTATTTCACACATTGTGATTTAAACATATCAATATATAATAAATACAACATTGCTTGACATACTATAAATGTTCATGATTATTAGTCTTTTTATTTTTTGTTACTGTTTTTATTAATAGTATTCTCATTTTATAGTTTAAGAAATTTATACCTAAAGAAGGAGTGAAATGATTTTACTCGCTGACATAACAGGCAGAGTGGATTAAAACCGAGGATCTTGGCTTTCAGTTCAGTGCTGTTTCCCTGCTGTAATGTGTTGGTTTTAGTTGTATTTTAGTGGGTGTGGATGATTTTTTAATAGTCAGAAAAATATCTGGCAGCCTTTTTGCATAAATAAGAAAAGCTAAGTAGAACATTGCTAATCATATCTTTTGAGAATCCTAAATCTACTTCAAGTGTCCTTTATTATTCAGATTTTATAGCTAATTTATAGAACTATCTTCTGTTTCTGTCCTCTCTTCTCCTTCTCTTCCTTTCTTAATAAATAGATTATTTTCATAGCTGTCTTTTTAAAAAAATTGATGTAAAATTCATGTAAGATAAAATTAACCACTTTAAAGTATATAATCCAGTGGCATTTAGTACATTCACAGTATATGCAAATACCACCTCTATCTAGTTCCAAAATGTTTCACCCCAAAAGTAAACTCCATACTCATTAAGCAGTTAATACCCATTCCTTCATTCTCCACCTTTGGCAACCAGGACTCTTTCTGTCTCTCTGGAATTTATCTATTCTGAATAGTTCATAGTTCATAGTTCATGGAATCATATGATATATAACCTTTTGTATCTAGCTTTTTCACTTAGCACGTTATTTTCAGGATTCATCCATGCTGTAGCATGTATCAGTACTACATTCTTCTTTTATGACTGGATAGTATTCCACTGTATGGATATATAACAATTGTGTTTTTGTTTTTACTCATCTCAAAGTATTTTTAAATTGCCCTTGTGATTTCTTCTTTAGCCATTGGTTGTTTAAAAGTATGTAATTTACTTTAACATATTTGTGAATTTTCCAAATTTTTTTTACTGTCAATTTGTAGGTTCATTGCATTGTGAAGTAGAACATACTTAGGGTGATTTTCATCTTTTAAAATTTTTTCAGACTTGCTTTATTGCCTAACATAGGGTCTATCCTGGAGGACATTCTGTATATGTGTCTTAGGTTTAATTGATTATAGTGTTGCTCAGATCTTCTGTTTCATCATTTACATTTTGTCTCGTTTTTCGTTGATGTCTCTAGCTATAATTGTTGAGATGTCCATTTCTATCTTCAGTTTTGTTAATTTTTGCTTCATATATTCTGGGGCTCTGTTGTTAGGTGCATATATGTTTGTAATTGTTAGTATTTTTTTTTTGATAGATTGACCCTTTTATCATTATATAATGTCCTTTGTCTCTTTACAATTTTTAACTTAAAGTTTGTTTTGTCTGATATTAGTATAGCCATTCCAGTCTCTTTGGTTATTGTTTGCATGTAATACCTTTCTCTGCCCTTTCCCTTTCAACCTATTTGTGTCTGTGGTCCTAATGTGCATCTCTTATAGAATTAGGACCATGCTTTTTATCCATTCTTTTTAAACAGTATTAGTGGGAGAATTTCTATATACATTTAAGGTAATTATTGATACTGAAGGATTTGGATCTGTCATTTTGCTATTGTTTTGTATATGTTCTATGTTGCATTTGTTTCCCATTTTCTCCATTACTGTCTTTTTAGGTTTAGATAGACAGTTTCAGTGTACCATTTTGACTCCCTTCTCATTACTTTTACTATGTAGTTGTTATTTTCTTAGTGGTTGCCATTGAAATTACAATGAATGTATTAATTGTAGCACTCTAGTAAGAATTAATACAAACATAGTTTTTAGAAATACAGGCTTCACTTCTAAAAGCTTCATCCTTCCCATCTTTACATTATTAATGTCACAGATTGCATGTTTATACATTGTGCACCCATCCACAAATATTTATAATTATTGTTTATATCCTTTGTCAGGAAGCTCTGGTAGCATAGTGCCTAAGGCACTTGACTGCTAACCAGAGGGCTGGCGGTTCAAACCCACCAGCCACTCCTCGGAAGGAAGGTTGGGCAATCCTACTTCCGTAGTGATACTGCCTTGGAAACCCAAGGAGGGGTCGCTATGAGTCAGGGCCGACTTGACGGCAAATAACAACAACAATCCGTTGTCATATTGATCTAAAAATGTTAAAGCAATCTTTCATTCCTTAGATAAATTCAACTAATAGTGATATTTTATTCTTATGATGTATTTCTTGATTCAATTTGCTTACATTATATTGAGAGATTTTATGTTTATATTCATTGGTCTACAGTTTTCTTGCTTTGTGTGTGTGTGTGTGATATTTGCCAGGTTTTGGTATCCAACCAAAACCAAAAAACCAAACTTACTGTTGTCAAGTCCATTCTGACTCATAGAGACCCCTGTTGGGTTTCTGAGGCAGTAAGTCTTTACAGAAGTAGATTGTCCCATCTTCCTTCTGCAGAGTGGCTGGTGGGTTTGAACTGCCAAACTTCTGGTTAGTAGTCAGCACCACCACAGCTCCTGGTATCAAATTAATGCTGATTTAAAACGATGAGTTGGGAATTATTCTCACTCTTTATATTATGAAAGTTGTTGTTGTTGTTGTTAAGTGCCGTCGAGTCGTTTCCGACTCATAGCGACCCCATGCACAGCAGAACGAAACACTGCCCGATCCCGCGCC
>NW_006921661.1:5305653-5324399 GCF_000298275.1 Orycteropus afer afer | reverse complement strand
CTCAGCACTTGAAACAGTTCCTTTGCAGTTGACTTTCCCAATGCTACACGTCGTCTAATGTCCTGACTGCTGCTTCTGTTGGCATCGATTGTAGAACCAAGCAATGTGAATTCTTTGACAACCTCAATCTTCTCTCCATTTATTGTGATGCAATATGAAAGAGTTTGTGTAAAATTGATGTTATTTCTTCCTTAAATATTTGATAGAATTCCCCAGTGTAACTGTTTATACCTGGATTTTTTAAAATTATTGTTATAATTTTTGTGGGAGATTTTCAATTAGTCATTAAAAAATTAAATATCAGGCTATTGCTAAGGAGCTCTGGTGGCATGATGCCTAAGGTGTTTGACTGCTAACCAGAAGGTTGACAGTTCAAACCCACAAGCCACTCTGCGGAAGGAAGACTGGGCAATCTACTTCTATAAAGATATGTTGTTGTTGTTGTTGTGTGCTGTCGAGTCAGCCCTGACTCATAGAGACCCCTCCTTGGGTTTCCAAGGCAGTATCACCACGGAAGTAGATTGCCCCATCTTCCTTCCGAGGAGTGGCTGTTGGGTTTGAACTGCCAGCCTTCTGGTTAGCAGTCAAGTGCCTTAGGCACTAAGCTACCAGAGCTCCTTTCCATAAAGATATACCACCTTGGAAACCCAAAGGGGGTCATTGTGAGTCAGAATTAACTTGATGGCAGTGAGTTTGGTTTTTTTGGTTTGAGGCTTTTCATATGGAATTGCCGAATGCCCACTGAGATGTTTCAGCAAATGGATGCAGCGCTGGAGACGCTCACTCTGCTGTGCCAAGAAATGTGGAAGATGCTACCTGGCCAGCTGACTTGACGAGATTCATATTTGTAATCATTCCAAAGAAAGGTGATTCAACCGAATGCAGAAATTATCGAACAATATCTTTAATATCACACATAAGTAAAATTTTGCTGAGGATAATTCAAAAACAGTTGCAGCAGTGTATCGACAGAGAACTGCCAGAAATTCAAGCCAAATTCAGAAGAGGTCATGGAGTGAGGGATATCATTGCTGAGGTCAGCTAGATCTTGACTGAAAGCAAAGAAAGATGTTTACCTGTGTTTTATAGACAATGCAAAGACATTCGACTGTGTGGATCATAACAATTATGGATAATGTCACAAAGAATGAGAACTCAAGAAATCCTGTGGTCTTCCTTATTCATTATCCAGCTCTCATATGCATATGAAGCTAATGAAAATATCATGGCTTGGGTTAGCCATTAATTCCACTTAATTGTGCTCATGTGGAACCTGTATGTAGACTAAGAGGCAGTTGTTTAAAGATAATAAGGGGGTAGGTACTACATGGTTTAAAGTAAGGGAAAGGTGTGTGTCAGGGTTATATCCTTTCACCATACTTACTCTGTATGTTGTTGTTAAGTGCCATCGAGTCGTTTCCGACTCATAGCGACCCCATGCACAGCAGAACGAAACACTGCCCGATCCCGCGCCAGCCGCACAATCCCTGCTATGCTGCTCAGTCTGTATGCAGAACAAATAATATGATAAACTGAACTATATGAAAAAGAACATGGCATTAGGATTAGAGGAAGACTAATTAACAAACTGCAATATGACACAACCTTGCTTGCTGAATGTGAAGAAGACTTGAAGCACTTACTGATGAAGATCAAAGACTATAGCCTTCACTATGGATTATTACCTCAACATATGTTGTTGTTGTTGTTGTTATTTGCCGTTGAGTCGGCCCCGACTCATAGCGACCCCTCCTTGGGTTTCCGAGGCAGTATCACTACGGAAGTAGGATTGCCCAACCTTCCTTCCGAGGAGTGGCTGGTGGATTTGAACCGCCAGCCTTCTGGTTAGCAGTCAAGTGCCTTAGCCACTATGCTACCAGACCTCAACATATAGTAAACAAAAATCCTTGCAACTGGCCTAGAAGTAGCATCATGATAAATGGAAAAAATATTAAAGTTATAGAGGATTTCATTTTACTTGGATCCACAGTCAACACCTATGGAAGCAGCAGACAAGAAATCAAATGATGCATATATAGCATTGTATAAGTCTGCTGCAAAGACCCCTTTCAAGTGTTACTTAAAAAGCAAAGATGTCACTTTGAGGACTAAGGCATGCCTGACCCAAGCCATGGTATTTTCATTAGCTTCATATGCATATGAGAGCTGGATAATGAATAAGGAAGACCACAGGAGAATTGATTTGAACGATGGTGTTGGCAAAGAATATTGAATATACCATGGATTTCCAGAAGAATGAACAAATCTGTCTTGGAAGAAGTACAGCCAGAATGCTGCTTAGAAGCCAGGTTGTCAAGACTTTGTCTCATATACTTTGGATGTGTTATCAGGAGGAACCAGTCTGTGGAGAAGGACATCACACCTGGTAAAGTAGTGGGTCAGCAAAAAAGAAGATCTTCAATGAGAACAGTTTACATAGTGGCTGCAACAACGTGCCAAAGCATAGCGGTGATGCTGAGGATGCTCCAGGACTGCGCAGTGTTTTTTCTGTGATGAAGGGTCCGTATGAGTCGGGACTGACTCGATGGCAGCTAGCAGCAACAACTATGAGATATTTTTGTTTCATCTCCTTTCAGTGTTGACAAGTTGTATTTTCTTTTTTTTAAAAAAAATTTTCTAATTCATCGAAATTGTTATATGTTATCATCATATATTGGCCAGGGCTTCAAACTGGTTTAAACCAGCGTAGTCACGACTGATGCAGTAAAATTGGAACAGACCCAAAATTTTAAAGTATGGGTGTACTGGAATGATAATAGGAATGGAAAAATGACAGTTAAGCCCTGGAATGGCACATTCGGATGAGGTGTTGTGAGCCTCTTCAAGAGCCCGATCCAGGAGATTGGATTATTGTCAGGACTGTAGAGAGCACCACACATTCAGAGCAGCGGGGGCCTGCTCCATCTTTCAGCCTGGCACAGCTATTTCTGTTTCTGTTCCTTAAGAGATTGGTTGCTATGTGACACACATGCTGCTCTGTTTTCTAAGAGGAAAATTAAATTCCTAGCAGAGTGCTGACCCATAATTTTTCCTGTTTTCATTTTTCTGCTATACCCACATTTCACAAATTTGGGTCTGTTCCAATTTTACTTCGTTGGCCTTGACTGAACTGAGAAGAACTGGTTCAAAGCCCTGATGTTAGCATAAAATTGTTCATAATATTCTTTTATTGTTTGTAGACATAACTTTAAAAAAATGCTTATAGAGTGTTTACTGTATACCTTTCACTTTATAAATATTAACTCCTTAATTCCCATTAAAAAAACTTGTAGATACTGTTATCATCTCATATGAAGAAACTAAGGTTAAACAAAGAGCTTGGGTGCCTTGCTCAAGATTACAGAGCTGTTGTATGGAGAGGCTAAATTTGAACCAAGCTGGTCTGGCTCCAGAATCTTTGTTCTTAAGCACTATTTATTCTTTCTTTCTCAAATGACAGAGATACAGTTCTATTCTTTTAATGAAATTGTACTGTGTTTTCTCTAGAAACTATTGTTTTTCCCATCACTTTTGTACCATTGTAGAAATATTTGTTTCTGGTATTCCTAATTAGAACTTGGGGTGCATCCCCCACCCTTTCCCTTAAAGGCATTGGATATGCTGGCCAGGCATAGTTGAAATATTAGTGGTAATACTCTTTTTCAACCACATGATACATTAAAAAGACTTCCCTGGGAAGTTCACCACTATTTATAATATAAAACATTGTTTCTGTGGGAAAATGCTAGAAGAAATTTATTGAAACTTAGTTGCCTAACTAAAATACTTCAGTTGTATGGAAACTGTGGTAAACTTTTAAAGTCTAACCATTTAATTTACTGAGGTGTTGATAAACCATTAAAAAAAAAAAAGGTTAAAAATTGTGATTAATTTCTGCATAGATTTTCTTTTGTTTAGCTTCAATTAATTTGTTGATGATTATCTTTCAGGGTTATTCAAACGTTCAGAAGAATCTTCTTCAGGTGGATCAGAACTGTGTTCGCAATTCCTACGATGTCTTCTCTTTGCTACGGTAAGAGACCTCCCTTGGTTTTTCTAAAGAATCTTCCTCATCTGAGTTTGTGACATTTTAGTGTGAGGAAATGTATGGGAGCTTTAGAAGCTGTTATTCAGGCTTAGCATTTTTTAGTGAGAGCTTCATAAATTTTGTAGCTATGGTGATTTAAGTTATCTCTTTCATAAAGCTTTTGGAAAGCCATTTCCTTTCTCTGGACAGTGGGAGAGAGAGTGATTGGAAGCCAGTGATGTTCAAATGGCCATGAGCTGTTTTCAATCTTTTGCAGTGTAAAGGGCGGCAATCAGTGCTGCAAAATTTAGACTTTCAAAGCCTAAAAATTACCACTTCGCTAGAAAAGCCCTCCAACAGCCCTAAACGCAGCTTATAGTTTTGACCTGCTGTTCATCTTAAAGGAATCACTTTTGGCAAGTTGAAGGAGTTTTGTATGAATCTCAATGCTCAGAGGCTTAAAAGTCTCTGCTCTGTATTTTCATAATGTCTGGCCTTAATTTGGAAACACTTTAAAATTAGTTTTAATTTTAAAGGAGATACATCATCAAGGACATTCTCCCAGGAGGCAGGCTACCAAAATAAATGCAGTTCACAATAAAGTTAACAGTGACACCCATCCTGTGTTCACCCCAGACAGATAGATTATTCATTGAAATTTGATTTTGGCCAAATTTTCTAATGTTTGCATAACACATCATAAATTTTGGACCATTAGACATCTTAGACATCCTCTATATATCTACTAGAAGAGGAGTCCAGAAGCATGATTGGAGAAATGGTTATTTTATAAACATTATATAATGGCCTTTTCCTTTGCAAAACTTGTATCTTATTACTCATGGTGGTATAAGGTTTGGTTACATGGGCTGTGTAAATTGCTTTTAACAGACAATGATTTTGACTAAAGAAACCATATACATTTGCTGACTTTTGATTCTTATCTGAGAGGTGCTTTCACCCTGGCTTCTTTGAATATGTGACAGAAGGGACAGGATTTTGTAGTTAGATGGTGGAGATAGCGTGTGGGAGGTGTCACATGTAACTCATATTTTTGAAGATGAGGCAATCTACTTCCGTAGTGATACTACCTCGGAAACCCAAAGAGGGGTTGCTATGTGTCGGGTCTGACTCGATGGCTCACAACAACAACAACAACAACAACAACAACCCAGAATATATAATTTAGGTTTCTGATCCTGTTCGGGTTGGGACACATTTAATTTTAAGTATCCAAGAAGGTAATGTCCAGAAATAGTTTGAAATGTGAGGAAGCCTCTGTTTCCCTCTCAGTGAACTGAAGGTATAAATTTAATTATTTTGAAGATGTTTTTCAGATCTGAGATTGTGTGATTTTATGAGAGAAATGAGTAGAATTAAAAGAAAAAAGAGTGAAAAGTCAGGGAGAAGGGGAGGATTTGGGACAGATTAGCATCATAGAAGATAAAAGAAGAAAGAGGTTCTAGGGGTGTCCAAAGTGCTGATGTTACAGGGAAACAGGAACTGAGGGGACACTGTTGGATTTTGGGAAGAAACATGGTGCCAGAGAGAATGCTTTAATTAATTTGGTCCTGACTTTAATTATCCCTGATTGTGCTAATTCATTGCATCTCTCTGATTCTTCCTAGAAGGTAGAAGCAGTAATTTTATAAATATGTACAATTTATAAAGCATTTTCATATCTCACTCTCAGATGCTTTTTGTGTTGACAGATTAAGGATTATGGCTTTTGCTTTAAATGTAGAAGCTAAAGCCAAGAGGCTTTAAATGATTTATCTATTTTGGGGCATCTAGCAAGAGCTATAGGGGGGGCTGAACTAAAGTTTTCTGACAAGTACATTTGGCAGGTCCTTTTTAGTCTCACCTTCCTTGACTGGTGGCTATAATGAGCACGTGTCATAATGGCTTAGAAACTTTTCTGAAAAGCATTGAGCCCTCCCTAAGTGCAAAATCACCATGTTAACTTGGTAGTTGCTCAGTTATTTAACATTGATCTTGCAGTGATTTGGCTCTGAGAGTTCGTTTCTAGCATACCTTCCAGATTCCTCAGGCCATGACACCAATTCGGATTGTCTTGTTAATAGTGATATCCTCAATACCACTGTATAATTCATTTATAACTGGAAATAGAGAGTCACTTTTTCTGAACCAAATAAAATCTCTGTTTATCAACTAAATTAACTGAACCCAGGAAGTTATCTGTGCAACTGGAAACTTTAAATTATCTTTGTCAAAGTTAATAAGTAAAATAGAATTTTCTGTGATAGTTCTCTCAGGCATTAATAAAGATTAACCATTGTCTGTTACATTAAAGCTGTTTTCTGTTTTGTGTCTGTTATTATACTTAATATTTGTTCACTTTTGCCTGTGGTTTACATTTAATATTTCCTATCAGTTTGAGGGGAGCTCTGGTGGCATAGTGGATAAAGTACTTGACTGCTAACCAGAAGGTCAGTAGTTCAAGCCCACCAGCTGCTCCACGGAAGGAAGACGGGGCGATCTACTTCTGTAAAGATTTACAGCCTTGCTATGAGTTAGAAATGACTTGATGGCAGTGAGTTTGGGGTTTTTTTTTTTTTTGGTTTTTATCAATTTGTGGGTTGTTGAGAAAAGAGCTTGTTTTACTTAACTTTGAATCACTTGTAGTGTCCAGCAGGGTGAATTGGACTGTTAGGTGTTCAGCAAATGTTTACTAAATTGAATTGAAATAAATAAAATCTCTAATTAGAGTTAGGCTTAAAACCCAGGTCTCAAAATTCTGTTTTTGAGACTGTATTTTTAGTTAATAATTTTGTACTGCTGTGCTACTGGTAGATGTTTATTCTCTCCATTTTTTAAAGTGTGAAAATATTACAGGAAAAATAAATCTTGACTGAGGCAGGGACTATGGAGCCCTGATGACCAGGGCACAAACCTGTTTCATATGGATGTATTGTAACATTTTACAAGAAAACAGTGACCTGAGGTTTTATTTATAACATTGGCCACAAGTTAAAAATTTAGGTTAATTTTAGTCCAAATATTAGCAGCTTTTCCAATTTGTATTTAGTATGTGTGATGGTAATCAAATTTTTGCTTTTTAATGTTTGGAAATCCCTGAATTAAGAGTTAGTTTTCATACAAGCAGACATTTATTTGTTTGTTTTTAACTTTTTATTGTGATTTGGGTGAAAGTTTGCAGAGCAAATTGGTTTTCTATTCAACAATTTATACACATTTTGTTTCATAATATTGATTGAAATCTCCACAATGTATATGTAGACATTTAATTAGAAACTATGTTAATCATTTTTACATTGGCTGTTTTAGGATGTTCACCACAAGGTGTCAATGTTGCTCTTTAACTGACATTTGAAATTTTATTCATTTTATAATTTGAAATGAGAAAACTAGCAGACTTCAATGGAGTATATTCCAGTGTCATAAATTATAAACCCACCAACCCACTGCCATCGAGTCTTTTCTGACTCGTAGTGACCCTTTAGGATGAAGTAGAACTGTCCCATAGGGTTTCCAAGGCTGTAAATCTTATGGAAGCAGACTGCTTCGTGGGTTTGAACCACCAACCTTTTGGTTAACCACTGAATACCTTAACTATTGTACCACCAGAGCTCCTTTCCAATTATAAGTAAGCATTTACTTTTAGAAGTTATCTTTTTTGTCTTACTCTTATTCCTTCTAGGCTAAGGAGTTTGTTAATTTAGGCTTATTAGGTAGCGCTCCTTTGAGTTCTGTTGATTTTTGGATTTTTACCTTTTTGGTGATAGGAGGTTATTGAAAGATTATTAAGAAAGGAGGAATGACATGGTCAGGGTTACAATTTAGAATGCTAATCATGGTGAAGTGTGGAATCGACTTGACAGAATGAGACTGGAAGCAAAGAGATATTTCTAATCTCACCTGTTTTTGCAGATTGAAGTTTGTTTTTCGTGTTTGAAAGCTCAATTTATTTTTCCTTTCATGTTTCCACAAAGAAATAGCTGTATTGTAGTGAGATGAATGAGAATAATTCCTGTTTTTTCCAGTATAATTTTTATAGTTTTTTTTAACTTCTTTGGAATCTCCTGCTTTTGTCAGTTAAGTGGAAATACGGTGGAGCATTCTAGGGCTTTGGACCTCCAGCTAGCTTCTAATCCTAAAACTTCCATAATCAGGTAGACTGGATGCAAGACTTTGGGCAAATCACTTAACTCTTACATACTTCAACCTATTTTTGTAAAATGGGGATGATATTTATCATACAGGAATATTATGAGAATCAAATAATGTCAAATACTTGAAAAGTCCCAGGACAATTACTGGTATATAAAAACCAAAAACCAAACTCATTGCTGTCAGGTCGAATCCGACTCATAGTGACCCCTCCTTGAGTTTCCGAGATGGTATCTCTATGGAAGTAGATTGCCCAGTCTTCCTTAGGCACCAACGCCACTAGATGTTAGTTTTCTTCTGCCCCTTTACTTTTTCCATCTTGGAATTAGCTTTCTCTTCAGTCAATGTTCCTTTTTCATATTACCAATACTAAATTTTCTAATTAGCTAAATATTTTTAAATTTCAGCATAATTTCCCCTTCTTGCCATTCTGTTGTCTGCCACCTCTGCTTTCAGAGTTACTTTTAGTCCTGATGTTTATAATAAAAGATATTTAACATGTGTATGTCTCTTTTGGGAGCTCTGGTAGTGTAGTGGCTAAGGCACTTGACTGCTAACCAGAAGGCTGGCGGTTCAAACCCACCAGCCACTCCCTGGAAGGAAGATGGGGCAATCTACTTCTGTAGTGATACTGCCCTGGAAACCCAAGGAGGGGTCGCTATGGGTCGGGTCTGACTCAACGGCACATAACAACGATGTCTCTTTTGGGAGTTCTGGTGGCATAGTGCCTAAGACATTTGACTGCTAACAAGAAGGCTGACGGTTCAAATCCACCAGCTACTTCTTGGAAGGAAGATTGAGAAATCCACTTCCATAGTGATACCGCCTCAGAAACCCAAGGGGAGAGGTCACTATGAGTTGAATTGACACGACAGCTGTGAGTTTGGTTTTGGTTTTATGTCTCTTTTCTCTAGTGACATTGAAAGCTTCTTGAAGGAAGGATTATTTCATATGGTTTTCTTCTTTCTTTCTGTGTTAGCAGCAATTCTCAGTTAATGTTGGAGTTCCTTTGGGTTTTGTCTTAGGGTTCTTCTGCATTCCTCTTTGTTACTGAGTCTTCTTTCCCATTACCAAAGCTTCAAATGATACGTCTCCATGTTAATAATTCCCAAATCTAAATCTCTAGTTCCTGCCTCTCTTTTGGATTTCATATCTGTGTTTTGTAATGACCGTTGGACATTCATGCCTTCATGTCGTATGGGAGCCTCAACACTAGCATGTCCAGAGCTGCACTCATTGGCTTAATTCTCATCTTTCTTCCTCCCTCCCTGTTTGGCTAATGGTATCCTCATCATCCTAGTCATCCAAACTAATAATCTTAGTCATTTTTGATGTTCAGCATGTTTTCGTGTGCTTATTGGCCATTTATGTATCTCCTTTGGAGAAATGTCTGTTTAGATCCTTTCTCCATTTCTTAATTAGGTGGTTTGTCTTTTTATTATTGAGTTGTAAGCATTCTTTATATATCAAAGATACTAGACTCTTATCAGATATATAATTTGCAAATATTTTCTTTCACCTGTTTCACTTTTTTGATAATGTCCTTTGCATAAAAGTTTTTCATTTTGATTTCATTCAACTTGTCTATTTTTTCTTTCGTTGTGCTTTTCTTATCATATCTAAGAATTTATTGTGAAAAACAGTCTTAAAGTTTTATCCTTATGCTTCTTCTAACAGTTTATAGTGTTGGTTATGATATTTAGGTCATAGATACATTTTGAGTTGATCTTCACATATGGGTCCAACTTTATTCTTTTGCATCCAGTTTTTCCAGCACTGTTTATTAAACAAACTATTCTTTCTGCATTGAATACACTTGGCACCCTTATTAAAAATCAGCTGGCCATAGATGTTACGGGTTTATTTTTGAACTCTCAATTCTCTTCCATTGGTTTATGTGTCTGTCCTTATACAGTGTGATAAAAAAATGTCACATTGTTTTAATTACTGTACCTTTATGGTGTTGTTGTGAGTTGAAAACAACTTGATAGCACCTAGTAACAATGGCTTTATAGTAAGGGAAAAATACAAAGGAACAAATAGTTTGAATTTGATTATTAACCTAAAGATTGGTAGTTTGAACTTACTCAGTGGCAAAACAGAAGAAAGGCCTAGAAATCTGCTACAGTAAAGATTGCGGCCAAGAAAACTCTATTGAGCAGTTCTGCTCTGTAACACACGGGATCGTCATGTGTTTTGTAAGCTGGACAATGAATAAGGAAGACTGAAGAAGAATTAATGCATTTGAATTAGGGTGTGGGTAAAGAATATTGAATATACAATAGGCAGCCAGAAGAATAAACAAATCTCTTGGAAGAAGTACAGTCAGAATTCTCCTTGGAAGGGAGAATGCAAGACTTCGTCTCATATACTTTGGACATGTTATCAGGAAGGACCAGTCCCTGGCGATGAACATCATGCTTGGCAGAGAGTCAATGAAAAAGAGGAGAGCACTCAATGAGATGAGTTGACATAGTGGCTGTAACCATGGGCTCAAGTATGGCAATGATTGTGAGGGTAGTACAGAGTCATAATGAGTTGAAATAGACTTAATGACACCTAACACAACATACATAGTGTTTTTCTAATTGAGTAGCTTGCCTTTTTCTCATAAATGTTTACAGTCCTTAGTATTTTTCTCAAATCTGTCAGTTACATCTTGGCTTTGTTTATGATACCTCTTGTACAAAAAATTTTAGTTTTTGTATACTTCCAGTTTTTCTTTTATGTGTTTTGGACTTTCTGTCTTGGTTTATGAGGCCTCCCCTGTGCCTTGATGGCACAGATATTTTCTAAACTTTATTTTAAGATTTTTTTTTTTAACTTTTAAAATTAAATCTTTAATACAATCGGCTATTTATTCGTAGTACCTGACGGTAGTGTGTTTGGTTGGATTTTGGTATATTATGTAAATATTTCATATTTGTGAGCTAGAAATGAATTTTCTCCACAGCTCAGTACCCAGTTGTGCAAGCATCTCCCTTTCTCCACTGAATTTAAATACTACTTTTGTCGTGTATTGAAACTTCATATGTACTAGAATCTATTTCAGGATGCTCTGTTTTGTTCTTCTGATCTTTTTGTCTGTTCCATTGCCAATTTCATATTGATTTAAGTACAGTGGTTTTTTGGTATGTTCTAATATGAGTCGGGGCCGACTCGACGGCACATAACAACAACAACAACAACAATATTAAGTAAGTCAAGTCTCCTCTTGCTACTCTTCTATTTAATACTATTTTTTGGCTATTCTCAGAACTTTATTCTTCCATATGAACTTTAAGGTTATTTTTATCTTATTTTAAAAAGTAAATCTTATTAGAATTCTAGTGGCAATTTTGTAATAATAGAATTTTTATATTAATTTTGAGTGAATTGCCATTTTAATGATATTACTATTTTCATCTGAAAACATGGTATATCTTTACATTTGTTCATATTTTATTATTTCAATAAGATTTTATAGTTTTCTTCATAATGGTCATGTGCCTTTCTATTAAATTTATCTTTAAGTATTATGTTATAGTTTTTACACTGTTTTGTATAAAGTATGTTTTTTATTTCCATTTCTGGTTCTTGTTACTATTATAGGGAAAAGCTATAATTTTAAGACAACCTTATATTCAGTGACTATACCCTATTATTGTATTTTTCTAGTTGTTTTTTTCTAGTTGTATACATATTATTATCACTAAAAAGGATAGGTTTCTCTTTCCTTTTCTAATGTTTATACTGATTTTCTAGTTGTATTGCATTTGCTAAACCTTTTAGAACTTTCAAATATTGTTGAAAAATAATGGGCATAGTGGGCATCCTAGTCCAATTCCTTATTTCAATTGAAAATGTTTTGATATTTTGCTGTTCAGAATATTTCCTGCTTATTTTTTTTAAGATATTTTAAAGAACTCTTCCTATTTATTTAATATTTTAATTAGAAATAGGTGCTGAATTTTGTGAGAATGCTTCTCTACATTCATTAACATATTTTTCTTTCATTTGTATTTATATATAAAGTATGTTGACTTTCTGATTTTGTAGTATTGATTCTTCTGGTCATTTACTGGAATCTGTTTGTTGATGTTTTATTTAGAGGGCCTAACTTTGTATCTGAAAGTTGAGACTGATGCGTATAGTATTCTGTTGTAGTTGATTTCAGGGAGGGTGAGCAGTGAGGTAACTGTCTTTCCCAGGATCTTAACATTGAATTGGGAAGCTCTCTGCATTTTTCTATGATTCTGACTTATAAATTGATAATAATAGCATATCTGTCTTGGATTGTTGTGAGGATTAAATGGATTAATGGAAAGTGCTTTAATGTTTAGCTCTTCTATATCTTTGTTGAGTTTCTTTCCAGTTGCTCTATCTTTCAAAGAAAATGGTGTATTAAAGTCTCCCACTATGACTGTGGAGTCATCTATTTGGCTTTCCAACTCTTTTAAAGTCTGATTTATGTATTTTGGGGCTCTTTCATTGGGTCCATAGATATTTATTATGGTTATATCTTCATGTTCAATTGATCCTTTAATCATTATATAATGTCCTTCCTTGTCTCGTATGGTGGTTTTTGTCTTAAAGTCACTTTGATTAGAAATTAATATTGCCACTCATACTCTCTTGCAGTTGCCATTTGCTTGATACATCTTTTCCAACCTTTGATTTTTAGTCTATTTTTGTCTTTATCTCTAAGGTGTTTCTCTTGTAAGGCAGCATATTGATGGGATTTGTTTTCTTATCCAATCTGCAACTCACTCTCTCTCTTGAGTTAATCCATTAACATTAATGTTAATCTATTAACATTCAGTGTAATATTGATAAGTATGAATTGGTTGCTGTCATTTTGTTATGTGTTTTTTCATGGTGTCCCTGGTTTCTTTGTTCCATATTATTTTCTTCCCTGAGCTCATTATGTTTATGAATTGTGTTATTGTTTCCTTTGTTGCTGTTGTTTTAGTATTTGCTGAATGTTTGTGCTTGTCCTCTTTTTCATTGTGATATGAAGGTTTATCATTTTTCTTTGAGGTTACCCTATGATTTATAATTTTCTCCCTGAGTTTAGAAGAGTCCATTCTATCTTGCAACTCTCTTAACTTCCTCACCATTTAGAAGGTCTGTAACTAATACAGTATTTTCCCTCTTTTTTGTTTGTAGTTGTCCTCACTTGCCAATTGATGTCTCTGGTTCCCTGTTTACAATCTTCTAAGCTCATTTTGGGAGCTCTGGTAGCATAGTGGCTAAGGCACTTGACTGCTAACCAGAAGGCTGGCGGTTCAAACCCACCAGCCACTCCTCAGAAGGAAGATGGGGCAATCTACTTCCGTAGTGATACTGCCTCGGAAACCCAAGGAGGTGTCGCTATGAGTCGGGTCTGACTCGACGGCACATAACAACAACAACAACAAGCTCATTTTACTTTGGATATGTCCATAGCTGTAGTTTCTGGGTTGTGTCATCTTGCGTATCAATGGTCAGTTGTTATTTGCTATTTTTTGGTTCTGTGTTCAAAGGACTCCCTTTAGTATCTCTTGTAAGGTTGGTCTGGTTTTACAAAGTCTCTTAGTTTCTGCTTATCTGGAAATTTCCTAATTTCACCATCATATTCGAGGGACAATTTTGCCAGGTATATAATTCTTGGTTGAAAATTTTTCTCTTTCAGTGTTTTATATATATCATCCCCTGGCCTTCTAGCTTGCATGGTTTCTGCTGATAAATCAGAGCTTATTCTTACTGGCTGTCCTTTGTAAGTAACTTTTTGTTTTACCGTGCTGCTTTCAGATCTCTGTTAACTGTTTGTGAAGAGCAGCCAAGGGTGATTCAGGCTCTTCTTCATTTTTTTTTTTTTTTTAAAATCATTGGCCCGTTGATGGAAAGGAGGTGGTGGCTCTTGGTCAGTAAGTGAAGTTGAAGGAGGTGTGGATATAGTTGTGTCTTATGGGGACTGTTGCTGTCTCCCACTCAATTAGATAAAAATTACAACTGAATAACCATCAAAAAACTAAATGCCCACGGACAAAAAATACACCATGTAATCACACAGGAACAGTAACCAAAAAAAGGAAAAAGGGAAGAAGAAGAAGAAAAAAAAAAAAAAAACAAGAAAACCTGCAATATCTGGGTATAGGGCAATAAGAGAAAAAAATGTAGAGAAGGAGAATAATGAAAAAAAAAATGATAAAAATGCAAAAAGAAAAACAACGAACAGGGTTAACCATGAAAAAAAGAAGAAGAAGAAGAAAAAATTTGCAACCATGAAGAGGGAAAAGAAAAAGAGCTGAAAACTAGGACCTGGGAGGGGAAGAATAAGGAATAATAGTAAAAAGGACAAATGTATTAATAATAATAGTAGTTTTAAAACAGACAAAAACAAGCAAACTAAAAACCAGAAAAAAGAGAAAAAGAAAAAGAAAAAAATTGGGGGAGGGTAGGGCAGGACACCCAGGCTCTGCCTGAGCACACAGAGTAGGATGGAGTTCCTGCGGGTCCAGAAGGTGGGTGGGAGTGGGGGATGGCCACACCTCTGTTCACCAAGGGGTGTGGGGTATAAGAGTAACAAGGGGAATGTTACACCTTTTCAGTCATTCAGGTCCAGAGTGTCCTTGGGGTTACTGGCAAGCAGAACCTATTCTTAAGCCCCTGGAATCTAGGAGAGCACTGTCTCTTTAAATATCCAAAATGGTCAAGCTGCTTGTAAACATTCAGAATGGCTGCGCCCTCTGGACAGGCTAAAGTCCACAGCTCAGCCCACCTTTCTCTTCGGTGGTGCTGCGTGTGTTATTTTCCAGCCACCAGAGCAGTCCTCCATGCAGTTCTTGGCTAGCAGGGCTGATTTTTAGGTTAATTCTTAGGTCCTACCACCACTAGGCACTCCCCAAGCTGCCTGTGCTGTGCCATCAGGCTTGCTCAGGATCGCTGCCAGACCACAGCTCTGTATGTCTCCTTTTTTGGTATCTTCATGCAAATTCTTCTGCTAGTTGTGGTTTAGTCCACTATATCCTTCCCTTCAAGGCTCAGGGATCCAGGATTATCTTCTGTGTCTGTGTTAATTGGTTCCCCTTTTCTTTGTTGAAGAGGGTCTGTGCCGTCTTTCTCCCTATTCTGCCATCTCGCTGGAAGTCAATGGAAAGTGCTTTAATATAGTACCTGGACATAGCACTATATGTGTTAGCTATCACCATCATCATCTGAAACAGTTAAATTTTAATTTTGAGAATTTTCAGTTTTGTAAAGGTTTAGTAGAATTTTAGCTATTAAATTATGTAGTTCAGATGCCTTTTATAATGGCATATTTTATCATTCTAATGGTAGATCTTATCATTCCATTGTGTTTAGTACTATTGGTTCTATCCATTTTTTCTACTTCTCCTTGGTTTATTGTTGACGATTCATTTTTTGCTAAGAAATCATCTATTTTCCCTATAAATTTTCAAATCTATTGCTGAAACATTACATATAGTTTTGTATTTATCATTATTTAAATATTTAACTGCATTTTAAAAAATTAAGCTAGAATCCACTCTAGTATTTCAGATAAGAATATTGCCATATATGGACTTTTTTTTTTTTTTGGAAAGAATGCTTTGTTATTTTATAGTTGTTATACTTTTTTTTTCCCCTGTGTGAGCATAAAACAAAGCATTTGAGATACTTTTGGCCTTTAAAATCAAATGTTTCTCAGGAATGAGAATTGAGAACATAAGCTAGATAAGTCTATGGAGTCCATGTCTTTAGTTCACAATTTTGTCCCCAGCATATAACACCAACTTGTTCAGAAAATAATTGGTGATGTTCAGTAATTATTTGGTAAATAGGTGAATGAATAAAAGGGCAAAAGTCAAGGTGATTAGATAATAACTGGATAAAAAGTAGGTTTTTTGAAGATTTTTTTTTAAAATTGTGATTTAGGTGAAAGTTTACAGAGCAAATTCACTTTCCACACAGCAGTTCACATACACTTTTGTCTCATGATGTTGACTACAATTTACCATGATGCAACAGGCTCCCCTCCCACTTCCTTTTAGAAGCATTTTTAAAATGACAGATCTTTAATCACCTTTTGAAAGATAATTAGTATTAACATTAGATGTGTTCTGCCAAACATGTTTTGAATATGAAATGTCTGAATACTTAATTTTGGACAAAATGATTGCTAATGGAAGAGTCATGTGACGGCATGGCAAGGTAAATTAACTCCAGTTTATTAAATGAGTGGACCATTGGTAAAGATTTACTGGTAGACCTCATAGTCTTTGATCAGGACCTCTTGAAGGTTCTTCATGCTGCTCAACTTGTTTTCTCTAGTTTACCAAATGTTCAACAGGGAGCAGGAACATACTAAACAATGTTTAGAACTTCTGGCTTACAGCAATAGCCAGTTTTTTTCAAATGTTGTTGAAGTGGTGAAAGAAGACTGTAAAACCAGCTTAAATGGATAAAGAGCAACTTTTGAGGGCAGTTAAGTATGTGAGTAGTCTTTTGCCCAAGAGATGTTCGCTGTCCCTGCCTCTGTCCTTTGGTTCTGGCTTGTATTTGCAGCGTTACTTTACTAAGACTGTTTTGTTAAAGATGTCACTGCAAATTAAGACTTTACCATCACACCCCTCATAGCTGCCTTGTAACTTCTACATTCCCACTGGTGCCAGGCATGTACCAAGGCAGCTTTCCAAGGTTTAGTGATTTCACCCTCATGTCTCTGCCAATAAAAATAACAAGTTACCATTAAACACCTACCCCACCCATAACTTGATTTTTTTACATGCTGTTTTATTAAGAGAATTTATCAGAGATTATAGAATTAATACGTTATGCTTATCAGGAATAACCTTTATTCTAAAAGTGGGATGTTCCACCTTTGAAGAGAATCTAAGACTCAATGTGCATATCTTTTGAGAAGAGTGGACTTTAATATTTAATAACCTCTTTCCTATGGTTGATTCTTTGTGACTGAAACTACTCTATAATGAGAAGTGGGATTCTTTTTTTTAAGGCTTATATTCTGGAAGGACAGATTCAACAAGCAAGAGTTTTTACATTCATTAAGAAGTTAATAATAATTTCTGAATACTTTGTTGGTGTTCTAGGAATAAGTCAAAATCCTTTTTCTTTTTCTTTTCTATAACGGGCCCACGTGGGAGTAAAACCAAAACTAGACTCACTGCTGTTGAGTTGGATCTGACTCATAGTGACCCCAGTAGGGAAGGAAAATAATATTTGAGTATCTAAAATATGAAATGTACTTAAATGCTAAAAATTTAACATCTATGTTTTTGTAATATTCACAGTAACCATGCTACTATTATACTTGTGTTTT
Organism: Orycteropus afer afer; assembly: GCF_000298275.1. Classification (NCBI taxonomy): domain Eukaryota; kingdom Metazoa; phylum Chordata; class Mammalia; order Tubulidentata; family Orycteropodidae; genus Orycteropus; species Orycteropus afer. The sequence continues at coordinate 5,306,916 of NW_006921661.1, read as the reverse complement.
ACTGGTAAGTAAATGCTTGGAAGAGACTTGGAAGAGTTGAGCACCTCAGTCCCTAGATACTCAGCAGTATCTAGGTCTTTCTGGTGGCAAAGGCCTTTCCATTATACTTTTCCATGTCATGTGGAAGAATGTCCCGTGACATTCCTTTTTCTCCATGTGACTGCCTAGGAGCACCTCTATTCTTTCCAATAAAATTTCTCTGGTGGTACACCCGAGCATGAGATGGGCCAGGCATTTCCCAAAGAGTCTTGTGCAAGTACAATGGAGGCTTCTGTAACAGACTTTATAGAGCCCTCCCATGTGTGGTTAACACACTCATCAGTGTGTATCTTCAAGGAAGAGTTGTTGACTAAAGCCTCTGGGTTTGCGTAGAGGAATGTTTCTGTGGCCGCATGGTTCCTTTTACTTTTCCTTCAGTATGGTAAATGTGAAGTGATTGGACACAATGATTTTTTCCGTAGTTGGCATTCTTCACTGTTCTTAGACTCCCTTTCATTTAAATTTTGACTCTGCAAGACAGGTACACAGGCCATAGAGGCAAAGTGGCTTTTCCACAGCAGCCCAGGTTTTTCTACCCCTGAGAGTCTTTGATTCTCCTGCCAGAGAAGAATATGAATCCTGGAGGAGAACTGGCCTTAAACAGTATATGGGGAGAACATTTAAACTCATGAAATTTATTTAGAGAGATTTAAATTAATAAAAACTTCAGCGTGATCCAAGAAAGTGACTCAGCAGCTTTAAAAAAGGATCCAAGCTTATCTTTTGTTGCATTAATTATAGTTCAGCTCAAGGGAGATAATAGTCTTCCTATTGTGTTAATAAACTTTGTGTTTATTAGATCATATTTGGCATATATGGTTTAATTTGAATTGTCATTCACTTTGATGAGAAAGGGCCAGGGGAGATGGCCAGGATGGTAAGTAGTTTCAAAACACCCATATGAAGACTAGCTGGGAATAGAGACTAACTAGTCTGGAGCCCTGGTGATGCAATAGATAAATGCTCGGCTCCTAGCCACAGAGTTCAGACCCATCCAGTGGCGCCATGGGAGAAAGGCCTGATGATCTGCTCCTGTAAAGATCATAGCCAAGAACACACCCTGGGGGCAGCTGCCATCTGTCACATGGGGTTGCTGTGAGTTGGAATTGACTTGACACTCAGCAGCAGCATTCTGGAGAAGAGAGGACTTTGGGGACATAGCTGCTGTCTTTAAATTAAATTAGTATTTAATCTGGCAAGCAGTTATTGGGTAATAATAGTAAA
>NW_006921661.1:5291776-5305553 GCF_000298275.1 Orycteropus afer afer | reverse complement strand
TATATATATATATATAGACCATATGTCTCAGATATACTGTTAATTCCCTATTACCTGCTATTTTTAAGTCCTTCACATGCTCTGTCTCATTTAATCCTCAAAGCAAAACTGTGAGATTGTTACCATTCTTTGTCATTTCTGTTTTACTAGTGAGGAAACGGAGATCCAGAAAGGGAAAGGAAATTGACTTGCCTGAGGTTGAATTGTGACAGAGTCAGAATTTTCTGATTCCATTTTTTTCCCCTCTCTCCCATGTTGGCACTCACATTCTATAGAATTTAGACTCTTTCTGAAGGGATATAATTTGGAAGAGAGAGAGTATGCAGGTATGTTGTTTCTGAGGATATAATAATAATGAAAGCTACACTTACTGAATGTTTGTATTGTACCAGCCTGAAGAAGAAAGAATTCCTGTATTCTTGGAGCTGACATTTAAGTGAGAAATTCAGAATTTAATTTAGAATTTAAATAAATTTTTGCAAGCGTAAGTGCAGTGAAGAAAAATAAAGCAGAGCACAGGGGAATAGAAAGTACTGAGGATGGTAGAATAAGTTATTTTAGATAGGATGATCAGGGCCGGCCTCACTGAGAAGAGTAAGGCAGGAAATTGTATGGGTATCTGAAGGAAGAACATTCTAGAGCAGGTATAAAAGCCCTGGGAGTGAGCTTGATTTGTTGCAAGAAGAGGTAGGAGGTCAGTCTCTTTTAATAATTTTGAGCATGTTGGCAAAGGCCAGATTGTACGGAGTTTTGAATTTTTTTCCCAAGTATGATGGTAAGCTTTAGAGGGTTTTGACCAAGGGAATGAGGTCATTCTGATTTTAATTGAAGAAAATGACTCTAGCATGGAGAATAGATTGGCAGAAGGGGGAGTGCCAACAGGGAGCTCAGTTAAGAGACTATTGTAGTGGTCTAGGCAGGAGATAAGAACAGTGTAGGCTGGTCTGGTAGCAGTTGAAGTGAATGAAGAGAAGTGAGCAGTCTTGACATATTTTGAAGATAGAGCTAACTGGACTTACTAATGGATTAGGTATAAGTATGTGAGATGGGGCAATCTACTTCCGTAGTGATACTGCCTAGGAAACCCAAGGAGGGGTCGCTATGAGTCGGGTCCGACTCGACGGCACATAACAACAACAACATGTGAGAGGAGTTGAAATTAAAGGATAACTTCCAGATATTTAGCCTGAGTAACTAGGTGAGTAGGAGCTCTGGTGGCACAGTGGTCAAAGCATTCAGCTGCTAACTAAAAGGTTGGTGGTTTGAACCCACCAGCCATTCTGCAGGAAAAAGGTGAGACAGTCTGTTTCCATAAAGATTTATACCCTTGGATCCCTCCAAGGGCAGCTCTACTCTGTCCTATAGGGTCTTTATGAGTCAGAATCAACTCGATGGCAGTGGGTAACTAGGCGAGTTATGGTGTATATGAAAATAAATGGTGCAAAATTACTAGGGGAGGGAGGATCAGTTAAAATGGAATCAACAGTATGCTCGAGACATGTTAGATTTGAGATGTATATTAGTCATGAAGGTGAAGTTATTCATTAGTAATTCAATATGGAGGCACTGAGAAGGCAGTTGGAGACAATTTAGATCTCATTCAGAAATGTGAATTTGGGAATTGTATCAGTCAAAGTTCCGTGTAGGAAACATAAGCCATTTTAGATATTTCAATCAGAAATAGAATTAATACAGATAATTGGTTATTTATGAAGTCATTATAGGGCTGATAGAGTAGAAGTTGAAAGGCTGCTACTAGGCTTCAGGGACACAGCACCACACTTTGGTCCAGAGATCAGAAAACTGCATCTGATGAAATGTCTATCCCACACCCACCAGATTGCTGGATGAGGAATCTGGCTGCGGCAGAAACTCACACCTCAGAGACCCTGTGTCACTGTTGCAGGAAGAATGGCCTCCACTCTTTCTACCTGCCAGATTCTGTTCAAGGCACTCCGTCATTTCAGAAGAGGAGAACAGGGTAGAGGAGAAGGGGTAGCTAATGAGGTTGGGGAAATTTAGGACATATGGTGTCCCAGAAGCCAAAGTAAGGAAAGTGCTTTGAAGGAGTGATTAGTTGAAGCAAATGTTGCTGAATGAAAAGATGGGGTCTGAGAATTGAATGCTGAAGTTAGCAATGGGCGACATTTACAAGAGTAGTTTTGGTGGTATATGAAATTGGGGTTAAGGAGAGAATGGGAGTGAGGAAATGAATAGGTTACTCTTGTGAATTTTTGCTCTAAAGAGGAGCCGAGAAATGATACTAATACTGGAGAGAATGAGAGGGCAAGGGTTTTTTTATTTGTTTTGAAGTGGGAGTTTTTTAGTATGTTCACGTGCTGATGGGAAGAATCCATTTTGGAAGGAAAATTTGTACATGTACAAGACAGAGAGAAAGAGAGAAGATAGTAGCAGGCACCAAGATCTTTACAAAGTGAGACACAATGGAGTCCAGTGTACAAGTGGATGATTTAGCCTTAGAAAAAGGGCTATACTGTGTTACCATAAGAGAAGCTGGAGGATGTGGGTACAGATACAGAATCACTTGCTAAATTTAAATTTGGTAATGAGAGGAAGAGAAAGTTGTCCTCTGATTGCCACTGCTTTTCATTAAGGGCATCAGCCTGGTGCCAGGAAGGTAAGGGATGCATGAAGTTTGAAGAGAAAAGAGAAGGTATAAAATGGTCATCTTAGAGAATGAGAGAGTGAATTAACTAGTTCTCAAACTTTAGCCTGCAGTGTCAGCAAAAGTCTTTGTATATATAACAGGGTTTGCTGTGCCCCACTCCCACAATTGTGAGTCAGTAAGTTTGAGGTGGCGCCTGAGAATTCATATTGCTAATTCTGCCCAGATGATCCCGTTGCTGCTGATCTAGGGATTATACTTCGATTATAAATTTAAAAGGAAACCATTCAGCATGTTGAATATATTTCTCCAGTTGTATTTAGCCACTTGGAGCCCTGGTGGCACAGTAGCTAAGCACCCAGCAGCTGACTGAAAGGTCAGTGGTTTGAACCAACTAGCTGCTCTATGGGGGAAAGATACAGCAGTCTGCTTCCATGAAGATATACAGCCTTGGAAACCCTGTGGTGCAGTGTCTACTTTGTCTTATAGGGTCATTATGAGTCAAAATCAACCTGATGGCAGTGGGTTTTTCATTAAGCTACTTGGGTGCAAAGATGGAAGTGACAGTGAGTTGAATTTAAACAGAATGAGGACTTTGCCAGGTGAATTCAAGCGCAAGGAGAAGGTTATGGGAGTGATTCATAACGATGGACCATGGACTCTAAGCTACATAAGGAGAGAAGTGAGCACATGACAGCAGTGATGAACAGTGAAAAAATGGTAGGATCAATGGACTGGAAGTTCTGATGGTGAAAACAAATGATTGGAATGATGTACTAGAAAGTATCTGGTAAGAAGTGGGTGGTGGCCAAAGGTTGGGATGCTTGAAATTGAGTTTGAAGCTGTTGCAGTTAGTGATTGTGATTTAAAGCATGGTCATGAGAATAGATTGAGCTGCATAGAGGTCAAGAATCTGAGAGGTTCAGGTATTGGAAAAGTCTGTGTGGATGTAGAAGTTATCACTAGCAATGGCAGGAGTAGTGGCAGAGGCAGAGATGTTGAGTTAGGTGCTTAAAATCTTTAATTATTGACCTGGAATAGTCATTGGGAAGACTGTAGACAACAGTGGTTAAAAAGGGGAAGTGACATAATCAGGTATTATGTATGTTAAAGGTACTAAGGACTTTTAGGAAGTGAAGGGGAGCAGTAGTTTAGAAATCAGCTTTGAGTTGCAAGGAAACCTCCACTGCATCTCCAGGCTCAGGATTATGCAGAATGTTGGAGAAAACACAGCTTCACTGGAGTCATGCATGATCTTATTTAGTTCTCACCATAGTTCTGTAACACTAGGTATTATTAATCCCCATTTTTATAGATGAGGAAACAGACTTAAAATAACTGGCCTGCCAGTCATAGCTTGTGAATACTGGAGGTAGCATCATACAAGTTCAGTGGAAGCCAAAGGAATGCAGATGTTAGATGTTGACTCAACGTAAGAAGGTACTTTTTAGCAATTAGAGATGTGTACCAATGGATTATTCCTTTGGAGGGAGAGAGTGAGCTCCCTATCACTGGAGTGGATGTCTACCTGCCCTAGTCACCCTGTGAACTAATTTAATTACAGAATGATTTTCCCCCCTTTTCTATTTTCTATGAAGAGAAAACCAGGATATAGGGAAGGAGAAAGGAATTAATATTTATTTGATATTGGAGAAGGGAGGAAGGAGGAAGATAGTTCAATCTGATGACCAATGAGGTCCTTTCCAGGTTTGAATCTGTGATTTAGCTGATTATTTCCATTGCCCTCTGCTGCAATTCATCATTCTACAGAATTTCACATGTGATGCACTTTGGGTACAATGTAATAGTGCTTACCTTCATGGAACTTAAAGAGTTTAGGTATGTGTGTGTGTATACACACACATTTGTATGAAGAGATAATTGATCACACAAGGCAGTGAATACTAAGTGCCCAGAGAATGGTGTAGAATAATTGATGTCAAGCTTCTGAAGAGGAAGAACTCACTTGGGTTCTGCTATTTCTTTCTTGAATGTTCTTGATACAAAACCACTTTGCTCAGTTTTCAAGATCTTCTAGCTTGAACTGTGACATCAATTCAAAAATTTGTGGAGGAGGAGTAGGTTGATATTTTGTGAACTAAATACCCTGGGAAAAGACTCGGTGGCAGAACTACAGGATTGTTGATCTTGCAGAAGATCTTTGTGTTTTTGTTAGGCTTGATTACAATTTGGCAGAATTGTTTTAGAAAATATATTCCATGTTTAAATAAAAAGGATTGTTGTTTCAGGTTTTGTTGGTTAATTTCTGTCAGTATTTTAGGTATTGATTTTTCACAATGGTTTTTACAAGCATCTTGAGTCTGTTGTTATGAAAAATCAGATGTTCTTTGTTTTTATTTTTGAAAATATCTGTTCTTTCTTTATAAAGTTAGCTTGGGATTTCAGCAAACTAGAGCTCTCATGCCAAATGCATTTTCTAACATTAAGAATCAAAACTTTACTTTTAGAACAGTTACAGATTTACAGAAAAAATTTCAATATAGTACAGAGGTCCCACATAGCCTGCCCCCAACTGCTTGATGAGTGGCTGCCCAAGGGAAGAGTGCAGCCATTACAACTCTCTGGAAAAAGGTTAAAGCAGATAGATTTAGGCCCAAGAGAGCCTCTTACCTTATTCTTAAATCTAAATCCTGGCCTCAGCATTCGGAGTCATAGCTCTGTGTGTGTGTGCGCGCGTGCGTGTGTGTGTGTACATTAGGAGCCCTAGTAGCGCAGTAGTTAAGTACTCAGCTGCTAACCAAAATGGTTAGCAATTGGAACCCACCAGCAACTCCACAGAAGAAAGATGTGGCAGTCTGCTTCCACAAAGATTTACAGGCTTGGTGCAGTTCTGTTCGGTCCCATAGGGTTTCTGTGAGTCAGAATCAACTCCACGGCAAGTGGTTTGGTTTGGTGGGGGAGAGGAATGTAGCACCTTGTTGTGTTCTATTATAAAACTTTACATGGTGATGGAATTGCCTGTTATTCCATATCCCCAATAGATTGTAAACTTTGTGAGGACAGAAACTCTGGTTTATCTTGCTCCCTATTATAGCCTCTGGTGCTTAGTCTGTTCCCTGGTTAAGTGTTTGGTGGTAGAAGTTAAATTAATACAGAATAAATAGGAATTTATCAGGGAGTACAAGGAACAGAAAATTACACCCAGGTACCAACATGTATAAGGAGCACTGGTAGTGCAGTGGTTAAAGCATTTGGCTGCTCCAAAAAGGTTGGTGATTTGAACCTACCAGCTGCTCCATGGGAAAAAGATGAGTTTGCTTCCATAAAGATTTACAGCCCTGGAAACCCTATAGGGCAGCTCTACTCTGTCCTTTAGGATTACTGTGAGTCAGGATTGACTCAATGGCAGTGGGTTTTAGCAACATGGTGGGAAAGCTTGCTTGACATGTTAAATCAGTTCTTCAAGATTAGATCATATTCCTCTGCTCTAGGAGGCCTTCTTGAATCTCCTCACTCCATTATTTACACACTTGTTGTGCTTAACAAGCATTCTGCCCCCTGGGCACTTAGCTTTATTAACCTTGCATTGTGATCTTTTTATATAAGTGCTGCCCTATCTCCTCAGTATTAGCTACCATTAATGAGTAGTCATTATTTATTTTGAGTCCTCTTCTGTGCAAATATTGTGTTAGGTGTTTAACATATTTCATTATCCTATTTAAACCTTTCAACAACCCAGCACAATAGACAAGTTTGTAAATGGAGGCTCAAGAAGGTTTAATAACTTGCCCAAGGTCATACAGCACTTGATTGGCACCCTCCAAAAGTGTGAGGTTCCTTCTGCTCCATGCTGTTTTTAACAGGATACATAGCTTCAGTAGGATTTATATGCTTACTGAAGGTCTTTTATACTCTTTAAACCTCACCACAATTCCATTCCTGTTTTGTTGATTATTTGATCAAAGGGCTATGTAATGCTACCAATTTTGCTGAACAGCAAAACTGGTGAAATACCTAACTTCAGATGTTGCATTTTTTAAGGCTAAAATGAATGTGTAACTTATTGATTCCTCATAGGATAAACTATTACTATAGAAATGTTTTTATACAGAGCAGACATAAAAGAAACGTCTATAATTTCTCTGAGAAGAAATGCATTAATTTAGAGTGTGTTAGGCATTCCAGTTTAGATGCTTAAACACTAAGCTGTCCCTTATAGCCTTGGAAACTGTAGCTTTTCAGTGCTTGGTTTTAAACTACAGTTTTGTTTCTAATATGAGAAGATTTTGATGGTAGAAAGAAGTTGTCATGTGGAATTACTCTGCTGAGTCACTTGAACAGACTTGAAGCATTGTTTATATATAAATAAATGCAGCCCTCTGAAGACTGTTCTGACAAGGCACAGTATGTGTTGGCATCTGCAGGTCAGCCTGTATTTAACACTGAGTTTAGACTACCACTCATAGGAGGTGGCAAAAAGGGCTTCTGACAGAAAGCAAATGGAAGAAGCAAGGTGTTGGGTGGATTATTTGCCTTTTATTTATTTTGACCTCTTTTGGGAACTCATTTTTTTGGCGGTATATAGTTACGGTGACATGACTATAGATGTTGATGTTCATTTTATGGCTTTCCCTTTTTTTTTCCCAAAAAAAAAAAAAAAAAAAAAAAATTGTGGTGAAATATTTATAACAAGACATTTGTCATTTTAACCATTTTTAAGTGTATATCATCACCACTATCCATTTCCAAAAGTTTTAAATGACTCCTAACAGACACTTAGTATTCCTTCAGCAGTAACTCCTATTCTCTTCCCCTCTAGCCCCTGGTAACCAGTTGTTGTTGTTGTTGTTATTTACCATCGAGTCAGACCCAACTCATAGCAACCCCTCCTTGGGTTTCCGAGGCAGTATCACTATGGCAGTAGATTGCCCAACCTTCCTTCCGAGGAGTAGCTGGTGGGTTTGAACTGCCAACCTTCTGGTTAGCAGTCAAGTGCCTTAGGCACTATGCTACCAGAGCTCCTCTGGTAACCAGTAATAAACTTTTATCACTATGTGTTTGCCTATTCTAAATATTTCATATAAATGGGATTATACAGTATCAATCCTTTTGTATCTGACTTATTTTGCTCAGCGTAATGTTTATAAGGTTCATTCATGTGATAGCATGTGTCAGAATTTTATTTCTCTTTATGGCTGAATAATACTCCCTTGTATGTATGTACCACATTTTGTTTTATCTGTTCATCTGTTGATGGACGCTTGAGTGGTTTCCACCTTTTGGCTATCGTGAATAGTGCTGCAGTGAACACTGTTGTACATGTATACGTTTGAATTTCTGCTTTCACTTCTTTTGGGTATATACCTAGGAATAGAGTTTCTGGGTCATATGTTAATTCTTTAACTTTCTGAGGAATCACCAAACTGTTTTCTGTAGTAGCTATACTAGCAGTGCAGGAGAGTTCAAATTTTTTCACATCCTCACCAATGCTTGTTAGTCTGATAACAGCCATCCTAGTTGTTATGAGGTAATATTTCATTATCATTTTGTTTATATTTTTCTAATGACTAATGACTTTGAGGGAGCTTTGGTGGCGTAGTGCCTAAGGCATGTGACTGCTGACCAGAAGCCTGGTGGTTCAAACCCACCAGCCACTCCTCGGAAGGAAAGTTGGTCAATCTGCTTCCTTAGTGATAATGCCTAGAAACCCAAGGAGGGGTTGCTGTGAGTCGGATCTGACTCCATGGCAGTGAGCTTGGTTTGGAATGACTTTGAGCATATTTTCATGTGCATATTGGCCATTTGGGAACTCTGGTGGTGCAGAGTCTAAACTGCTCAACTGCAAACCAAAAGGTTGGTGGTTCGAACCCACCAGGTGCTCCATGAGAGAAAGATGCAGTCTGCTTCCATAAAAATTTACAACCTTAAAAACCCTATAAGACTGTTCTACTCTGTTTTGTAGGGACACTATGAGTGGAATTAACTTGACAACAAGGAGTTATTGGCCATTTGTCTATCTTCTTTGGAGAATTGTCTATCTAGGTCCTTTGCCCATTTTTAAATTAGGTGCCTTTTTGTTACTGAATTGTAGGAATTCTTTATATTTTCTGGATATTAAACCCTTATCACATATATGATTCCCAAATATTTTCTCCCATTTTGCTCGTTGTCTTGATAAAGTACTTTAATGTACAAAAATCTTTCATTTTAATGAAGTCAAATTTATCTATTTTTTCTTTTGTTGCTTTTGTTTTTGGTGTCATATCTAAGAACCCATTGTCAAAAACAAAGAATTGGCCAGTGAAAACCTTATGAATAGCAGTGAAACGCTGTCTGATATATTACTGGAAAACTTTATGAACAGCCCTGACACATTGTCCGACATAGTGTCAGAAGATGAGCCCATCAGGTTGGAAGGCACTCAAAATTTGACTGGGAAAGAGCTGACTCCTCAGAGTGAAGATGACTTTAATGATATGGATAGAGTAAAGCTTCCGGGACCTCCATTGGTTGATGTGGCACAACTTAAAATGAGCAGAAACAGATGCAAATGCCAATTAGTAATTGGAACATGAAATGTACAAAGTATGAATCTAGGAAAATTGGAAGTTGTCAAAAATGAAATGGAAAACATAAAGATCGATATCCTAGGCATTAGTGAGCTGAAATGGACAGGTTTTGGCCATTTTGAATTAGATAACTATGTGATCCACTGTGCTGGGAATGACAAATTGAAGACGAATGGTATGGCACTCATGATCACAAAGACTGTTTCAAGATCTGTCCTGAAGTACAACACTGTCAGTGATAGGATAATATCCATACATCTACAAGGAAGACAAGTTAATACTACTATTATCCAAATTTACGTACCAGCCACCAAAGCTAAGATGAGTATATTGAAGATTTTTACCAATTTCTGCAGTCTGAAATTGACCAAACATGCAATCAAGATGTATTGATTATCACTGATGACTGGAATGCAAAAGTTGGAAACTAAGAAGAGTTACCAGTAGTTGAAAATATGGCCTTGGTGATAGAAATAAGACTGGAGATCACATGATAGAGTTTTGCAAGACCAATGACTTACTCATTGCAAATACCTTTCTTTAACAACACAAGCAATGACTATACATGTGGACTTCACCAGATAGAATACATAGGAATCAGATTGACTACATCTGTGGCAAGAGGTGATGGAGAGGAGAAATTCAGTATCTTCAGCCAAAACAAGGCCAGGAGCTGATTGTGGAACAGACCATCAACTGTTCATATGCACATTCAAGTTGAAGTTGAAGACAAAGCAAGTCCACAAGAGCCAAAATATGACTTTGATATATCCCTCCTGAATTTAGAGACTATCTAAAGAATAGACTTGATGCATTGAATACCAGTGACTGAAAATCAGGAGAATTGTGGGATGATATCAAGAACATCATCCATGAAGAAGGCAAGAGGTCATTAAAAAGACAAGAAAGGAAGAAAATACCAAAATGGATGTCAGGAGAGACTCTGAAACTTACCGTTGAGCAGAGAGTAGCTAAAGCAAATGGAAGAAATGACAAGATAAAGGAGCTGAACAGAAGATTTCAAAGAGCAGCTGGAGAAGATAAAGCCAATTACTATAATGAAATGTGCAAATACTTGGAGTTAGAAAACCAAAAGGGAAGAACATGCTCTGCATTTCTTAAGCTGAAAGAACTGAAGAAAACATTTAAGTTTCAAGTTGTAATACTGAAAGATTCTATGGGCAAAATATTGAATGATACAGGAAGAATCAAAAGAAGATGGAAGGAATACAGAGTCACGGTGCCAAAAAGAATTGGTTGATATTCATCCATTTCAGGAGGTGGCATATGATCAAGAACCAATGATAATGAAGGAAGAAGTTGAAGCTGCACTGAAGGAATTGGCAAAGAACAAGGTATTGACGGAATACCTATTGAGATGTTTTAACAAATGGATGCCCCGCTGGAGGCACTCACTCGGTTATGCCAAGAGATTTGGAAGATAGCTACCTGGCCAACTGACTGGAAGAGATCCATATTTGTATCCAAAGAAAGGTGATCCCACAGAATGTGGAAATTATTGAACAATATCATTAATATTGCATACAAGTAAAATCTTATTGAAGATAATTCAAAAATAGTTGCAGCAATATATTGACAGAGAACTTCCAGAAAGGCAAGCTGGATTTAGAAGAGGATGTGGAACAAGGGATATCATTGCTGATGTCAGATGGCATAACAACTAGTATTACCAAGCCAAAAAATACCTTTAAAAATGCTTGCCTATGTAGTTACTTTGAATGGAGATCCTTTTTTCTCTGTATGGCTTTGAATTAACTGTCGTATTCTTTCTCCCCTATCTGAAGGACTTCATTTAACATTTCTTGTATTCTAGGTCTAGTGGTTATGAACATTCTTTACTTTTTTCATATCTGGCAAAGTCTTAATTTAGCCCGCATTCTTGAGGTCAGTTTGCTGGATGTAGTATTCTCAGTTGACAGTTCTCTTCTTTCAGCGTTTTAAATTTATCATCTCATTGCCTTCTGGCTGCCAAAATTTCTGAGAAGAAATCTGTCCTTTGTCTTCTTGAGGATCCTTTGTATGTCACTGTTCATGTCTCTTTTGTTGCTTTTCAAATTCTATTTATCCTTAGTTTCTGAGAACTTGATTGTAACATGTCTTGGTGTGGATTTTGTTGAGTTTATCCTATTTGGAGTTTGTTTAGCTTCTTAAATGTGTAGAATCATTTCCTTAATTAGATTTGGAAAATTTTCTGCCATTATTTCTTCAGATATTCTTTCTGTTCCTTTTTCTCTCTCATCTCCTTCTGGGATTCCCATGATGCATATAGTAGTTCACTTGATGGTGATCCACATTTCTATTAGGCTCTACTCAACAGTTTTGAGCCCTCTCTCCTGTTACTACTCAGCCTCCACAATTTGAATTGTTTTATCCTCTTGATCACCAATTCTTTCTCCTGCCAGCTCAAATCTCTTGTTAAATCTTCCCAATGAGCTTTTTATTTCATTTTATCTGTTTATTTTCAGTTCCAGTATTTCTGTTTAGTTTCTTTTTATAGTGTCTATATTTTTTATTTCCAGAAGTTTTTGGGTAGCTCAAATAGTTAAGCATTTAGTTGCTAACAGAAAGGTTGGCAGTTTGAACCCACCCAGAGGCATCTCAGAAGAAAGGTCTGGTGATCCGCTTCGATGGGTCACCATGAGTTGGAATCAACTTGATGGCTACTGGTTTGGTTTTATACCTTTATTTATATTCCCACTTTTTTCAACATAATTTTCCTAATTTCCTTTGTCTCTGTTTTCTATTAGTTTTTTGAGCTGGTTTATATTGTTACATTCTTCTAGTCTGTTCATTATTCAGGATTTCATAAATACAATTTCTCTTTCTTCATCTTACTCTCTAAAATAGACCATCATTTCTAGTTTCTTTGTGTGCCTTTTGATTTTTTTTGTTGCAGTCAGGACATTAAAATTTTGTAAGATGTTAGCTCTCTCAGTTCCCCCAAATCTATGGTGTTCTCAAGAGCTCCAGTTTCTGCAGGAAACTCTTAGGTGGGCACTGCCTTTAGACTTTGCTTACTGTCCCTTCTCCCTCCTTGTGAGGCCAGACTGAGATTTCCATCCTTTAGTGGCTTTCAGACATTTTATACACCATATAATAATCCATATGTGTAGGACCACAGCTTTCAGTCTTTGGTTATCACTCCCTCCATTGTTCGCTGAAGGCTACATTTCTGGCCAGACTTGAGTTTTCAGTTTTTCAGACCATCTCCAGACTGGCTATAAATATACATCCTGAAGAGTCGCCTAGCAAAATATGTCTTCTCTATTTCAGAACCAGAGATCAAGGTCCTTCTTGGTGCCCAAAGAGAGCCACATACAGCCTGTTGTTAGTCGTTTTTATGTGCCGTTGAGTTGGTCCTGACCCATAGTGACCTTTCCTTGGGTTTCCGAGGCAGTATCGCTATGGAAGTAGATTGCCCAACCTTCCTTCTGAGGAGTGGCTGGTGGGTTTGGAACCAGCAGTCTTCTGGTTAGCAGTCAAGTGCCTTAGGCACTGTGCTATGGAGTGCAGATGTAGCTGTGATGCAGCCATCAGCCTGTCACACTGTGAGAGGGAAGAGCATGGACAGTGGAAGAAGCAGTTTTTATACAGTATGACATCTGTCCTTGTCTTGATTCACTGTACAGCTTCTTCAGTCCTTTGTCCATGATTCTGAAGTTCTCACAGGGCTGAGTATAGACTTTGGGTTTCTTTTCTTGGTGTTTGTGAGGGTTGAGATTAGATTTGATCACTCCATTTTCCCAGAATTCTGTCCATAATTTTGATTTGTCCCGTTACTATTGATGTTAAATGCATTGTAAAAAAGTTGCTCAGGTGATTCTGATGTCTAACCTGGTAATCAGTTACAGGTAGTCCCTGGGTTACAAAGAGATCCATTCTTAAGTGTGTCTTTATGTCTGAGTCTTTAAGCCAAATTTGTAAGTAAGTAAGAATAGGTACATAGGATTCTTATTTAGCCTTAACTTCAGTGCAAGAAAAGGCTCAAAGCTTTTTCAATAATTTAAAAGCTGCATGTGCACCAAGTGAAAGTGATTGTGATGAAGAATTTGTTGCAAGTAGGGGTTGGTTCAGTTGTTTAAAAGTAAGGGCAAATTTACATAACATTAAAGGGCAGGTGGGAATTGTCCATAAGTTGGACATTAGTAACTCAGGGATGCCTGTAGTGGTTTATATATTGGTTAACAGCAGCCCTTGGAATGGCTGTCAGTCAGTGAACAATTTGTTACCAGTCTGAAACAAAAATGGGGGAGATTGTGTAAAATTGTTTTCAGCTAGGTCATTAAGCACATTGTGTAGTTCAGCTGACATTTTTTAGTAGCAAGATTTTATTAATGGTGTACATCGATTTATATTCTGGAGGAAACTCAATGCAAATGTCCTAACTTAGCTTTTGTAAACTACTCAGAGTCTGTGTATACCCAAGAACATGACTGAAACTAACTTGTTTTGTTCAGATTCTGTTGTTGTTGTTGTATATATGCAAAAACGGCAAGGAGGCCACATGTTCTGACCTCCTCTAATCTCACAAGAGGAAGACAGCAGTAACCCAAGGCCTATTACTGCAAGGCCAAACATGCTGCCTCCCTCCAGCCCTTTC
>NW_006921661.1:5278857-5291511 GCF_000298275.1 Orycteropus afer afer | reverse complement strand
ATGGCATCAGAACTCTAAGCACCTGAGAGAGAGTGGGCACCTCCCAGAACATTGTTTTGTGCCACTCCCAACAGAAATACTCCAGGTGGACACCTTCAGCAATCAGGAGCTCCTCAGTTGCTCATAGCAAATTTCACCTTGGAGTTTACAAAGACTTATGGGTAGAAAAGCCACACAAAGTAATTTACTATACCACAATATACTTCTTCAAATCTTTATTAAGAGCTTTCTGGAATCATCTGATATAATTTTTAAAAATCTTAAATGCTTTGTCTCTTTAGAAACAACTCCTTTAGAGTTAATCATTGTCCCTATGAGCTGGTGTCTACTTAAGAGCAGCTAACTACAACAGCATTACTATATCTACCATTTCTCCCTCAAACTTGACATAGTTTATTTTTTTTCTAGACCATCAGATTCAAATTAAGAAAATATCTGTTTTCCACAGTTGCATTCTCTGAAAAATGTCCATCTTCTGTTGAAAACCATAGTCTAGGATAACCTCACATTTCAGAACTTCAGGGCCAAGTAGAAAGTCATTGTTGAACCCTTACATTGGTCTATTTTGAGATCACAAGCCTGAAAATGTAGAATCCTAGAAAAAGTGGCCTCTCTGTACCCATGCATTTTTTTTAAAAGATAGAGTGATATGAAGGCAAATGAGACTTGATCATAAAAGATCAATAATGAAAACAAATGATAATGAATAACGAGCACCAGAATTTAAAATACAAGGTGTGTTAAAAAGATGGGATACCAATTGCATTTCAGTTTTAATATTACATTATAAAAGAATTAGTTTTTAAATAGAAAGGATTGAGAATAAAATAATTAAAAGAAATATCTAAATTATTGTATAACCTTCCCTCTTTGTTCCTGACAAACTTCAGTGACATCACTGGTTGCATTCCCACTTCTTTTGGTGTGTGATTTGTTAGTAATTTTCTGACTTTCAAAGAGAAACTTGAATGAATTAATTGGAATTCCGTGTATTTGAGAGTATGATTCTTTGAGTTGCTTAGAAGTGTTTTCATTTTCACTTTGAAGTGAATCTCACTGCTGTCCTGTCCAGTGATTCTGAGTTAAATGTATTCTCCTTCTTTCTTGTCCCCCAAGTTCTTGGTGGAAGCTTTTGCCTCTTGGTCAGACATGGTGATGGTGGCTTCTCCTCGGGGGTCTACACAAAACAACGACTGCGGGTAGGGAGACTCTCGCTCCAAGGTTTACAAATCCATGTCTTTTCCTCACAGCTCAACACCACTGCTTTCTGTTAAGATTTAACCACATTTAGTAATTTCTTTTTCAAATGCTAATCTTACAAAGCCTGATTAGTTGGAAAAATACTGTTTTAATTATAATGTTAAAGTTGATTTTAAAATTAACAGGTCTATATAAACACTTGCCTTTTGTTTGACATAGAGGAGGAAATGCAGGAGAAGGCGGCAGGAAGCTCCCTCTATGTACAAGCAATCACTGGGTTACCAGAGAGATCACTTCCTAACTATATCTTTAATCCTTTAGTTGGAATTTGTAGGTGAGTCAGAACAGGTACATAGGGTTCTTATTTAAAGGCTTGAAGCCTTTTCAGTGATTTAAAAGCTGTACATGCATCAAATGAAGGTGATTGCGATAAAAAATTCGTTGTGAGTAGGGATTGGTTCAGTTGTTTCAAAGTGAGGGCATACTTACATAATATTAAAGGGCAAATAGGAGTTGTCTGTAACTCAGATGTTCGTAACCTGGGAACTGCCTGTCGTTGAACACCTAAGATTTAGTATGTGGAAAAATTGTTGGCAAGATAAAATATAGTCAAGTGCTGAACTTTGTGGTACATATGCTATGGAATAAAATAACGCATAAGGCACTTATATCCATAGTTGTGTGAGCATGAAAGGAGGTTCAGAAAAAGGAGAAGGCAGTGTGATTTCCCTCAAGTCTTCAGGGAGGAAAGCTGTGGGATTAGGAGGAAAGTTTTGAATAGTGGTGTTTAGGGAGGTATAAGAGCATAAACTAAGGGTGGAGGAGGAGATAAGTACAGTGAGAAGATTCTACTGGAGTTAAAAGGATCATTTTAAGTTAAACACAGTACAGGACTGAGTGAAATTCAGATTGAGAAGCATTAATTTGGTGATGTATATTGTGGGATAATCTTTTAGTTTTTCTACTTTGTCTATTGATGGAGTAAATTACATGAACTTAACATATGCATGGGGTTGCCATGAGTTAAGTTAGAATTGACTCAATGACAACTGTTTAATACTGTTACACTCTTCTTACAACCCTGGGATAAATTTTGCATGCTTATGATGCATATTATTTAATATAGCTCTGCATTAGATTTGGTGATACTTTATTTAGGATTTTTGCAATTTTTGTAAGTGAAACTGGCTTATAATTCAATTTTATGTGCACTGTGTCCAAATCAAAACTGGTAAAAGGGTTATACTAGCCTAATTGAATTGAGAAACTTTTTTTTTTTTTTTTTAGGATTGGAAATATTTTATATAATTTAGTGCTCATTTGGTCTTTGAATATTTGGGGGATCGCATTCCCCTCCAGGGTATTTTTATTTCCCTCCAGGGTATTACCCTTTGGTTGTCTTTTCAACATTTTTGTGGTTCTTGATCTATTCAGATTTTCCACCTCTGGAGACAGTGTGGTCATTTATAGTTTGCTGGGTAATCATATACTAGATTTTCAAATTTATTGGCATAAAATCATGGTTGTTGTTGTTATGTGCCGTCGAGTCAGACCCGAACTATAGCGACCCCTCCTTGGGTTTCCGAGGTAGTATCACTACGAAAGTAGATTGGCCAACCTTCCTTCTAAGGAGTGGCTGGTGGGTTTGAACCTCCAGCCTTGTGGTCAGCAGTCAAGTGCCTTAGGCACTATGCTACCAGAGCTCCCATAAAATCATTATTCCTTTTAATTTTAAAAATCTTATCCACATATCCATATCTGTAGTTTGTTCTGTTCTGTGCACTTGCTAAAAGTACATAGAAAGTGTGTTATTGTACAGTGAATAGCTTTTAAATTAAACTTGCTAAAATGCACATGGATGGTATTAGGAAAAAGTCTGGGAGTGGTTTAGCCTGCTCTTCTGCCAAATGTGGCTCTTCTTGCCTGAAATGAGTTATTTGAGATGTAAGTTAGAAATATGAAGAATTGATTATTGTTCTATAACTTGTTTCATTAGTCTTGTTTGTTAGTTTTTGAGGGTTCTTCTTGGTTAGACCTGACATGCTCATTATCCCACAACCTGCCATCTCCTTCATAGAATTTCCCACCCATTATGCTACTAGTTTCTCTTCCATGAGAGTATGTAAATTTCATAAGTGGCAATAGTACTTTATCTTATCTGATGCCATCACCATGAGACTGTGTTTTCTCAGCTATGTGCATGCATTTCTCTAGACAGAGGAATATAGAAATGGGCTTTAGGGTAGCCTTCTGGCCTTTTGGGAAAATACCAAGTTTTTGAGTGATTTCTATGTGTCCAAGACTGCTGTAGGTGCTGTGGAGATGAAAAAGATTTCAAAGGAGTTTAAAGTCCATAGCAATTTGGCTCTGATCAACCTTTCTAGATTACTTCTCATGACCCTGTACCCACACACCCATTCGTTTAGTACACCACCTACTTCCTGTTCTAACATGCCCTCTACTCTGCTACTTTTATGACTTTGAAAAGCTATTTCTAATGCCCTAAATGACTATTTTGTTATATACAGCTGTCGGAGTCCTACCTATTCTTCCCTTAAGTTGAAGCTTAAATCCTATACCCTTTCCCAAGAATAAGTTATATTACACTAATGAATCCATTTTGAAAAAGTAATTAAATTTGTTGAGCTAGATAGATATTTGACAAGGTTTGTCATGATAGCTTTGGGGGCAAGATGAAGAATTTTAAGCTGGGTAATAGTAATGTGGTAGTTAAGGTTGTGTGTCAACTTGACTGGGCCTGGTTGAGTGACTGAGCAGCTGGTGGTAGTTATTCCCTGTGATGAGACTGGCAATCAACTCCATGGTGAGATCCACCACAAGCAGCTGAGGGATGTGGTCTGCTTCCCCTATATTAGAAGCAGCGTTGGGAATGGTCTCCAGCTTATGGCACACTTGAACCCTGCATGTAGCACTGAGCCGTTGTTCAGCAGTGTGCCATGCTCTGACGGTTTTGGGACTTCTAATGGACTTGAATTAATGGCCTGCTGTGTGGTTTGGTAATATCTGGACTGTGCCTTGTTACTTATTGACCTTGGGTTTGTCAGCCTCAGCAGCCAGCAGCTGAGTGAAGAAAAGCCTCCAGCTTCAGTGGGCCAGGAGCAGGAGGCAGAGCTGAAGGTTGAGGGGCTTTCACCCAGCCCCTAGAGCCTGGAACTTGGAACTGAGACTTAAAGCCTCCAAATTGTTAGAATAAGCTCCTGTTCATTAAAGCCATGCCATTTGTGGTATATTCCTATTGGAGTGGCACTAGGTAACCAAAATAATGATATTAAATGATTGTAAAGTAAATAATAATGATAGTAAAGATAGGTAGATTTGCATTTAAAGTGCAGAACAATTGGAAAAAAAAAAAAAGAAAAAAAAAAAAAACCAAACTCACTGCCATTGAGTGTGTTCCAACTCATAGTGACCCCTCCTTGGGTTTCCAAGATGATATCTCTACAAAGTAGAGAGGAGTGGCACGTGGGTTTGAACCGCCATCCTTCTAGTTAGCAGTCAAATGCCTTAGGCACTATGCCACCAGAGCTCCTGCTTAATAACTTGTTTCCAACTTAAAGGGAAATTTCTCATGGTATGGTATAGGACTCTGCTTTTGATCTAATCTTGCCCAGCATGTTCATTCATTCAGTTACTCACTTGCCAAATATTTTCTAAATGATACAAGTGGAAACTATACAATTTGCTGGAGACATACATGAACAAGGGAGACATGTTTTTCCCCTTGAAGATAGTATAATCTAAACATTTGGACAAAGACAAGAAAACTTACTAGAGGAAAACATTGGTGATGTGAGCTTATAGAGATAGTTATGACTTTGGAGAGTATGATTCATATCTAAGAAGATCTGTGGGGACTAGAAAGGTAGAACGTATGTGTACCCAGCCCATGTTAAATTTCAAGATGAAATTTAATTGAGATAAAAGATAAGGCTATATATGACAAGAAACAAGGTTGTAGTCACTTCTTGGCCACAGCCAACTACCTGGAGGAAGTGAGTAGTTGGACTTGTGGGCTTGGAACCATGGTCTTAGGGAACATCAAACTCAATTGGCAAAACATACTACACAAAAACATTGTTTCACATCCTACTTTGGTGAGTAGTGACTGGGATCTTAAGAGCTTGCAAGCAGCCATCTAGATGCAACGATGGGTCTCTCCCAATCCAGAGCAAAGAAGAATGAAGAAAACCAAAGACATATGGAAACAATTAGTCCAAGCGATTGGTATACCATGCGATCCTCAGCCTATATGACTGTGAGACCAGAAGAACTAGATGGTACCTGGCTACCACTGTCAACCACTTAGAAGGCGATCTATGTAGGCGATCCTGGATAGAGTGGGAGAACAAAGTAGAACAAAACTCAAAATCATTAAGGTAAAAAAAAAAAGGTGTGTGTGGGGGGACCAGGTTTGCTGGTCTGATAGAGCCTGGTGGAACCACTGAGACTATGAACCCTAGCAGCCCTTCAGGTCTGGAATTGAACTTACTCCTGTGACTTCCAGCCAAACAAAAGACAGGCATATGAGCTGAACATTTGCATGACCCCTTGGAGAGATCAATTATGGGAGAATAGAAGGGCTGTGTATGCACAGGGAGACAGTTTGGGGGGCAGGAGTGCATAGGAGGGAAGGATACAGGGAAGAGTTAACTATGGGGAGAAAGTGGGAGGGGAGCTATTGCATTGTGGGAAATTGCAGTCAATGTCACAAGGTGAAGTGTATGAACTGCTGTATGGAAAGTGAATTTGCTCTGTAAATTTTCACCCAAATCACAATAAAAAATTTGTTTTAAAAAATAATAAGGCTATATAAATGAGTCCTAAAAAATTATACGAGAAGAGGGAGGCTTGACATATGTGCATAGCTTTAGTTAAAAAAAAAGAAAGAAAGAAAGAAAGAAAAAGATGTAGAACGTTTAGTCAGTAGTCAAGTTGATTTTAATCATCAGTGGGATATGACTGCCAGAAAAGTAGGCTATATTGATGACATGTAGTGTCTAGAATGAGAAATGATAGATTTTTCTCTGCTTTCTCCCAGACAGCTATATCAAAATAGTTGTGTTTTTAAATTCTTTCTGTAAGAGGGATTTTGATAATCATAAATTTGCTTAGGGAGTGACTAAGTATATACCCATTAAATCAAACGTGTTGCTGTCTAGTCAATTCCGACTCATGGTGATCCTAAAGGGCAGAGTAGAACTGCCCCACAGGGTTTCCAAAGCTGTATATAATCTTTGCAGAAGCACTGCCACATCTTTCTCCTGCTGAGCAGTTGATGAGTTTGAACCACAAACCTTTTGGTTAGCAGCTGAGCACTTAATCACTGTGCCACTAGGGCTTCTTGAATAGGTTCATAGAGGATCTTAAATTTTGTCCTGGAGAGCTTTTGAAGGAATTGGTTTCCTTTTTTTTACATATTTGAAGAAGAATTTTTAGGAAGAATAAAACTTGCTGTGTGACTCCGTAGGGGATTTGAACTAAGAGCAAGGTCAAAAGCTTTAAAGTAACAAGTATTGGTCCAGTCTGAGATAGGTTGGGTAGACTTTGAAAACAGAGCATCGCTTTTTGCTGGAGATATGGGCATAGCCTGACTGACCAATCTGTAGTAGTATTCCCCCTGCCTGGTATACGTTCCTCTCCCTATTCTCTTTCTGTTGACATTTTTATCTTTCAGGATTTAGCTCAGATGACACCTTCTGTATTTCTTGAATCTGTAGGCAAAATTATTTTCTTTTCCCTGAACTTTTAGCTCCATTTTTTTTTATGTAACTCAGATGAGATGGCAACTTTCCCATTCTATGTCCTCATCTACAATCTTGGTTTTTATTTTTCTGCCAGCAAACAAGATTTTTGTAGGAGAAACCAATGGACAAGAGATTTCTATGTCATAGTAAAACTTAGAATTCTCCATAGATGACTTTGTTTAGTCCCTCCTTCTCTTTCTTTCTTTTGAGACATTCTCAATCTGGTTGACTCCTGTCTTCTTCCTTAAATGCTTTTGTATTTTAACCTTGTTTCATAAAAGAAGGCAACTTAGATTGGGCCCAACTCTTACCTCCAAATTTGTATACACAGAGTTTTCCCAAGTCTTCGCAGACAAGGGTGTTCTCTTAGCACCAGGAAGGAAGCTTCTTTGTGTTTTCTGTGTGGTCAGGGTTGTGTGGGTGAAGGTATGATGAAGAATTCTAAAAATTTCTTTTGTGCTTGCTGCTTTCATTCCTTTTTATGTTGTAATATATGCTTACATGTCTACCCTTGCCACTGAAATGTAAATTCCTAGAAGAAAGGTATGTGAGCTTTATTTTTTCTATCCCCTCAACACCAAGGCCATATACGTATTAGGTGTTTACTAGATACTTTTAAAAGTATATGGCATTTAAACAGAAAAATAGACTAAGGGAACCTTAAAAGTTCTTTTGTGCTCTGACATTCTGTGGTTTGCAAACTTTTTCAGATGTTCTCAAGGAAATTTTCCAGGAGTTTCTCTATGCTTGATACACTTAAAAGAAAGCATGAATAAACTAATCGGTCAATAAATATTTCATAGAAGCTAAAGACAATAGAATTAAAGGAAATCTTAAAATGGTCATCTGTTGTTTATTGAGGGTCTGCTGTGCTAAGGAGGAGTCCCAGGGTGGTACAAACAGTTAACATCACAGCTGCTAACCAAAAGGTTGGAGGTTGGAGTCCATCCAGAGATACCTGGAGGGAAAGGCCTGAAGATCTTCTGAAAAATCAGCCATTGAAAATCCCTGGATTACAGTTGTACTTTGACACACATGGGGCCACCATGAGTTGGAATTGCCTCACGGGCAACTGGTTTTACTGTACTGTGAAGGTCTAAGAGAAGGATGAGGTGGGCCCGCCCCTTCATGTTCCTGAGAACATGAAGGTTAGTAATATTTATTAAATGTCCGGAAGGAAGATGAAGCAGTCTACTTCCGTAGTGATACTGCCTCGGAAACCCAAGGAGAGGTCGCTATGAGTTGGGTCCAACTCGACAGCATATAACAACAACAACATTATTGAAGGCTTCTATGTAGCAGGTATTGTGAGGAAGCTCGGGAGCACAAACACTAAATATAGCCTAGGTTCTCAAGGAGTATAGAGTCCAGTGCCAAAGAAAGCTGTAACTAGATGATTACAGGGTTATGTGGGCTCTAGATAGAGCCATGCTTCTAGGGCTGTTGAGGAGAACCACAACTCAGATAAGGTGGTAGCCTTATCAAATCTTGGCATAGTGTCTAAGGCATTTGACTGCTAATTTGAATTATCTTCAGTAAAATTTTACTTTTGTATAATATTAATGATGTTCTGCAGTAATTTCCACATTCTTTTGGATCAACTTTCTTTGGAATGGGCACAAATAATGGATTTCTTCCAGTTGTTTGGCTATGTAGCTGTCTTCCAAATTTCTTGGCATACATAAATAAGTGCCTCCAGCACTGCATCCATTTGTTGAAACATCTCAGTGGCTGTTTTGTCAATTCGTAGGGTCTTATTTTTCACCAGCTCCTGTAGTGCAGCCTGGACTTTTTCCTGCAATACCATTGGTTCTTGATCATATGCCACCTCCTGAAATGGTTGAATGTTAACCAGTTCTTTTTGGTACAGTGACTCTGTGTATTCCTTCCGTCTTCTTCTGATGCTTCCTATGTTGTTCGGTATTTCCCATGGAATCCTTCATTGTTGGAATTCAAGGTTTGAATTTTTTCTGCAGTTCTTTCAGTTTGATACATTTGAGCATGTCTTTCCCTTTTATAGTTTCCTAACTCCAGGTCTTTGCAGATTTCATTATACTTTGTCTTCTTGAGCTGCCCTTTGAAATCTTCTGTTTAGCTCTTTTACTTCATCATTTCTTCCATTTGCTTTAGCTACTCTATGTTAAAGAGTAAATGTCAGAGTCTCTTGTGGTATCCATTTTGCTCTGTCCTTTATTTCCTGTACTTTTAATGCCTTTGTATTTCTTTTTGTATAATGTCCTTGTTGTCATCCTACAACTTGTCTGGTCTTTAGTTGTTAGTAAGCAGTGTGTCAAGTCTGTTCTTTAGATGGTCTCTAAATTCAGGTGAGATATACTCAAGTTCATATTTTGTCTCTTGTGGACTTGTTTTAATTTTCTTCAGCATCAACTTGAACTTGCATGTAAGCAATTGATTGTCTGGTCTGCAGTGAACCCCTGACCTTGTTCTGACTGATGATGCTGAGTTTCTCCATCATCTCTTTTTACAGAGGTAATTGATTTTATTCCTATGTATTCCATCAAGTGAGTTCCATGTGTATAGTCACAATTTATGTTGTAGAAAAATATATTTACAATGATTAAGTCATTTGTCTTATAAAAATTTATCATAGGATCTCCAGTGTCATTTCTATCACCAAGATCATATTTTCCAGCTACTGATATTTCTTCTTTGTTTTCATATTACAGTCATCTTGCTTGCATGTTTGATCAATTTCAGAGT
This sequence comes from Orycteropus afer afer, assembly GCF_000298275.1. NCBI lineage: Eukaryota > Metazoa > Chordata > Mammalia > Tubulidentata > Orycteropodidae > Orycteropus > Orycteropus afer. Next base: position 5,281,825 of record NW_006921661.1, on the reverse strand, counting down.
ATAGAAGTTGGTAAAAGTTATCAATTTCTTCATCTTTGACATTAGTGGTTTTTACGTAAATTTGACTAATGGTAATATTATCTGATCTTCTTTGTAGGCATATGGTGTTATCCTATCGCTGACAGCTTTGTACTTCAGGATAGATCTTGAAATGTTCTTTCTGACAACGACCATTTCTTGTGCATATTGACTATTCTTATATCTTTTGTGAAGTGTTAAAGTAATTTGCCCTTTTTAATTAAGTTGTTCTATTTTTATTATTAATTTATGTTGTTGTTGTTGTTATGTGCCGCGATAGTGACCTTCCTTGGGTTTCCGAGGCAGTATTGCTACGGAAGTAGATTACCCAGCCTTCCTTCTGAGGAGTGGCTGGTGGGTTTGAACCACCAGACTTCTGGTTAGCGGTCAAGTGCCTTAGGCACTATGCTACCAGAGCTCCTTATTGATTTATAGGAGTTATTTATATACTATGGATCCAAGTCTTTTGTCAGATTTATGTATTACAAATATTTTTTCCTGATCTTTCTTTTGCCTGTTGCATTTTCTCAGCAATACCTTTTTGATTAATGTTATTGTTGTTTTGAGCTATTGAGTTAGATCTGACTCATAGAGACCTCTCCTTGGGTTTCTGAGGCAGTATCACTATGGAAGTAGAGTGCCCCATCTTCCTTCCGAGGAGTGGCTGGTGGGTTTGAACTGCCAGCCTTCTGGTTAGCAGTCAAGTGCTTTAGGCATTATGCTACCAGAGCTCCCTTGATGAATAGAAGCTTTAAATTTTGATGAAATAGAACATATTAGTTGTCTTTGATGGATAGTGGCGTTTGTATGTTGTTGCCAGGTGCTGTCAAGTCAGCTCTGACTCATACTGACCCTGTGGACAACACAATGGAACAATGCCCAGTCCTGTGCCTTCCTTACAATCCCTGCTATGCTTGAGTCCAATTTGTGGCCACTGTGTTAATACATCTCATTGACGGGCTTTCCCCTTCACTAGTCTTCTACTTTACCAGACGTGATATCCTTCTTCAGGAAATGGTCCCTTTTGACAACATAACCAAAAAAGGTGAGATGAAATCTGGCCATTTTCATTTCTAAGGAGCATTCCGGCTACACTTATTACAGGACAGATTTGTTTGTTCTTCTCGTAATTCGTGGTGTTTTTAGTATTCTTCACCAGCAATTCAAAGGCATCATCTCTTTTTTGCTCTTCCTTATTTATCGGCTAGCTTTCACATGTATATGAGGCAATTGAAAATACCATGGCTCAGGTTAGGCACACTTCAGTTTTCAAAATGCGTCTTTTGCCCCTTAACACTTTAAAGAGGTGTTTTGCAGCAGATTTGCCCAGTGTAACACAACTTCTGACTTCTTCACTGTTACTTCCATGGGTGTTGGTTGTAGATCCAAGTAAAATGAGATCCCTGACAACTTCAATCTTTTCTCCATTTATTGTGATTTTGCTTATTGTTCCAGTTGTGAAGGTTTTATTTTCTTTATGTTGAGATGTGATCCATACTGAAGATCTTAATCAGTAAGTGCTTCAAGTCTTCTTCACTTTTCGCAAGCAACATTGTTGTCTGCCATTCTCCCTTCCAAGGAGCATTCTGGCTGCACTTTTTCCAGGACAGATTTGTTAGTTCTTTTAGCAATCCATGGCACTTTTAGCATTCTTTGCCAACACCATAACTCAAAAGCATCAACTCTTCTTTGGTCTTCCTTATTCATTGTCCAGCTTTCACTTGCATATAAGATGATTGGAAATATCATGGCCTGTGTCAGGCGCACCTTAGTCCTCAGGGAGACATCTTTGCTCTTCAGCACTTGAAAGAGGTCATTAGCAGCTGATTTGTCCAGTGCTATACATTGTCTGATATCTTGACTACTGCTTACATTGGTGTTGATTGTAGAACCAAGTATTATGAAGTCTTTGACAACTTCAGTCTTTTTTCCATTTATCGTGATGCTTCTTATTGGTCCAATTGTGAGGATTTTTGTTTTCATTACACTGAGGTGTAATCCATAGTACAGACTGTAGTCTTCATTCTTCATCAGTAAGTGCTTCAATTTGTCCTCACTTTCAGCAAGCAAAGTTGTGTTGTCAGCATATCACAAGATGTTAATGATTCTTCCTCCAATCCTGATGCCACGTTCTTTTTCATGTAGTCCAGCTTCTCCAATTATTTGCTCAGCATATTGAATAACTATGGTGAAAGGATATAACCCTGACACACTCCCTTCTTGATTTTAAACCGTGCAGTGTCCCCTTGTTCTGTTCTATCAGCAGCTTTCTGGTCTACGTACAGGTTCCTCATGAGTACAATTAAGTGTTCTGGAATTCCCATTCTTGTCAATGTTATCCATAATTTGTTATGATCCACACAATCAAATGCTTTTGCATAATCAATAAAAACAAGTAAAAATCTTTCTTCTATTCTTTGCTTTGAGCCAAGATCCATGTGACATCAGTAATGATAGCCCTCATTCTATGTCCTCTTCTAAATCCAGCTTGCATTTCTGGAAGTTCTCTGTCAATGTACTGCTGCAACAACTGTTCCTGAATTATCTTCAGTAAGATTTTACTTGCATGCGATATTAATAATATTGTTCAATAATTTCCACATTCTGTGGAATCACCCTTCTTTGGAATGGGTACAAATATGGATTTCACCCAGTCAGTTGGCCAGTTAGCTGTCTTCTAAATCTCTTGGCATAGCCAAGTGAGTGCCTCCACTGGGGCATCCGTTTGTTGAAACATCTAAATGGGTATTCCATCAATTCCTGGAGCCTTGTTCTTCACCAGTGCCTTCATTGCATCTTTGACTTCTTCCTTCAATATCATTGGTTCTCGATCATATGCCACCTCCTGAAATGGATGAACGTCAATCAATTTTTTTATGGTACAGTGACTCTGTGTATTCTTTCCATCTTCTGTTGATGTTTCCTGAATCATTCAAACTTTTGCCCATAG
>NW_006921661.1:5275757-5277812 GCF_000298275.1 Orycteropus afer afer | reverse complement strand
GTCTGATTCAAAATGGCCAAAACCAGTCCATTTCAGCTCACTAATGCCTAGGATATCAATCTTTATGTGTTCCATTTCATTTTTGACAGCTTCCAGTTTTCCTAGATTCATACTTCATACATTCCATGTTTCAGTTTTTAATGGATGTTTGCAGCTATTTCATCTCATTTTGAGTTGTGCAATGTCAACAAATGGAGGGCCCAAAACTTCTATCCATTTTGTTACAGTCAGTTCTACTCTGATGAGGCAGCTCTCTTTCTTAGTGGTATTTTGAGTGCCTTCCAACCTGAGGGGCTCATCTTCAGGCACTGTATTGGACAGTGTTTCAGGGCTATTCATAAAATTGTCCAGTAATACATCAGTGTTTCATAGCTACTCATAAGGTTTTCCCTGGCCAATTATTTGAGAAGTGAATGGCCTCTTCCTTCTTCTGAGTCTGTCTCAGTCTGGAAGCTCCACTGAAACCCATCCACCATGGGCAACCCTGCTGGCATATGAAACATCAGTGGCATAGCCTTCAGCCTCACAGCAGCACTCAAGCCACCGCAGTACAACAAACTGACAGACAGGTTCATCTCCCTTAGCTGTTCCAAAACCGCTCCACTTCCAAAACTTTCTGGCCTTCCTTCTACCTGTTCCTGCCCTCCGCCCTGGCTTCCTGCTGCCTGGGTTGGGGGCTCTCTCTCCCCTCCTTTATCTGTATCTGGCCATCTGCCTTGTTTTCCTGCTTCCTGCTGCCTAGGGGGTGAGGGCTCTTTTTCCTGCTGCCTAGGGGGTGAGGGCTCTTTCTCCCCCCCCCCCTTACCTGTATCCGGCCATTCACCCTTTCTTTCTGCTTCCTGGGGTGGGGGGTGGGGGGTGAAATCTTTCTCTCTCTCAATTCTTGGTGCCTTATTTTTTGTCAGTTCTTTCAGTGCTGCTTGGACTTCTTCCTGCAATACCATTGGTTCTCGATTATATGCCACCTTCTGAAATGATTGAATATCGACTGGTTGTTTTTGGTGCAGTGACTCTATGTGTTCCTTCCATCTTCTTTTGATGCTTCCTGCATCATTTAATGTTTTGCCTACAGAATCCTTCAGCATTGGAACTCGAGGTTTGAGTTTTTCCTTCAGCTCTTTCAGCTTGAGAAATGCCAAGTGTGTTCTTCCCTTTTGGTTTTCTAACTCCAGGTCTTTGCATCTTTCATTATAATACAGTAAAGTATGTGTTCTCAAACTGCTCTTTGAAATCTTCTGTTCAGCTCTTTTATTGCATCATTACTTCCATTTGCTTTAGCTAATTTCCTTTCAAGAGCCAGTTTCAGAGTCTCTTCTGACATCCATTTTGGTCTTTTCTTCCTTTCCTGTCCTTTTAATGACCTTTTGCTTTCTCCATGTATGTTCTTGATGTCATCCCACAAGTCATCTGGTTTTTGGTCATTAGTGTTCAGTGTGTCAAATCTGTTCTTCAGATGGTCTCTAAATTCAGGTGAGATATGCTCAAGGTCATATTTTGGCTCTTGTGGACTTACTTTAATTTTCTTCAGCTTCAGCTTCAGCTTGATCTTGCATATGAGCAATTGATGGTCTGTTTCACAGTCAGCACCTGGCCTTATTTTGACTGATGATATTGAACTTCTCCATTGCTGCATTCCACAGATGTAGTTGATTTTATTCCTGTGTATTCTGTCTGGTTTGGTCCATGTATCTAGCCACCCTTTATGTTACTGCAAAATGGTATTTATAAAGAATAAGTCATTGGTCTTGCAAAATTCTATTGTGCCATCTCCAGCATCATTTCTATCACCAAGACCATATTTTCCAGCTACCAAAGCTTCTTTGTTTCCAATTTTCGCAATCCAGTCACCAGTAGTTGTCAGTACATCTTGATTACATGTTTGATCAATTTCAGACTGCAGAAGGTGGTAAAAAATCTTCAGTTTCTTTATCTTTGGCTTTAGTGGGTGGTGCATAAATTGGAATAATAGTTGTATTAACTGGTCTTTCTTGTAGGTGTATGGATATTACCTATGACTGAAGTGATAGATCTTTAAATATTCTTATTGACGAATGT
>NW_006921661.1:5272590-5274432 GCF_000298275.1 Orycteropus afer afer | reverse complement strand
CCAAACTGAGGAGCTCAGCTTCCAGCCCTATACTGACAGTGTTTCACTGCTATTCATGAAGTTTTCCAGTAGTTTATCAGATAGTTTTTCACTACTTTTCATAAGGTTTTCACTGGCCATTTTATTCAAAAATAGGTGGGCCTATCCTTCTTCCAAGTCTGTCTTAGTCTAGAAGATCTGCGGAAATCTTTCCACCATGGCTGACCTTGCTGGTACTTGAAACACCAGTAGTATAGCTTCTACCCTTACAGTAATATGCAAGTCACCACAGCATGACAAACTGACAGACAAGTAGTGGGCCTTTTGTCTGCTATTTAAAAAATCTCAGCCTAATCCAGAGTTGGGAGCTCTGGTGGTGTAGTGCCTAAGGCATTTGACTGCTAACCAGAATGCTGGTGGTTCAAACCCACCAGCCACTCCTCAGAAGGAGGGTTGGGTGATCTACTTCCATAGTGATACTGCCTTGGAATCCCAAGGAGGGGTCACTATGAGTTGGATCCAACTCCATGGCAATGAGTTTGGTTTTTTTTTTTAGTCCAAAGTCGTCAACATATTTTCCTTTGGATTATTCTAGAAGTTGTGTAGTTTTAGCTTTTATGTTGAAGTCTCTGGCCTATCATAAATTAATTTTTGTAAGATGTGAGGTAAAGGTTAAGGTTCATTTTTTTTTCTCATATGGATATCCAGTTATTCCAGTGCCATTTGTAAAAGACTAAGCTTTTCTTGCTCTTAAAAAAAAAATTGATTATATGTGAATGAGTCTTTTATCTCATTTATCTATTTCTTTAGACTTGTGTTACTATTCCTGTCTCACTGTAGCTTTTCGAAAAGCAGTAAAATTTGGTCTAGTAAGCCCTTCAACTTTGTTCCTTCTTTAACATTTTTCTTGGTTCAAAACATTTCATAGCTAAACAAAAGGTTGGCAGTTTGAACCCACCAGCTGCTCTGAGTGAGAAAGATGAGGCAATCTGCTTCTGTAAAGATTTACAGCCATGGAAACCCTATGGGGCAATTCTACTCTGTCCTGTAGGGTTGCTGTGAGTTGGAATGACTTGATGGCATTGGGTTGGTTGGTTGGTTGGTACGTCTTCTGCATTTGTGTGTCAATTTTAGAATCAGCTTGTTGGTTTCTACAGAAAAATTGGTTTCAACAAACAAAAAAGAAAGGGTTTTGTTTGGGTTTGCACTGACTGTTGATTAATTTGGGCAAACTTGATCTCTTAACAATATTGCATTTTCCAGTTTATGAATGGTATCGTTCCACCTATTTAACCCACTGCCATTGAGTCAATTACAACTCCTAGCAACCCCCATTGGGTTTCTGAGGGGGTAAATCCTTACTGAAGTAGATTGTCCCATCTTCCTTCTATGGAATAGCTAGTATGTTTTGAACTGCCAACCTTCCAGTTAGCAATCAAATGCTTTTCTTTATTTCCTCTCCGCAGTGTTTTACAGTTTCTAGTATACACAGGTCTTACACATCTTTCATTAGATTTTTTTCCTAGTTATTTGTTGATATTATGTGGAGATACCAATTGATTTTGTATATTAAGCTGATATCTTGGAATCTTGCTGAATTTATTTATTAGCTCTCTTAGTTGATGTATGGATATTTTTTGGATTGCTTATTACAATATTTAGGCCCTTGAATACAGGGTTAAATAGAACTGTTGAAAGTGGGAATTGTTGCCTCAGTCTTGATGGTTTTTTAATTTTTTAATTTTTTAAATTGTGATTTGGGTGAAGATTTACACAGCAAATTCACTTTCCATACAAAAGTTCACATACACTTTGTCTCATGACATTGACCACAGTTTACCACAATGCAACAGTCCCCCTCCC
>NW_006921661.1:5244347-5257461 GCF_000298275.1 Orycteropus afer afer | reverse complement strand
GTCTGTGTTAATTGGTTTCCCTTTTCTTTGTTGAAGAGGGTCTGTGCAGTCTTTCTGCCTAGTCTGCCATCTTACCAGAAGTGTTTATTCTTGATCTTAAGTTTAGTATTAGTTGTAAGTTACTTTTTTTTTCTTTAAATCTTTACAAATTGAGGATGATTCATTTTTTTTCTTCAGATTTTAAAAATCATGAACAGATAATGAATTTTATCAAATGCCTTTTTTTTTAACTTTTTGAAATATTGATGTTTTCCCCACTCTATTCTATTATTGATTGATTTTCAGATGTTAAATCAACAATACATTCCTCAGATTAATCCACACTTGATGAAGATGTATTATTTTTTCATACATTGCTAGATTTCATTTGATGATGTTTTGTTAGCAGTTTTTGCATTTATGTCAAACCAGCTGGCATAGAGTGGATTCTGTCTCATGTGGTTCAGGGTAGAACTGCCTTCCACAGGGTTTCTGTGGCTGTGACCTTTCAGAAGCAGATAACCAGGCCTTTCTTGTGAGATACCTCTGGGTGGGTTCAAACCATTAGCCTGATTTCATTTAATAGCCCAGCACTTAAATGTTTTCTGTTGTAATAATCTTGTCATTTTGGTGTCAGAGTTATGCTGGCCTCATAAAATGTATTGAAAATTGTTACCTCTTCTCTTCTCTGATAGGTTTTTGTAAGACTGATATTATTTCTCCCTTAATTGTTTGTTAGCCTTTTTTGCCAGTGAAGCCATCTGAGCCTATAGTTCTCTATGTGAGGAGGTTTCTAATTAGAAATTTAATTTCTTTGACAAATAATGGCTATTTAATTTGGTAGCTTTTTTTGTTAGTTTTGGAAATTGGTGATTTTGAAGCAATTTTACTATTTCATCTAAGTTGTTAAATTTATTAATATCAAGTTGTTCATGATTTCCCTTTAATTTACTTTCAGTGTCTACGGGATCTATAGTGATGTCTCTTCTTTCATTCTTGGTATTAGTAATTCATTTTCAGGCATCATTCTTTTTCTCATCATTTCTCTCACTTTTTATATCTACTTCATCCTTCCTGTCATTTTTCAATTTAGGACAATACCATCTTTTTCTTGCACTGCTGCAACAACTTTACACTAGTCTTTCTCTTTGTTTTCTTGTTTCTTTCTGCAGTCTTGGTTCCTTCACCTTACTATATGACAAAAGATCTTTTTTAGAAAATATAAATATAATTATTAAATCATCATTCTCAGCTTAAAACTTATAAGTGGTGTTTTAATGCCTGTAAGATAGAAGGTCTGGTGGTGTAGTGCCTAAGGCATTTGACTGCTAACCAGAAGGTTGGTGGTTCAAATCCTCCAGCCATTCCATTAAAGGAGGACTGGGTAATGTACTTCCATAAAGATTTACTGCCTCAGAAACCCAAAGAGGGTTGCTATGAGTCTGAATTGACTTGATGCAGTGATTTTTCTTTTCTTTTCGTTTTTTGTAAAGTAAGATAGAAATCAACCCTTTCATATGGAATACAAATTCATTAATGATAAGATGTCTATTTCTCTCAATATACTCTTACTTTATACTTCTTTTTTACTTCTTCCTTCAAGCCACTTTGTTTTTAGGTGTTCTGATTTGTCATTCTCTGTCTTAAACTTGAATATACAGCATTTCAAATATCTTATGATCAATGCTATGTAGACGAAATTGTTTTCTCACTTTGCCTTTAGTTAGGTATCATTAGTATCTGATAGGTATATTCGCAACTAAGTTTTGTTAATATTTATTTGACATAATACTTTTTATTCAATGTATTGTCACATTCATGGCAATATGTAATCTCAGAGCACTGTTTTAGCCCAGTTTCAATTTTACTAGTATTTCAAATCATATTAAATCATAGGGATGCATCCATTTACTATAACCAGAATATTTATCAGATAGCTACTTGACTCTTCCTCCTTCACACCAGTGATGGTGGTGTTTTTTTTCAGTTTGGGAGTGTTAGCGTTACTGTTGACCAATCACTCAGTTGATTGATAATGTATATTTCTTTATAGAATCATTTCCTAGTTTGCAAACTCAAGAAACCTTCCTCTGAAACTTGTCTGCTGGTTTGGAGGTAAAGCAGTTGTTTCTTTTCTTGTTAGTCCTTCATCTCTTCTCTCCCAGGGGAATCAGGATGTCCCACGTTATTTGCAAAAGCCTAAAAACTTCAAGTTTTTTATTCTCCTGTTAGGTTTGAAAGAGGAATGTATTAGCTCTGTCTTGATGTAACAAGGGCTCTGAAAGTCTGTTTGGATAACACTGAAGATTGGAGGAAATGTGACTCTGTCTGTGTGTTTTAAGCCCCTAAGGTAAGATCAGAAAGCGTCTGGGGCAGTGAGAGCCAAATAGTTGAAGTCATACATTAATTATGGTCATGAATCATTTTTATTTTTAAAGTCTTTACCATTTGACAAGGTTGTTTGCATAGTACCAGTGAGTTTTAGGCAGCATTTCCCCTCTTTTAAAGTAACAGACTATATTATTGATTTCTCTTTGGGATTGATAATGCCTATCATTATTAGAATTCTGATAACAGTTTTAATAAAGCATATTTATTTCCTACCTGAATGAATACTTTTTAATTTATGTGATTTTTGTTTTGAATATAATATTTTGAAGTTATAAATATATAAAACATAAATATAGAAAATCATCACATTGATATTTCAATAATCTCCTATTGATATCATTGAAAAATATTAAATCTTAGGGATTGGACAGTCTACTTCTGTAAAGATTTACTGTCTCAGAAACCCAGTGGGGTTTGCTATGAGTCAGAATTGACTCGATGGCAGTGGGTTTGGGTTTTTTTTTTTTTTTTTGTCCTCTTATATTCAGATATTAGTAGACATTCAGTCATTGTGGTGGTTATGTTTTTGTGTCAACTTGGCGGGGCCTGGTTGAGTGGCTGGGCAGCTGGTGGTAGTTATTCCCCATGATGAGACTGGCAATCAACTCCATGGTGGGATCTATCACAAGCAGCCTTTGGGATGGGCTCTGCTTCCTGTATATAAGAAGCAGCTTTGGGAATCGTCTCTAGCTTATGGCATGCTTGGACCCTGCATGTAGCCATGTCATTGTTCAGTAGCCTGCCATGCTCTGCCAACCTTGAGACTTACAATGGACTTGAGTTAATGGCCTGCCATGTGGTTTGGTAACATCGGGATTGTGCCATTTTGTCACCCTTGGGTGTGTTAGCCTCAGCAGCCATTAGCTGTCTGAGTGAAGAAAAGCTTCTAGCTCCAGTGGGCTGGGAGAAGGAGCCACAGCTGAAGCCCAAGGTTGAGGGGCTTTCACCCAGCCTCTGTGCCCTGGCACCTTGAACTTGGAGTTAAAGCCTCCAAATTATAAGAATAAACCCGTTTGTTAAGGCCATCACATTTGTGGTATATTCTTGTCAGAGGGCACTAGGTAACCAGAACAGTCATCAAGTATCTATTGAGTGGCACTTTAGTATCAAATTCTGTGCTAAGCAGTGGTATGTTACATACTTTTTTTTCCAAGAAATCTCTAGTGAGGAAATGGACAAAGAAATAAACATTGGCTGTAAAATGTGGTTCTATAGTATTTGTTATGGTATTATATACAAGAAAAGATTTCCAGAAGAAGGATTGCCTCTACCTGCTGGTATGGTCAGGAAAGCCTCTGAAGAAGAGGTTATGCTTGAACTACCTTTAAATACAATAGGAGTTACTGATCTGTTAAGGGACCAAGAGAACTTGTAGGCAGATGAAATAGTTTGTTAAACATAATTTTCCATAAAAGTTATGGAAGCAAAAAATGGCATATGTTTGGACAATCACCAGTAGTTTAATATTGCTGGAGTTGAAGGTATAAGGTAGGAAATATTAGGAAATGAGGCTGGACCCCAGATCACAAAGAACTTGTTCTTTTTTTAAACTTTCTTTAGTCACCTTTGTATGAGAAAGTATTACCATTAATGTAGATGAAATATCTGCACGTGTATCACACACACATGATACATACAGCAAGAAGAAGTAGGATAGAGTATAATCTTTTCTGTTGGATTACTTTTCTTTTCTCTGGACTCTGGAGAAAATTGTTGAGTATCTCATCTCATAAGCAAACTGACTAAAATGAAAGTAACTCCCTTTTGGAGATGATCTAAGAAATCCTCAGTATCTATCAGGCAGTTGGCTAGAGAGCAAGATAGGTTGTGAATATTTTTAGTGTGTAGTGACATAATAACATTGTTGGCAGAGGTCTTGACTCCATCAAAATCTATTCAATATAAAAAATAATTTAAAAAATATTTTCCACATAAAGGAGGACTGATAATATAAGGTTAAGCTTGAGAACTGATTTTTAAAAATGGAGCTTAAAATTTAGGTACAGTAGAAATGAAAAGGTCTTAAGTTTGGTAAGTGTATACACCCATATATCCTTCACCCCAATCAAGATATAGAACATTTCCACCGCCTGAGAAAATTTCCTCATTTCCCTTGCTCTCTACCAGTCAGTCCGCATCTCACATAGGCAACCAGCCACTCTTTTGATTGCTATTGCCATTTATTGCTTTTTACCTGTTCTTAATCATTATATAAATGGAATCATAAGGTATGTACTTTTTTGTTTCAGGCTTTTTTTCACTCAACATAATGTTTTTGATATTCATCCATATTGTTGTATGTATCAATAGTGCATTCCTTTTTGTTTGACTAGAATTTTATTGTATGAGCTGATCATAATTTATGAATTATCCTGTTTAATGGACATTCAGGTTGTTTCCTATGGATGTTCTTGTACTTTTTTTTGTGTGTGTGGATATGTGTGTTTTGGTTACCTACTGCTGCGCTAACAGAAATACCACAGGTGGGTGGTCTTAATAAATAGGGATTTATTCCCTTATAGTTTAGGAGACTAGAAGTCCGAGTTCAAAGAGTCAGATCTAGGGGCTGGGTGAAAGCCCCTCAACCTTGGGGTTCAGCTCTGCCTCTTGCTCCCATCCCACTGAAGCTGGAGGCTTTTCTTAACTCAAGCAGCTGATGGCTGCTGAGGCTGGCAAACCCAAGGTCGACAAGTAAAAAGGCACAGTCCCAAACCTACAAACAACATGGCAGGCTACTAGTTCAGGTCCAGAAGAAGTCTGAAGCTCAGCTGGGCATGACGGGCTGCTGCATGAAAACTCAGCTACATGCAGGGTCCAAGTGTACCAAAAAGCTGCAGAGACCTTTCTAAAAACGTTTTATGTACTAGAAGCAGACTACATCCCTAAAGCAGCTACTCTGTTGCTCCAGTAGAGTCCACCATGGAGTTGATTACCAATCTCATCATGGGGAATAACTACATCCAGCTGCTAAACCACTTAAAACCATGGCCCAGCCAAGTTGACATATAACCTTAACTACCACAATATGTTTTCATTTTTCTTGGGTAAATACCTAACACTAGAATTACTGGCTCACAGGCTAGATGCATATTTAACTTTGTAAGAAATTGTTTTCTAGAATGATAGTAGTATTTTACCTTGTAAGCAAGTTCTAGTTGCTCCATATTCTTGCCAGCATTTGGGGCTGTCATTTTAATTTTAGCTATTCTAGCAGGTGTGAAATATGATTGATATTATATTTGCATTTTCCTAATGACTAAGGTGTTGTGCACCTTTTCATAGGCTTATTGGCCATTCTTCTGTCTTCTTTATTTGTTTTACTCTTTTGCCCAGCTCTTAATTGGATTATTGTCTACTTTTTTTGGTCATTAATTTATGAGAATCCTTTATATATTCTGGACACAACTCCTTTGTTAGATAGATATATTGCTAATATTTTCTCCCAGTCACTGGACTGCTTTTTCATTTTCTTAATGACATCTTTAGATAAACAGATGTTTTCAATTTTGACAAAGTCCAATTTTACATTTAAAATTTTATGGATAATTTTTTTATGTGTCTTTTCTATGAAACCCTTGCCTACGCTGAGATTGCAAGATATTCTCTTATGTTTTCTTCTAGAAGTTTAATGATTTTAGCTTTTATGTTTAGGTCTATGATCCTTCTTGAATTGATATTTTATGTGTGCTGTGAGGTAGAAGATGAGGTTCCTTTTTTCACCTGGAAGTGTATTAGTTATTCTAGCACTATTTGTTTAAAATGCTTTCTTTTTCCCATTGATTTGCTTTGGTTCCTTTGTTAAAATCAATGGGCCGTATGTGTAGGTCTGTTTCTGTACTCTTTATTCTGTTTCATTGATCTGTATCACTTCTTATTCAGGTATTTCATTGCCTTGTTTCCTTCCTTCATAGAACATCTCTATAGAAGTTTTGTCTCTTCCAGGTTCTTTCCTTTTCTATATAAATTATAGTATCCACTTACTAGTTTCTTAGTGGGGGAAAAAAGTCTGTTGGGACCTTGGGATTTAAAAGTATTGATCTATTTGGGAAACATTGACATCTTAACATTATTTAATTTTCCGGTCCCTGTACCTGATGTATTTTTCTATTTATTCAGCTCTTTACTTTAGCACAGTTTTAGTTTTAGTGTCATGTCTTACATATCTTTTGTTCAATGTGTTGCTAAGTACTTTATGTTTTTTGATGCTACCATAAAAGATACTGTTCTTTTAAATTTCCTGTTTCAGACGTTTATGCCTACTTCTACTACTGCTGAATTTGACTTATAGGGACCCTATAGGACAGACTAGAACTGCCCCATAGGGTTTCTAGGGCTGTAAATCTTTTCAGAGGCAGATTGCTGCATCTTCTCGCACAAAGTGTCTAGTGAGTTAGAACTGCCAACCTTTTGGATAGCAGTCGAGTGCTTATCCACTGCACCAGCTGGCCCCCTTGTTTGTGGTTAGTAGATAGAAATATAATTGATTTTTGCATATTGACTATATATCCTATACCTTTCTCTAAATTCACTGATTAGTTCTGGTAGTTGTTTTTATAGATACCTGTGATTGCCTACATGAAAATGTCATCTGCAAATAAAGACAGCGTTGCCATTTTTTAAATATGTAAGTGTATAAGAAAATATGAGTTATATTTAAAAGCAGAAAGACTGAAAAATCCATAACTAAAGCAAAAATGAAAAATAACTCTTAATTTTTTCGGTGTTCTTTAAAGAATCCTCACTGAGAATTCAGTTGCGGTTTAGACCCTGGTCCAGAATTTAAGTGCTTCTGTACTTTGTGTTTTGTATCATCTTTTTGTTTTTTTCTTATGTTTCAGAAGCCAGTGCTTCCATTCAGTCTTCCAAACTGGGATTACTGTGAATTATTTTATCTTTATGGACACCCAGAAGTAATACTCAGCTTGATAGCAGTGATGCTCTCTGGGTGACCTTAACAATCTACTTGATTTTTCTGAGTCTGTTTTCATATCTGTTAAATAATAGAATTCAATTAGATTATTTCTGAGCTCTCTTCCAGATTCCTCTGAGTTCTTTATGTTAGTTCTAAGTACATCAGAGGCAGGCAGGCAGGTACAGAAAGGTGGTTTTTAGAATATATTGTAATTCCTGTTATTTCATTGTAAATATGCTGGAGAATTGAGAAACAGTCCATTTGAGTTCATTATTAATTCTATTTATTCTGAAAAGTTTGTCCTAGTTTTGTTCCCTTTGTATCTGTGACCCTGTGTTAGAAGTTTAACTCACTTAGGTTTTTCTGCAACTTTTATTTCTAGGCTTCATAGGGCCCAGTGTGCAATTAAGCAGACTCAGGTAACTGTTCAGAAAATTGGGAAGGAAATTGAAGAAAAGCTAAGACTCACATCTACAAGCAATGAGCTGGTAGGTTTTTTTTGTTTTTAAATACTTACTTGTTTAAACTTAGTAATTTCTAAAGGGGATCATCGTATTCTTCTTGATTTTTTTTTTTTTTTCTTAATAATGTTTCACTGAGACTTCTTTTGGCATTTAAATGTTAGAAATAAACTTTCCCATCTGCTAATAATGTAACATACAAAGTGCCTGCTTTATTCTGCTAGCTGAAACTTTAGATCACATACATTTACTTAGAAGATAATTAACGGGCTATTTTATTAATGTCTTATAAATGTGAACTCTAAACATGAACTGTATAGTGAATGAAAAATAACTGCCAGAAGAAGAAAAAATAAACTATAGGGTCTAATCTACTTTTAAAAGATGAATTTAAAAATTGTTTGGATTGAGCGTAATAGGCTGGGTTACGGACAGTGTTCTTTTTTGGGAAAGACTTTAATGAGGCATTTCCAGAGAAACAGATATACCAGTTCAAATGGACAGATTTAAGATATAAATAAAATTTTTGATTGCTTTATACCTTTCCTAATAGAATAAATAATAAAAAAATGTTAATTTTAGAGTGAAGATTTTGCCTTTGAAAATAGAATAGTGAATATAACTAATAAAATGAGCTTAGCTCAAAATGAAGCCACATAACTATTGACAGGATTAGATGAAATTTGTGCTGTGGATTATGTTATGAAAGTAAAACTCAAATCCTCAAATGAAATTCTAGATAACTTTTTAAAAAGTAGTTATTGCACAAGCTCATAATCACAGATAGGCAGTATCTTCCAGTTGTCATTCACAGTGCTGTCAACTTGGCAGAGAGCCTTTTACATCACAAAGCAATCCTCATTACTTTGAAGCTTTGCCCAAGATAATATAACAGAAAAACTACAGAAAAGCCCAGTCCATTTAACCTACACATTTCTCTTTCATAGAATTTGAAATTAATGAATTATAATATATTTGTTTGAACTGTCTAAAGTTGTTGACTGTAACCTACAAATAGCAGTTTCATATTGGTCAATCTGATATATACAATAGTACTGTGCCTGGCACATAGCAAACATACAAATTATGATGGCTACAATAACTATAATGGTAATACTTAGTACAGCTTTCTTTGTCTGTGGAAAAGCTTCCATTTTGGAGAAGCTTCTAAATCACCTTCTGTTTTGATGTTGTTGTTATGTGCCATCGAATCAGACCCAACTCATAGCGACCCCCCCTTGGGTTTCCAAGGCAGTATCACTACAGAAGTAGACTGCCCCATATTCCTTCCTGTTTTGATGTAGGCCCAATGAAGTATAAATTCCAGACCATAAATATATTGGAAGGAGAGAAAAAAGAGCTAATTTTAATTCTTTTTTGTGCTATATAAAAGTACCACATTTTGAGAACTTTTGTCTGAGGAGAAATTGCTAGGTTTTATTTCTCTTGTTTTCGTCTCCCAAGGCAAGACTGGGAAATTACTTATTTCGTTAAATGACAGCATATGCTTTGTCTCAGTATGAAAAAAAAATGTATGTTTAATCCTTTTTTTTTTTTTAATATAAGTGGTGACACGCAGAGCAAGGTGATAGAATGTGTGAGTTTAAAGAGGTCAGGTTCAGAGGTTCACTGTATTACTGTTTTTTTTTAATACTGCCTAGTCAACATAGAAGACTATCATTGGACTTTTGAACTGAAACTGAACCTAGAAATCTAGTTCTTTAATCACCTCATTTAAAATCACCCTTCTCAATACATCTTGTCTCCTTCTCTGCTTTATTTTTCTCCATAGTATTTGTTACCATTTAACACACAAACACATAATACCCATATATTCATTGTGTGTGTGTGTGTGTGTGTGTGTGTGTGTGTATATATATATATATATATATATATATAAACATATTTTACATATTCATTTTATCTCTTTAAACTCTGTGAGGGAAGGAGTTGTCTTTTTTCTTTTTCCTCCAGTACCTAGAAAAGTGTTTGACACATAGTCGATGTTCAGTAAATATATGTTAACTTTAAGAATTAGTCTAGTATTATCTGGTAGCACAGTGGTTAAGTGCTTGGCTGCTGAGAGGTTTGCAGTTGGAATGCCCCAGCTGTTCCCATTTTCCTCATGGGAGAAAGATGTGACAGTCTGCTTCCATAATAATTATAGCCTTGGAAACCCGATTGGACAGTTCTTTTCTGTCTTATAGTCTCTATGAGTTGGAATCAACTCTGTGGCGCAACAGGTTTTGGTTTGGTTAATCTCCTCTTATAATAGGACAGGAAAATGAGACTTGGAAAAGGGAAGCAACTTGTCCATGATGGTTTGACAAACAGAAACTGAGGTTTTGGTTACATATTTCCTTTCAAGGGACAATATTAAGGTTTCTCTCTAACAAATTAGGAACCTTTACTGTTATCTCTCTTTCTTTGGTTCCTTTCCAAATTGGCCCAAAGCCTTCATCCTCCAACCCAAGTGTTTTCAATGTATAAGAATTTTAATTTTAGCCTAATAAAAAATGTAGTCAGAAGGTTTATTTGATACTAAAAGACCAAATGTAATTAGTTAACTTTGTTCAAAGAAATTGGGTTTGTAGTTGATGACTGTCAAAGTTTTGACATCTTCTCACATAGTATCAATGGCCAGCATTATTTTCTGACATTTAGTTATATTTCTTATGAAATTTCTGCTGTTGTCATCCTGAATTTTTCTTTATATATTTTGAGTTTTGTGAAATGCTTTTGATCTGTTGAAATAATTGTATATTTTTTCTTCTTTTATTATGATAAATACAGTCATTGATTTTTTCTTTTTTAAATATTAATCCAAACTGGCACACTGAAGAAAACCTTACTTTGTTATGATAAATTATTCTTAATGTATATTCCTAGGTTCAGTTTGCTAAAAAAATTTTAAATGAGTTTTGTATCTATGGTCATGAGTAATATTGGTCTGCAGTTGTTTTTTTTTTTCCTTGTAATCTCTTTGTCTGGTTTTGCTCTGGGTAATACTGAACTCAACTAGTGAGTTTGGAGGTATTGCCTTCTATTATCTGGAAGGATTTATGTAGAATTTGAATTTTCTTTTTTTTCTTAAATGAATTCACCAGTGAAACCATCTGGGCCTGGAGTTTTCTTTGTGGGAAAGATTTGAAGTAGAAATTCAATTTCTTTAGTAGTTATAAGGTTATTCAAGTTACCTATTCTTGAGTGAACTTTGGTAGCTTGTGTCTTTCAAGGTATTTGTCCATCTCATTTCAGTGGTCAGTCTTTAGTTTTAGCTGTTCTAATGGATATATAGAATTTGGTTCTAAATTGTATTTCTGTGATGACTAAAGCTGTTGGACACTTTTTCATATCTGTATTCACCATTTATATAACTGTTAAGTGTGAGTTCAAATCTTCTGCCCATTTTGTTAAAAATAAACTTTCAATTTTAGATTTACAGAAAACTCAGAGTTAGTTTTCAGGTGTTTTTCATTCATTTTCCCTTAACGTTAACATCTTTTATAACTATGATACATTTGTCAAAACTAAGAAATGAATATTAATGCATTCCAAGTAACTACACATTTTATTAAGGTTTTGCCAATTTTTATTTTTTGTAAATAAACTTTTTATTTTAGCACAGTTTTAGATTTACAGAATTATTGCAAATATAGTACAGGATTCCCATATACCTAACATTCAGCTTTCCCTATTAACATCTTACATTAGTATGGTACAGTTGTCACAATTAATGACCCTGTGTTGATAAATTAACTATCCATACTTTATTAAGATTTCTTTAGCTTTCACCTGATTTCCTTTTTCTGATCTAGCATCCTGTCTAGTAGTCCACTTTGCATTTAGTAGTCCTGTCTCCTTAGATCACTTTTGGTTGTGAAAATTTCTTAGACTTTCCTTGTTTTTGCTGACTTTGACAGTTTTGAAGATTATGAGTCAGGTATTTGTAGAATTTTTCTCAGGATTTGTCTGATGTTTTCCCTCATGATTAGACTGGGGTCTAATGCCCTTTTTGTTCCAGTCTCCAGTCTAGGATACCACATTGGATTTAGTCATCATGTCATCCTAGTCTTCTCTGATATATGACAGTTTCTCAGTCTTTCCCTGTTTGAAAATCACCGTGACTTCTTACTTTTATGTTAATATTGATCACTTGGTTAAGGTAGATTGGTTTCCCAGGTTTCTCTGCTGTGAAGTTACATTGTTATATTCTGGTTTTTAGAAGTCACTAACTCCAGCCCAAATGTAAGAGGAGGAGAATTAGCTCCACCTCTTGTGTGGAGTGTGGATATGCAGTGTCTAGATTTTATTTGTAATTCTTCTGTGAGGAAGATTTATCCTCTCTACCTCATTTATTTATTTATTCAGTCATTTATTTATGTAATTACTGATTCGTGCACATTTGTTTTATACTTTGGGTTATAATCTAAAGTGATTTTATTTATTTTGTGACTCAGATTGTTCTAGTTGTTCTAGCTTTGGCCTTTGGGAGTACTTTTAGGTTCACTCTTAATGTCTTTTTTTTTTTAAAAGTAATATTTTACTACATTTAGTGAAAGCTTATGTAGCAAACTAGGTTCCCATTTAAGAATTTCTTTACAAATTATTCAGTGATATTGGTTATGTTTTTCACAATGTGTCATCTTTCTCATTCGTTCCAGACGGGTTGTGCTGTTTCCAGTACTCAAGTTTCCTTGCCTCCTGTTCTGGTTACCTGGTGCCACTCTGACAGAAATGTACCACAAATGGGATGGCCTTAACCAACAGGAGTTTATTCTCTTACAGTTTGGAGGCTTTAAGTCCATGTTCAAAGTGCCAGGCTCTAGGGGCTGGGTAAAAGCCCCTCAACCTTGGGGTCCAGCTCTGCCTCTTGCTCCCAGCCCACTGGAGCTAGAGGTGTTTCTTCACTCAGACAGCTGCTATCTGCTGAGGCTGAGAAGCTCCAAGGTTGACAAGTAAAAAGGCATAGTCCCGATGTTACCAAACCACACGGCAGGCCATTAATTTAACTCCATTTTAAGTTCCAAGGTCAGCAGAGCATGGCAGGCTGCTGAACAAACAACACAGCTACATGCAGGTTCTTTGCTCAATAACTTCCGAAGACACTATTTTTTTACAGAGAAAAAGAACCTATTAAAAAAAAAAACCAAGTACAAATTGAAAGAACAACCACACAATATTATACTCTTACGCTTTGGCTCAGTATAATACTACTACATGTGTGTGTGTGTGTGTGTGTTTTATTATTTTTTAACTTCCTTTTTAACCCTCACTCCATCCACTATTTAAAATAAAAAAAAAAAATCAAGTACAAATTGAAAGAACAACCACACAGTATTATACTCTGTATGTGTGTGTGTGTGTGTGT
>NW_006921661.1:5241799-5244247 GCF_000298275.1 Orycteropus afer afer | reverse complement strand
TTCACCCAAACCACAATTAAAAAAAAAAAAAAAATCAAGTAAAAAAAAAAAAATTGAAAGAACAACAACACAGTATTATACTCGTACTCTTTGGCTCAATATAATACTACTACTTATCTTTGTTTTATTTATATACATATACACACACACACACATACATATACATATATATATATGTGTATGTGTGTATATATATATATATGTATATTTTATTATTTTTTAACTTCCTTTTTAACCCTCACTCCAGCCCCTGATAACTACTAATCTTCTTTTGCCTCAATTGATTTGCCTATTGTAGACATTTCATAAAAGTGGAATCATATAATATTTAACCTTGTGTTTTTGGCTTCTTTTACTTAGCATAAAGTTTTAATGTTCATCTATACTGTTGCATGTATCAGACTTCATTTCTCTTTGTAGCTGAATACTCCATTATATGTATATACCACATTTTATTTGGCCATTTATCTATCTGTTAATAAGCACTTGGGTTGTTTCCACCTTTTGCTATTGTGAATTTTGCTGTAGTGAACATTGGTGTACATGTGTATATTTTAGTCACCACTCTCAATTCTTGTGGATCTATACCTAGGAGTGAAATTTTATGGTTATTATATATTTTACCAAACTGTTTTCTACAGCAGCTGCATCATTTTACATTCCTACAAGCAATATACAAGTGTTCCAGTTTTTCCATATCCTTGCCAACTATTCTTACTTTCATTCATTTTTCTTTTAGTAATAGCCATCCTAGTGGGTACGAAATGGGATCTTATTATGGTTTTGATTTGCATTTCCTTAAAGGCTAATGATGTTGAGTTTTTCTGTGCTTACTGGCCATTTGTGTATCTTTGGAGAAATATCTGTTTGCATTTTTATCCATTTTTTAATTGGGTTGTTAGTCTTTTTATTGCTGAGTTTTAATATTTTGTGACTTTAGCTTCTATTAAGTTAATATATAGTTTAATAAAAAACAGCTGGATTCTTACGTGTATTTCTGTATTCAATCTATTGCAATATCACAAATCTTGTATGTTCTGGAAAACTCTACACTTGGGAGAAAATGAGAATGAAAAAGGAAAATGACAGTATCATTATGAAAATAGTTTTGATCTCTCAGACTCTGAAAAAAATGTCAGGACCATGCTTTGAGAATTTTTGCCTTAGACTTTTTAGCTCTGATGTGATCTATGAGAAGAAAATTGTTTCTTTAATATGCCATTTACAAATTATTCTGTCACTCTGAAATAAATCTTTAACATTAACCAAGACTTTCTTTATAAAGACTCATAAATGGGAATGTATGCTTACAAATAGATTAATATGTCTGTGATATTTGGATCAGAGGTAGTTTTGTATATGAACACTAAAATCCAACTAAAAGCGATCTACTGGAGATACATATGTGACATTAACTAGATTAAACAGGTAAATAGGATACAGAAACCCATTAAGATATACTTATGGAAAATTAAGATCTTGGAGCTCTTGTCTTTGATGTATTAGGAAACAAACAGAACCAGATCCTATTTGGCAGAGTTTATTCTACTCATCAGAAATTAGAGCCAACAATCCTGGTTTTCAGTGACTTGATATGTTTCTGTAAATGGGCCAGTTTCTGCACGTGGACCATAATACAAACACATGCTACATACCTGCCTTCCTGTATTAGCTTACTATTTAGATCAACTTGTAAACTTGATTCTTTGAATTTAGAAAACACTCCAGTTTGAGAGTATACCCTGGCATAGAGCAGGTTAAACTCTAGCCAGACGTAGAACAGGTTAACCTTGCTGTTGTTGTGTACTGTCAAGTCAGTTCTGACTCATAGTGATGCTGTATTGTTGTTAAGTGCCTTCGAGTTGGCTCCAACTGATAGAGACGCTATTCACAACAGAATGAAACACTGACCAGTCATGCACCATCTTCACTGTCCTTGAGCCCACCGCCATCATTGCAGCCACATGTCAACCCATCTTGTTGAGAGTCTTCCCCTTCTTCACTGATCCTCTCCTTTACCAAGCATGATATCCTTCTTCAGGGAATGAAGCCTGGCCTTTCTCACTTCCAAGGAGCATTCTGGCTGTACTCCTTTCAGGACAGATTTGTTCTAATGAACAAATCTATATAGTGACTCTAAACCAAACCAAACCAAACCAAACTCACTGTCTTCGAGTTGATTCCGACTCACAGCAACCCCCTTTGAGTTTCTGAGGCAGTGAATCTTTACGGAAGTAGATTCCCCAGTCTTCCTTCCGCGGAGTGGCTGGTGGGTTTGAACCACCAGCCTTCTGGCTAGCAGTCAAATGCCTTAGGCACTATGGCACCAGAGCTCCTTATTGTTGTTGTTGTTGTTTGCCGTCGAGTCGGCCCCAACTCATAGCGACCCCTCCTTGGGTTTCCGAGGCAGTATCACTACGGAAGTAGGATTGCCCAACCTTCCTTCCG
>NW_006921661.1:5233864-5237384 GCF_000298275.1 Orycteropus afer afer | reverse complement strand
GAAAAAAATAAAAATAAAAATAAAAAAAAGAGAAAAAAAAAATCAGTGGAGGACAGGGCAGGGCACCCAGGCTTGTCTGAGCACACAGACTGTGATGGAGTTCCTGTGGGCCCAGAAGGAGGTGGGAGTGGGGGATGGCTGCACCTCTGTTCACCAAGTGGGTGTGGGGTATAAGAGTAACAAGAGGAATGTCATACTTTTTCAGTCTTGCAGTTCCCGAGTGTCCTTGGGGTTGCTGGAAAGCAGAACATGTTCTTAAGCCCCAGGAATCTGCAAGAGCACTGTCTCTTCAAGTATGCAAAATAGTCAAGCCGCTTTTTAAACATTCAAAATGTGGCGCCCTCTGGACTGGCAAAAGTCCACAGCTCAGCCCACCTTTCTCTTCACCTTCTCCATTTGTTCCACAGCAACCGTGCACAGTCCTCAGTGCAGTCCCTGGCTAGCAGTGTGATTTTTAGGTTAATTCTTAGGTCCTATCACCACTCAGGAATCTCCAAGCTGTCTGTGCTGTCAGGATCGCTGCCAGACTACAGCTCTGTATGTCTCCTTTTTTGGTATTTTCACGCAAATTCTTCTGCTAGTTGGGGTTTAGTCCATTTCTATACCCTTCCTTTCAAGGCTCAGGGGTCCAGGATTATCTTCTGTGTCTGTGTTAATTGGTTTCCCTTTTCTTTGTTAAAGAGGGTTTGTGCAGTCTTTCTGCCTAGTCCACCTCTTGAAAAAAAATCCCATTTTGAGGGTTTTTGTTTTCTTTATGTTGAGGTGTAATCCACACTGCAGTCTGTAGTCTGTAATTTTCATCAGTGAGTGTTTCAAGTTATCTTCACTTTTACAAGCAAAGTTAATGTTATCTTCATATCTCAAGTTGTTAATGAGTCTTTCTTCAATCTTGATGCTATGTTTTTCTTCATGTAGTCCAGCTTCTTGGATTGTTTGCTCAGCATACAGACTGACTAAGTATGGTGAAAGGTTACAATCCTGAAGAACTGCTGGGCCTGTGGTCTCGAGACCATAGTTACAGGGGACATCAAGCTCAATAGGCTTGACGTATAAACATGGTGTATAAAAACATTGTTCTACCTCTTACTTCAGTGAGTAGTGAGTGGGGTTGCAAAAGCTTGCAAGTGATCATCTAAGATATAACTATTGGTCTCTTCTCACATGGAATGAAGAAGAATGAAGAAAATCAAAGACACATGGAAACAGTTGGTCCAAGGGTCTGGGGGACCATGGGAACTTAAGTCTCCATGACTCTGAGTGAGACCAGAACTAGATGGTACCTGGCTACCACTGCCAACCTTTCTGAAAGGGATAAAAATTGGAGATCCTTTTGTTGGTTGTTGTTGTTGTTAGGTGCCGTTAAGTCGTCTCCAACTCATAGTGACCCTATATGCACAGCAGAATGAAATACCGCCCGATCCCGTGCCAGCTCCATGATTCCTGCTATACTTGAGCCTATTGCCACAGCCACTGTGTCATTCCATCTCATTGAGGGCCTTCCCCACTTTCATTGACCTTCCACTTTACCAAATATGACATCCTTCTCCAGGGAATGCTCCCTTCTGACAACATGACAAAGTAGGTGAGACAAAGTTGGCCCATTCTTGCTTCTAAGGAGCATTCCAAAGGCTGTGCTTCCTCCAGGACAAATTTGTTAGTTCTTTTAGCAGTCCATGGTACTTTCAGCATTCTTTGCCAGCATCACAACTCAAAAGCATCAACTCTTCTTTGGTTTTCCTTATTCATTGTCCAGCTCTCATGTGCATATGAGGCAATTGAAAATATCATGGCTTGTGTCAGGTGCACCTTAGTCCTCAAGGAGACATCTTTGCTCTTCACCACTTGAAAGAGAGAGGTCCTTTGTAGCCAGTTTGCCCAGTGCTATATGTCGTCTGTTGTCCTGACTGCTGCTTCCATTGGCATCAGTTGTAGAACCAGGCAATGTGAAGTCTTTGACAACTTCATTCTTCTCTCCATTTATCATGATGCTGCTTATAGGACCAGTTATGAGGATTTTTGTTTTCTTTATATTGTGATATAATCCATACTGCAGACTGTATTTTTCAGTCTTCATCAGTAAGTGCTTCCAGTCATCCTCACTTTCAGCAAGCAAAGTTATGTTGTCAGTGTATCGCAGGTTGTTAATGATTCTTCCTCCAATCTTGATGCCGTGTTCTTCTTCATATAGTCCAGCTTCTCCAATTATTTGCTTGGCATACAGATTGAATAAGTATAGTGCAAGGGTACAACCCTGATGCATTCCCTTCTTGATTTTAAACCATGCAGTGTTCCCTTGTTCTGTTCAAAAAACAGCCTCTTGGTCTATGTGCAGGTTCCTCGTGAGTATAATCATGTGTTATGGAATTCCCATTCTTCTCAATGTTTATCCATAATTTGTTATGAATCATACAATCAAATACTTTAGCATAGTCAATATAACACAAGTAAACATCTTTCTGGTATTCTTTGCTTTGAGCCAAGATCCATCTGACATCAGCAATAATATCCCTTGATCCCTTGTTCCATGTCTTCTTCTGAATCCAGCTTGAACCTCTGGAAGTTGTCTGTCAATATATTGCTGTAACCATTTTGAATTATCTTCAGTAAGATTTTACTTGCATAGGATATTAAAGATATTGTTCGATAATTTCCACATTGTGTGGGATCACCTTTCTTTTGGAATGGGTACAAATATGGGTCTCTTCCAATCAGTTGGCCAGATAGCTGTTTTCCAAATCTCTTTCATAACCAAGTGAATGCCTTCATTTGTTGAAACATCTCAGGGGGTATTCCATCAATTCTTGGAGCCTTGTTCTTCTCCAGTTCCTTCAGTGCAGCTTTGACTTATTCCTTCAGTACCATTGGTTCTTGAACATATGCCACCTCCTGAAATGGATGAAGATCGACCAGTTCTTTTTGGTACAATGACTCTTTGTTTTGGTGACTCTCTGTATTCCTTTCATTCTTTTGATGTTTCCTGCATCATTCAATATTTTGCCCATAGAGTCTTTTAATATTACAACTCGAGACTTAAATTTTTTCCTCAGTTCTTGCAGCTTGAGAAATGCCTAGTGTGTCCTTTCTTTTTGGTTTTCTAACTCCAGGTCATTGAACGTTTCATTATAGTAATTGGCTTAGTCTGCTCAAACTGCTCTTTGAAATCTTCTGTTCAGCTCTTTTATTTTGTCATTTCTTCCATTTGCTTTAGCTACTCTCTACTCAAGGGTAAGTTTCAGAGTCTCTTCTGACATCCATCTTTGTCTTTTCCTCCTTTCTTGTCTTTTTAATGACCTCTTGATTTCTTCGTGGATGGTGTTCTTGATGTCATCCCAGAATTCCTCTGGTTTCGGTCATTGGTGTTCAAGGCATCAAATCTATTCTTTAGATGGTCTTTAAATTCAGGAGAGATATATTCAAGGTCATATTTTGGCTCTTGTGGACTTGTTTGAATTGTCTTCAACTTCAAGTTGAACTTGCATATGAGCAGTTGATGGTCTGTTCCACAATCAGCTCCTGGCCT
>NW_006921661.1:5231764-5233764 GCF_000298275.1 Orycteropus afer afer | reverse complement strand
TTCCGAGGCAGTATCACTACGGAAGTAGGATTGCCCAACCTTCCTTCCGAGGAGTGGCTGGTGGGTTTGAACCGCCAGCCGTCTGGTTAGCAGGCAAGTAGAGCTCCTTATAGTGACTCTCTAACCAGGTATATTCCTGCATTTCCTGATGAGTTGCTTTTCTTTTCCCGTTTTCTTTCTCATGTAGAGTTCCGCTTACTTATTTGTGAAAAAATTCAAGTTAAGGAAATTGAACACTTGGTTCTTTGAGGCAAAAGATTGCTTCCTAAGAATTTACATATGCACACACACCCACCCACACATTTTTTTTTCCTACAGTGATGCAAAAACCTATGTTTCCTGCTCACACAATAGGAGTGTTAAAGAAGTGTTTTTTGGTTCCTCTTTTGTGATAAGCAACTTATTTTTTGCCCTTTGTTTTTATAGTTGGTTGACAGAGCACAATGACTTTTGCCTTTGGTCAATCCAAACGTATAGAAAGTAGGGACCACTCTCATTAATCTAAGAGCGTGTAGTAGACCCTCCATACATGTGTTATTGAAAAAGATTGCTTGGGAGTTTTTGAAAAGGTACATTCCATAGACTTTTCCAGTCAGTATTAATAATGATGATTGGAAATAAGTTTTTCTGCTTCTTTTCTTGGCTTGAATGCCTTTGGTGAATGATCATGCCATCTGTTTAGAATCAGTATTTCATGGATGAAAAAGAAAACAGTTTGGGTGAGAAATCATTGCTGTAAAGTACTTTCTATGCAATTGCCAAAAACCATTTTCTTTGCCCATTGTTTGGAAGGCCATATCGTTACTCATATCACTGGTTTCCAGTACTCCCTCATTGTGTATCAGTCAAGTAGAGATGCTAACTTTTTCCTTTTAAAGCTGTCTAGCAGCTTATCCCAGGGCTTGGTTACCTGTCTAATTTATTTCATTAATAGATGTTCCATTACTATTTTAATTTGCTATTACTTACCTTAGGCTATTGTTATTAGCTGTTGTCAAGTCAGCCCCAGGCTCATGATGACTCCATTAGTACCAAGTAGAACTAGCGCATAGGGTTGATAGTGATCTTTATAGAAGCCAATCTCCTTCCAGGCCTGTTCTCCCATGGAGCTGCTGGGTAGGTTTAAGCCTCCAGTCCTTAGGTTAGCAGCTGATTGCTAACCGATTGCACCACCTGGGCTCCTTTCTCTTAGATACAGCCAAATTGTTGTTTAGTTAAGATTTATATAATGGGAAATCATGAAAAATATATTATTGACACTATTAGTACTGCTAACCAGATGGTCAGTGGTTCAAACCCACCAGCTGCTCTGTGAAAGGAAAATGAGGCACTCTATGTCTGTAAAGATTTACAACCTTGAAAACCTAATAGGGATCACTATGAGTTGGAATCAACTCAATAGCAGTGGGTTTGGGTTTAGTATTATAGACTAGGAGATAAGGGCATATACATTCATAGTGCAATAATTGTGTGTGTATTCACATATTGTTAGAGGCTAGTTTTAGCATAGTCTTTGGAGAAAAAAGGAGATTGAGTAAAGGTTAAGTCATGATTTGGTTATGTTTAAGTAGAAGATACTTGTATTTTAGAGGAGAAGTTTGTCTATTGTATCTCTACCTGGTAGAAGGACATCATGCTTAGTAAAGTAGAGGGTCAGAGAAAAAGAGGAAGACCCTCAACGAGATGAATTGGTGCCAGTGACTGCAACAGTGAGGGCAAACACAGCAATGATTGTGAGAGTGGCGCAGGACGGGGCAGTGTTTTGTTCTGTTGTACAAAGGATCTGTATGACTCTGTAGAACCTAACAACTCCCAAAGACAAAAATGGAGTGATGAAAAACAAATCAGTGCTTGCTAAAGGTTAGGTGTGGGAAGAAGGCTGTGACTACCCAACAGAGAGGATGAGGTTGTTTTGCAGGGCTTATAAAGTGGTTTGTAGTGGTACCAAAAAAGGAAAAAAAAAAAAATCAGTTTTTCTAAATGTTTGTTTAAAAGCTGTT
>NW_006921661.1:5212324-5225014 GCF_000298275.1 Orycteropus afer afer | reverse complement strand
TCCATGTGTATAGCCATCATTTGTGTTGTTGACAAAAGGTATTTGCAATGAATAAGTCATTGGTCTCGCAAAATTCTGTCATGTGATCTCCAGTGTTATTTCTGTCACCAAGACCAAATTTTCCAACTACCAGTGATTCTTCTTGTTTCCAACTTTTGAATTCCAGTCATCAGTGATAATGAACACATCTTGATTGCACATTTGGTCAATTTCAGACTGCAGAAGTTGATAAAACTCTTTAATTTCCTCATCTTTGGCTTTGATGGTTGGTGCATAAATTTGAATAATAGTAGTAAGTAACTGGTCTTTGTTGTAGGTGTATGATACTATCCTATCACTGACAGCATTGTGTTCAGGACAGATCTTGAAACATCCTTTGTGATGATGAAAGCCACACCATTCCTCTTCAAATTGTCATTCCTGGCATAATAGATCATATGGTTGTCTGATTCAAAATGGCTCATACTGTTCCATTTCAGCTCACTAATGCCTAAGATATCGATCTTTATGCATTCCATTTCATTTTTGACAACTTCCAATTTTCCTAGATTCATACTTTATACATTCCATATTCTCATTATTAATAGGTGTTTGCAGCTGTTTCTCCTCAATTTGTGTCATGCCATGTCAGCAAATGGAGATCCCAAAAGCTTTACTTTATCATTAAAGCTGGTTTTTCTCTGATGATGCAGCTCTTTCCCAGTCATATTTTGAGTGCCTTCTGACCTAAGGGCCTCATCCTCATCACTGTATCAAACAGTATTTCCAGGCTATTTGTAAAGTTGCTAAGTAATGTAGCAGACAGTGTTTCTCTGCTATTCATAAGGTTTTCTATGGCCAATTCTTTGAGAAGTGGATGGCCTCTTCCTTCTTTCTAGTCTGTCTCAGTCTGTAATCTGCATTGAAACCTGTGCACTATGTGCAACCCTGCTGGCCTTTCAAACACCAGTGGCACAGCCTCAAGCCTCATAGCAATGCACAAGCCACCACAGTAAGACAAACTGACAGACAAGTTCTTCTTCCTTAGCTGTTCGAAACCTCTCTACCTTCCTCTTACGGGGATCCTGTGGCTTTGTCTCCCTGGGGTTCCCCTCCCTTTCCTGCCTCTGGGGGTGGTGGCTGTCTCCTTCCCCTTATCTGGGTCCTGTGGCTTTTGTTGACCTCAGAGTTCCCCTCCCTTTCCTGCTTCAGGGCCGGGGCAGTCTCCTTCCCCTTATCTGGATCCTGAAGCTTTTGTTGCCCTGGCTTCCTCTCCCTTTCCTTCCTCTGGGGGTAGGGCCTGGACAGTTGGAGAAAAATGTGAAACAAAACTCAAAATCATAAAAATGACCAGGCTTATTGGTCTGATAGAGACTGGTGATACCCCCAAGACTGTGATCCCTAGTTACCCTTAGGACTTAGAATTGAACTCACTCCTGTGGCTTACCCTTCAGCCAAACAATAGACAGACCCATGAGGTGAGCAATTACACCAGGCAATTGAACTTAGAACAATCAACCATAGAAAATCCAAAGGGTAGCATTTGTGCAGGGAGAAAGCTCAGAAGGCAGGAATGCATAGGAAGGAAGGACCCAGGGAAAAAAGGTGACCACAGAGAAGAAGTGAGAAGAAAGCTGTTACATTGTCAGCATTGCAGGTGCCATGAAACACAATGTATATGAACTGTTGAATGAAAACCAATTTGCTCTGTAAACTTTCACCCAAATCACAATTAAAAGTTAAAAAAAAAAGAAAAAGGGAAAACAAACAAAAAAACAAACCTTTATGCACACCCTTCCTGATTATAAGCCACACAACATTCCCTTGTTCTGTTTGAACAACTGCCTCTCGTCTTTGAAAGAGTGTCATACAAATGGAATCCTCCAATAACTTTCTAAGTCTGACTTCTTTCACTCAGTGTTATGAGATTTTGAGACTCATCACAGGCATGAGAGTTTCGTTGCTCTGTGTCTTAGGTCAGCACTTACTATTATCAGTATTTTTGTAATTATCTTTTTATTGTGAGATAATTATAACTACATATGCAGCTGTAAGAAATAATGCAGTACCCTTTATGAAGTTTATTCCAGTGGTGACATCTTTCAGAACTGTAGAACAACATCACAACCAGGATATTGACTGTTATAAGGAAAACACACATTCCCGTTACCAGAAGAGTCTATTCAGTAGTTTTATTCCAATTTTTTTTTTTTGTTCCTAAAAATTATTTTGGCCATTTCTAGTCCTTTTCATTTCCATATATATTTTAGAATTAACTTGTCTAATCTACAAGAAATCTTGCTGGGATTTTTATTAGAATTACAATATACAGATCAATTTGGAGAAATTTATATATTCACCATGTTAAGTGTTCTAATCCATGAACACATTATGTGTTTGATTTCTTTCATCAGTATTGTATAGTTTTCACAATCAAGGCCTGTACATTTCTGTTTTTCCAGAATTAAACCTATTTCTTTTCTCTTTTTGGGGGTGGTGGTGGTATTGGAATAGTTGTAAATGGCATTGTATTTTTAACCTTGATGTCCACATATTCATGTGGAATTGCTGGGTCATATGGTAATTCTATGTTTAACTTTTTGAGGACTCCATTTCATTATTATTATTTGTCTTGTTTTATTGTGACATTAGGTAAGAGACCTGAGGTATATTGTAGCATCTTTAGAATTCTTTAAAAAAAAAAAAAGAGTGAAGAATTATTTCTGTTCTTATTCTTTGCTTATTTCTATATTCTTTTCATTACAGTGATGATCACTGATACTTAAATTGCTTGAGAGGTCCACAGGTTAAATCATGATGTATTTTGAGAAACTCTGATTTTTTAATTTATCCATAGTCATTACGTTCCTATTCACAAATTTACCTGTAATTTTATTTACTTAGAAAAAAGAAAGTGAATGTCTGCAATTAAAAATTTTGGTGCTTCGAAATGAACTGGAAAGACAGAAGAAAGCTTTGGGACAGGAGGTGGCATTACTGCATAAACAACAAATTGCATTACAGGACAAAAGTGAGTAGAACCATCACACAAACAGCCCAACCCCACCATTCAGTAGTTTTCCTTTATTCATTTCAATAAGACTAAATAGTCACCCTTGTGCAAATATGACAGAATTTTCTTTAATTTTTTAAAGTGTTACATACATATAGAAAAATGTATAAGTTCATGAACATATAGCTCAGTGATTTTTCACAATGTGAACATACCCATAACCAGAATTCGTGGTATGCTAACACCCCAAAAACCTTCTCATGCTACATTTCAGTCACTATTATCTCCTGCTAGGCTAACCACTCCCCTGACTGTAAGATTACAGATTGGTTTTGCCTAATTTTATACTTTTTAGAAATAGAATTATATACATACTTGTTACATGTCTGACTTTTGTTCGACATTTTTGCGAGATTCATCCTTACCTGAATGTAGTCAATTTATTCATTGTAATTGCTGAATATAATTCCGTTGTATGAATATGAATTTATTCACTCTTATAACTGTTGATGGCATTCCAGTAATTTCTAATATGGGGCTATAAAATGTAATGCTTTCATGACTATTCCAGTCCATGTTCCTTAGTAAGGATGGATATAAACATTAGAGTAGAACTATATGGTCATGTTGTTGTTGTTATGTGCTGTCGAGTAGGACCTGACTCATAACGACCCCTCCTTGGGTTTCAGAGGCAGTATCACTACAGAAGTAAATTGCCCCATCTTCCTTCTGAGGAGTGGCTGGTGGGTTTGAACCACCAGCCTTCTGGTTAGCAGTCAAGTGCCTTAGGCATTACGCTACCAGAGCAGTGTGTATATGTTCACCTATAGTAGATTGTATCAAAAAGTCTTCCAAAGTGGTTGTGACCATTTCCCTATCCTTCAACCAGCAGTGTGTCAGAGCTCTTGTTCTACTCCTTGCCGGCATTTGGTACTTTCTGCCTTTTTTATTTTATCCTTTCTAGTGGGCATGTGTTAGTATTGTGTTGTGGTTTTAATTTCTATTTCCCTGAAGACTAATGAAGTTGAGCAACATTTTAAATGTTTATTTCCAATAGGCATACACTCTTTTGTGAAGGACCTGTTCAAGTCTTTCACCCATTTTTTAAATATGTATATTGGTTTGCCTTTTTTTTGAGGGGGGTTGGGAGAGACGTGTAGAAGTTCTTTAAGGAGCCCTGTAGCACAATAATGAGCCTTGGTGTGCAGTAGTTAAGTGCTTGGCTAATAACCAGAAGGTTATTACCCACTAAAAAGTTCACCCACCAAAAGGGTCATACCCACCAGCTGCTCCACAGGAGAAAGATACAGCAGTTTGCTTCTGTAAAGATTATAGCTTTGGAAACCATACGGGTCAACTCTACTCTGTCCTATATAGTCACTAACTCAACAGCAATGGGTTTGGTTTGGTTTGGTTGGTTTGGGTGCATAGTGGTTAATTGCTTGGCTACTAACCAAAAGGTTGTGGTTCATACCCACCAGTGACTCTAGAAGAAAATACATGGCAATCTTTTGCTGTTTTTCTCTGTCCGCTAGAGTCACTAGGTGTTGGAATTGACTTGATGGCACCAAACAGCAGAAAAACAGAGGAAGTATGTAGTACCAAAACTTAACATATGTAGAGCTAGGGATATCATTGCTGATGTCAGATGGATCTTGGCTGAAAGCAAAGGATACCAGAAAGATGTTTACCTGTGTTTTATTGACTATGGAAAAGCATGTGTGGATCATAACAAATTATGGATCACATTGAGAAGAATGGGAATTCCAATACACTTAATTGTGCTCATGAGTAATCTGTACATAGACTAGGAAGCTGTCATTCAGACAGAACAAGGGAATACTGTATGGTTTAAAGTCAGGAAGGGTGTGTTTCAGGGTTGTATCCTTTCATTGTATTTAGTCAATCTGTATGCTGAGGAGATAATCTGAGAAGCTGGACTTTATGAAGAAGAACACAGCATCAGGATTGGAGGAAGACTCACTAACAACCTGCAATATGTAGATGATACAACCTTGCTTGCTGAGCGTAAAGATGACTTGAAGCACTTACTCATGAAGATTTAAAACTACAGACTGCAGTATGGATTATACCTCAACGTAAAGAAAATGAAAATCCTCACAACTGGACCAGTAAGCAGCATCACAGTAAATGGAGAGAAGATTGACTTTGTCAAAGATTTTGTATTACTTGGTTCCACGGTCAACACCAATGGAAGCAGCAGTCAAGAAATCAGATGTATTGCACTAGGCAAATCTGCTGCAAAAGACCTCTTTAAAATGCTGAAGAGTAAAGATGCCTCTTTGAAGTCTAAGGTGTGCCTAACCCAAGCCATGGTATTTTCAATAGCCTCATATGTATATGAAGGCTGGACAATGAATAAGGAAGACTAAAGAAGAGTTGTGAGTTGTGGTGTTGGCGAGGAATACTGAACGTACCATGGACTGCCAAAAAAACAAACAAATCTGTCCTGGAAGAAGTGCAGCTGAAATGCTCCTTGGAAGCGAGAATGGCCAGACTTCATCTCACCTACTTTGTTCATGTTATCAGAAGGGACTATTCCCTGGAGAAGAATATCATGCTTGGTAAAGTAGAGGGTCGGCAAAAAAGGGGAAGGCCCTCAACAAGATAGATTGACACAGTGGCTGCAACGATGGGCTCAGGTATAGCAAGGATTGTGAGGCTGGTGGTGGACCAGGCAGTGTTTCGTTCTATTGTACACAGGGCTGCTATGAGTCAGTGCCTCCTCAACGGTACCTAACATCAACACACACACACATATAGTGTATATATTATATAAAAATTATGTAGTATATAATGTACGTAGTACAGATAATGGTATTTTTGTTTGAAATGTGCATTGCAAATATATTCTCCCATTCTATTTCTTGCTGGTTTACTCTTTAAAGATATCTTTTAATTAACAGAAATTCTTTGTGATTAATCTTTTCCTTTATAGGTGATGCTTCTTGAATCCAGTTTAAGAAATCTATATCTTAAACTTAA
This sequence comes from Orycteropus afer afer, assembly GCF_000298275.1. Lineage (NCBI taxonomy): Eukaryota > Metazoa > Chordata > Mammalia > Tubulidentata > Orycteropodidae > Orycteropus > Orycteropus afer. The sequence goes on along the minus strand of NW_006921661.1, from coordinate 5,219,016 downwards.
CAACTTAAAGATGTTATTCTGTGTTTTTTTTTTTTAAATGTTTTACAATTTACATTCTTATCTAGAATTCATCTCAATTCTTTTGTGTGTGTGTGTATGGTGTAAGATGAGAGTCAAGGTCATTGTTAGTTACACAATTTTTTGTTGTTGTTATAAGTGACCCTGTCGCATATTTTGAAGATACCTTTTTTTTTCATCCATTGCACTGCATTGTCAGTTTTGTCATAAATTAGATATGACTATGCATGTGAAAGACTGTTACAGGGCTCTCTATAGCCATCCTAGTGGGTGTGAAGTGGAGTCACACTGTGGTTTTTGAATTTGTTTCCCTAATAACCAATGGGGAGCTCTGGTGGTTTAGTGCCAATGATCTTGAACATGTTCTCATGTGCTTATTACAGTTGATCTCTGTGTGTTAATTTTATATCCAGAGATAATTCTAATAATCATACCATTTTGACTTTTCTATAGTCAGTTTACCTGCAAATGATAATATTTCTGTTTCTTTTATCCAGATTCTTACACCATGTATTATTTATTTATATATTTATTTGCCTTATTGTAGTCTAAGACATCTAGTACAATACTGAATAGATGTAGTGACAGTGAATATTCTTGTCTCACTTCCCATCTGACGGCAAAAGCTTTCAATATTTCACCATTTACTGTAAACTTTTTTGTAGTTCTCATTTTGTAATTTACCTTTTTCAGTTCCTTTCCCCATTTTGTCTTTTTGTTTTACTGTTTTTAAAATAAATTTGTAAGGGCTCTATTTGTAAACTTTACTATCTTTTTAAAGAAATCTTTTTTTTTCCTTTTCGTTTTTGAGTTATAATTTACCTATAACCAGATTCGTCAAATTTAAATATACAGCTTGATGAGTTTAACTAATATATTCAGTCAGATAACCACCACCATAGTCAATGATACAGAATATTTCTAACACCCTAAAAATTCTCTTTGCCTCTTTGTAGTCAATACCTTTTCCCAGTCCTTGACCTCTGACAGTTACTGATTTACTTTTTGACATCATTTTGCCTTTTTCAGAATTTCCTGTGAATGGAATCATAGTGTGTGTACTCTTTTGTGCCTGGCTCTCTTTCACTTAACGTAATGCCTTTGAGATTCATCCATTTTGTTGCATGTGTCAGGAATCCTTTCCTTTTTTATTGCTATGTTGTATTCCATGGTATGTATATACCACAATTTGTTTATCCATTCACCTGTTGATGGACATTTGGATTTTTCCAGTTTGGGGTTATGCAAAAAGGGCAAGGAGGCCGCATGTTCTGACCTCCTCTAATCCCACAAGAGGAAGACAGAATCACCATTAATAGCACAAGGCCTATTCCTGCAAGGCCAGACATGCTACCTCCCTCCAGCCCTTTCACCAACCGTTCCTCCCAAAGCACCCACCACCTCTCTCCTGGGTTCGATAATTCGCTGCAGTGGCCACACAGAACTCACAGGTTATGGGGTTTATTAGGGAAGCACCACAGGCTACAATTCAAGTTCAGGAAAAATGCTCAGTCTCTCTCCCAGCGCACCGTCTCTCAGCCAAGTCTCTCACAGTCTCTCCCCCAGCAGTGCACGTCCCTTGGTGTCTTACTCAGCAACGTGTGTCTCTTGCATCTCTTTCCCAGCAATGCGTGTCTCAGGAGCCCGTGTCTCTTTCAGCAGCACGTCTTCCTCAACCAGCAGTCAGAGAGTGTTCTGCTCTAGGAGGCCTCCTTTTGAGCCCGGCAGGGTGGTCAAACTAGCCAATCATAGCATCAGAACTCTAAGCACCTGAGAGAGAGTGGGAACCTCTCAGAACATTGTTTTGTGCCACGCCCAACAGAAATAACCCAGGTGGACAACTTCAGCAATCAGGAGCTCCTCAGTTGCTCATAGAAAATCCCACCTTGGAGTTTACAAAGACTTAGGGTAGAAAAGCCACACTAAGTAATTTACTACACCACAGGTTATTATATATAAAGCTACAGGAAACATTAGAATGTAATCCTCTGTGTGAACATATTCTCTTGGTTAAAAAACCAGGGGCAGAATTGCTGGATTTTTAGTATGTGTTTAATTTTATAAGAAACTGGGTGTTTTATTCCTACCATCAATGTATGAGACTTCCATTTACATTCAGACATTTTAAATTTTAGTCATTCTCGTGGGTGTGTGTGTAGTGGTTTCACATTTTGGTTTTAATTCATATGTCCCTGATAACGAGATTAGGAATTTCTTCTTATACTTGTTGTTGTTATGTGCCGTCGAGTTGGACCCGACTCATAGTGACCCCTCCTTGGGTTTCCGAGGCAGTATCACTATGGAAGTAGATTGCCCCATCTTCCTTCCAAGGAGTGGCTGGTGGGTTTGAACCACCAACCTTCTGGTTAGCAGTCAAGTGCCTTAGGCACTATGCTACCAGAGCTCCCTTCTTATACTAGTGTTACCTATATTTTGCCTTTGGTGAAGTAACTGTTTAAATCTTTTGTCTCTTGCTCCCAGCCCCTTGGGGAGGGGTTATTTTTATGTTGGCTTCATTGTTTACCACCTGTGTGACCTTACCCAATTACTGAGCTTCAACTCTAACCTGAGGCTTAAAATAATACTTATACCTCATTGAATTTTAATAGCTCCCAAGTTCTGCTGATGCTGCTCATCTGTGAACCACACTTTGTATAGCAAGGATCTGTATAATGATCAGATGAGTTGTAAAAATGAAATGATGTTCTAAAAAGAAGAACAAAATACCTCTGTTTCATTCCTGTGTCACACTTCCATGGGTTTCTGTATCATTTAAGATAAAGTCCTGTCTCAAGATGATTTACAAAAGCCCACTTCACATTGAATGCTTCAGCTATATAGAACTTCCTTAGTTCCTTAAATATGCTTTCTCTGCTCTATGCTATCTACTGTCTTAGTCATCTAATGCTGCTGTAACAAAGTACCACGAGTGCACTGATCTTGCAGGTAATATCCTTTATGTTGTGTGCCATTCTGCTGTTTCACTAAAAGATGATCCCAGGAGATAGGCTCTGTTCTAGATTTAAAGAGTATCTCAGGGCAGGAGACTCCCTTTGTTGTTCTGGTTTGTCTGAGTTTTTTTCTATTTCTTTTTAAGAGTTTGAGTTCTGCTCCACATTTTTCTCTCATTCTATCCAGGGCAATCTATTATTGTGACCTCAGTCAGAACGATCAGTGGTGATGGCCAGGCGCCATCTGGTTTTTCTGGTCTCAGTGTACAGGAGATTGTGTCTCATACAGACTTACTTTTTTCTCTTAACTTTTGATTACTTTCTTACTATTTTACTCCTGGCATGTAGAGACTCGTAGTTGTGTCTTAGATGGCTACTTGCAAGCTCTTAAGACCCAGATGCTACTCACTTGGCTAGGATGCAGATCATATTTTTATGAATGATACTAGCTTTTGCCTTTTTCTAATAAGAACACTAATAAGTAGTATAAGGTTCATGGAATGTGTATTAGTCTAGCAAATATTACAAAGATAGAGGGTGGGAGAGGAGTTTCTGGATTTTGTTTCCCTTGTGTTTTTGCGTTTTCTTATCATGGTAGGAATTCCTCAGATGTTGCCTAGCCTGTCACCAACCTATAAGCAGATGAAACTCTAACCAAAGATATCTATCCCATTTAAGAGGCTGAAATGTAATAATTACTAAGAATGCTTATTAGTGTCAGATGCATTCTTTATCTTTTAAATCTATTCTTATCTTTACTTACTAACACTCCTATGAATTAAAGATACTATTACTATCCCTCAATTTATAGCTGAGAAAACTAAATTTTAGAGGTGTTAAGTGGGTTCACACATATTAATGCCTAAATGTACTGTAAAGGAAGATTATAGGATTTTGTGGGCATCTGTTCTAGCATTTCAGTTCTTGTGTTTCCATTTTATCATGCAGAGAGAGAGAAGATGGTAATACTGAAATTGAATATGTTTTTACTGAGTAGGTCAGAAATATTGATTTTTAATGCTGACTTTATAATTCAGGAACCTACCTCTCACTTTTATTTGTGTTTCTGAGATGAGAATTATTTTCCATTTCCTTTGGAATTAGAAGGCTAGGGTCTAATGTTGACAATCTAGTCTTTGAACTAAGCAGGAGAGTGCTGCTGTTGGCTTCTTCTTCCCATTGGGAATTTCTGTAGACTGTGGTGATCAGCTCTGGAAAGTAGAAAATAAGGAGTGTATGGAGACAGCTGATTTTATTTCCTGGTAAAACCTGGTCTACATGTTGGTGACCTCCATTCTTCGTAGCGATTGTTCTAGGTAACCAAAGTCATACTTATTTTTGTCTGTTCAAAGTAGTGTTTGTGTTAAACATTCTTCTCATACTTTTACATAGATGTACTATTTAATGAATCTTGAGACAGGTTAAGGCATTTTAGAAGCACTTGAGTCACTGATATTGCTAAAACGAGGGAGGAAATGTATTTGTTACTTGTATCTTCAGCTATGATTTAGTGTATTTGCCAGCCAGTAATAAAGTAATTTCCTAATAGGAATTTACTAGAGGGTTCTTAAGTATTATGACTTCTCTTTGGTCATCAGTGCTTTTCTAGATCCTTGATTCTGAGTCAAATGCTTAGTTAGTATTATATGAAATTTAGTCTTCATTTTGTTACTGAATCTTCTAAGTGACCATAAAGGAATTACTTAACTTCTGCACCTCTTTACACATCTGTGCACTTAGGATAGCTGCTCATAAGAGTGCCATAGGGATTAGTGTGTGTAAATGTTTGGAAGAAGCCACGTGAATATTTTATATTTTTGTTTATAAAAATTCATTGTGGCAGGATGATTTATTAGAAAGAGGCAAAAAGATAATTTTTACCCGTGCTCCTGATTTGCTAAGAGGCCACATAACTACAAGGGGTCTAATTACCTCTTCCCCGTAAGTCTTTCCTTCCTGTATCTCAAAGGCAGTGGCTCTGAGCTTGTGGTCTACAGCAACTTCCAGCTGAGTTATAAGCTGATCTTTTCAGTATTAATGTTTATTAATATATATGTTTTCATTTCTGGAAAATATTAGTAGTTTAACTTACGACATTTAATAAAAACAGATTTCCCCTCGTTAGTGTCACATGCTGAGTAACCTTCCTATTAACATTTAATTGTATACTGTTTTACAGGGTTTTTTGCTCTAACTCAACCCCCAAATCATTGAGAAAAAATACTCTATCAAAATTAGTTTGCTAAAATTTGATACAGAAAATGGTATAAAAATTAGTCTTAAGCATATATGCTTAGTAGATTCTAGGTTTCTTATAAGCAAATGCTGTTATGATGTAAGAGGAACTTTTCAATTGGGGAGTGGTATTCACTTTATAAAAGCAGTTCCCCAGTCTTTGTAGGGAGGAGCTACTCTTTAACATAATTCATTTCTTGATAGTAAGAATATCATATATGTAGTATTTTACAATTAGAAAATACTTACACAAAGATGATCCTATTTGATTCTTAATGCATCCCTCAAAGGTAAGTAGGGCAGATATTGTATTTTCATGTATATATGAGGTACTGAGGAGAGGAGCCCTGGAGATGCAGTGCTTAAGCACTCAGCTGCCAACAGAAAGGTTGCCAGTTCAAACCCACCAGCTGCTCCATGGAAGAAAGATGTGGCAATCTGTTTCTGTAGAGATTTCAGCCTTAGAAACCATCATAGGGCAGTTCCACTGTGTTTTGCAACATCACTGTGATTTGGAATTGAGTTAACAGCAATGGTTTGATTTATTTATTTATTTTTTTAGAGGAGATAAATGGCTTGGCTGCGGACACACAAGCTGTTATGAGCAGGTGGGCATATTGACCCAGACCTTTTGTTTCTATAGTCTATGCTTTTCTCACTATTCCATTCTGGCTACCAGAAACCTTGTTAAGTACTTTCTCATTAATTATTTCATTTGAAACATGCATGAATCCTATGAAACAGATACCTTTTATTGAAATACTGTAACATGCTAGAGGTTTGAAAGTAGCACAGGTAGGATTTGAACCCAAATCTTACTGATTCCTAAGCCCTTGGTCTTTCAAGTACGGTGGACTGCCTTCAGTAGGATCTAATTATTGCATTTAATCACTAAAATTTGCTTTGATCTTTGCAATCAAGCCAATTGTGTAGAGGTATGAAAAGTATCAATTGCTTTCTGTTACCTGTTATAGAAGCCTATCAGCTTTTTAGGGGAGAAAAAGAAATCTTCTCTTGGCAGGAAATTCTGAGAGGAATTTAGCATGTGGGTTCTTCATTTCTCTCTCTCTCTCTCTCTCTCTCTTTTAATTGTGATTTGAGAGAAGTTTACATGGCAAATTCACTTTCCATACAGCAATTCACATACACTTTTGTCTCATGACATTGATTACAATTTACCACAATGTAACAGCTCTCCTCCAACTTTCTCCCCATAGTTACCTCTTCCCTATGTCCTTCCCTCCCATGCACTCCTGCCCTCTGAGCTGTCTCCCTGTGCGTACACAGCCCTTCTGTTCTTCCATGATTGATCTCTCGAAGGAGTATATCTACCTAGTGTAAATGTTCACCTTATATGCCTGTCCTTTGTTTGGCTGGAAGCCGTAGGAGTGGGTTCAATTCCAGACCTGAAGAGCAGCTAGGGGCCATAGTCTCAGTGGTTCCATCAGGCTCTATCAGACCTGCAAACCTGGTCCCTTTTTTTTTTTT
>NW_006921661.1:5204898-5207447 GCF_000298275.1 Orycteropus afer afer | reverse complement strand
TTTTGTTACGGAGCTGTTCAACTTTTCCACCTCAGTCTGTATTAGTTTAGGTAAGTAGTGTGTTTCTAGAAATCTGTCCATTTCCTCCAGATTTTCAAATTTGTTGGAGTACAGTTCTTAATAGTATCCTGATATTATCCTTTTTATTTCAGTTGGTTCTGTTGTGATGTCACCCGTTTTGTTTCTTATTCATGTTATTCCCTCTTTTCCTTTATTAAATTTGCCAGTGGTTTGTCAATTTTATTAATCTTTCCAAAAAACCAACTTCTAGTCTTGTTGATATTTTCTGTTGTCTATTTTCTGTTTCATTGATTTTGGCTCGAATCTTTGTTATTTCCTTTCTTCTGGTTACTGTTGGCTTTTCTGTGGAGTCATCTATTTGTCTTTTCAAGTGTGTTAAACTCTGATTTATGTGTTTTGGGGCTCTTGCATTGGGTCCATAGATATTTATTATGGTTGTATCTTCGTGTTCAATTAATGCTTTAATCATTATATAATGTCTTTCCTTGTCTCTTATGGTGGTTTTTGTCTTAAGTCAATTTGATCAGAAATTCATATTGCCACTCCTGCTTTGTTAGTTGCCATTTGCTTGATAACTCTTTTTCCAACCTTTGATTTTTAGCCTATTTTTGTCTTTGTCTCTAAGGTGTGTCTCTTGTAGATAGAATATTGATGTGTTATGTTTTCTTATCCATTCTGCAGCTCCTGTGTCTTGAGTGGTGCATTTAATTCATTGACATTCAGTTTAATTATCGACAAAGTATGAATTGGTTGCTGTCATTTTGTTATGTGTTTGTTCATGGTGTTCCTGGTTTTTTTGTTCCATATAATTTTCTGTGCTGAGCTCATTATGTTTATGAATCATGTTATCATTTCCTTTGTTGCTGCTGTTTTAGTATTTGCTAAATATTTGTGCTTGCCTTTTTTTATTGTGATGTGAAGCTTTATCATTTTTCTCTGAGGTTACCTTGTGATTTATAATTTTCTCCCTGAGTTTAGAACAGTCCTTTCTATCTTAACAATTCTCTTGACTTCCTTACCATTTAGAAATTCTGTAACTACACTGTTTTTTCCCTCTTTTTTGGTTTGTAGTTGTCCTCATTTGCCAATTGATGTTTCTGGCTCCCTGTTTACAATCTTGTAAGCTTATTTTACTTTGGATACTTCCATAGCTGTGTTGGTTTCTGTGTTATGTCACCGTGTGTATTAATGTTCAGTTGTTCACTATTATTGGTTCTCTGTTCAAAGGACTCCCTTTAGTATCTCTTGTAAGGTTGGTCTGGTTTTAACAAATTCTCTTAATTTCTGCTTCTCTGGAAATGTCCTAATTTCATCATCATATTTGAGGGACAATTTTGACAATTATTTTTTATATAATTCTTGGTTGGAAATTTTTCTCTTTCAGGATTTTATATGTACCATCCCATTGCCTTCTCACTTGCATGGTTTCTGCTGAGAAATCAGAGCTTTCTTATTGGTTGTCCTTTGTAGGTAGCTTTTCATTTTTCCCATGGTGCTCTCAGGATTCTTTCTTTGTCTTTGGTTTTGATGAGTTTGATGATGATATGTCTTGTTGATTTTCTTTTGGGGGCTATCCTGTTTGTGGTTCATTGAACTTCCTGGATTGATACATTCTCATCTTTCATCATATCAGGGAAGTTCTCTTCCAATAAATATTGGACAATTTTGTTAGTGGTTTTCTTTTTCTCTTCCTGTTCTGGAATTCTGATTACACGTAGGTTATTCCTTTTGATGGTATCTCACATGAATCTTAGGCTTTCTTCAATTTGTTTTGATCTGTTTTCTCGTTGATCCGTTTCTGTGGTAGTTAAAGTTGTATGGCAACTTGGTTGGGCCTGGTTGAGTGGCTGTGGCTGGGCAGCTGGTGGTAGTTATTCCCCATGATGAAGCAGCTGAGTAGCTGCTTAGGGATGTGGTCTGCTTCCCATATATAACCAGCAGCTTTGGGAATGGTCTCTAGCTTATGGCATGGTTGGACCCTGCATGTAGCCATGTCATTGTTCAGCAGCTGCCATGCTCTGCTCACCATGGGACTTACAATGGGCTTGAATTAATGGCCTGCCTTGTGATTTAGTAACATCGGGACTGTGCCATTTTATTTGTTGACCTTTGGCTTGTTACCCTTAGCAGCCAGTACCTGCCTGAGTGAAGTGATGCCTCTGGCTTCAGTGGGCCGAGAGCAAGAGGCAGAGCTGAAGCCCGAGGTTGAGGGGCTTTCATCCAGCCCCTGGGAACCTGGCACTTTGAATTCAGACTTAAAGCCTCCAAATTATAAGAATAAACTCCTGTTTGTTAAGGCCATTTGTGATATAGTCTTGTCAGAGCGGCACTAGGTAACCAGAACAGTTTCCAAAGAAGTATTTAGTTATTTGCCTTCAATCTCATTAATTCTGTCTTCCATTGATTTGATTCTACTCCTTTGCCCTTTCAATGTGTTATCTATTTCTGAAAATTTAGTATTAATCTTCTGGATTTCTATCTGTAGATTTTTTATCATTTCTAATTTTTTATTTATTTTGTTCTTGTAT
>NW_006921661.1:5201374-5204166 GCF_000298275.1 Orycteropus afer afer | reverse complement strand
TTTTGAGTTTTGTTCTACATTGTTCTCCCACTCTATCCAGGATCTCCTACATAGATCCCCCTCTGAGTGGATGACAGTGGTAACCGGGCACCATCTAGTTTTTCTGGTCTCACAGTCGTACAGGCTGAGGATTGCATGAGGTAACCAGTTACTTGGATTAATTGTTTCCATGCATCTTTGGCTTTCCTCATTTTCCTTTGCTCTGGGTGAGGAGAGACCCATCATTAGCATGCAGTTTTTTATGTGCAAGATACTAAATATCATAATTAAATCTCGTCAATTATAATTTTGCAAAAGTTACATCAAAAAATATCTATTACCCTTGAGCAGGGCACCATCATAAATCATAGTGCAGAAAAGGCATTTCTGCAGGGAAGGAAGCTGAAGCAGTCCAAGTATGTTGCTTTTTGGTCATCTGTCTTGAAGTTGAAAACTCAGAAGAAAGACAGTTTATTGGTTTTAACTGAAAATTTGACAGGAACTGACCATTGGCCAATTTGAGACCAACTTTCTGGTGAGAGACCCTAATCTGTGTTTATTTTGTTGATGACTGCAAAATTAATATGCTTTAGCTATTACATTTATAGGAGCTGACATTGATATCTGGTTATAAAAATTAGAGTGCCTGACTTGTATTTTTTTAATTGTGATTTGGGGAAAGTTGACAGAGCAAATTCACTTTCCATACAGCAGCGCACATACACTTTGTCTCATGACATTGGCTGCCATTTCCCACAATGCAACAACTTCCTCCCACTTCTTCCTCATAGTTACCTCTTCCCTGTGTCCTTCCCCCCCATGCACTTTTGCCCCCCAAGTTGTCTCCCTGTGCATACACAGCCCTTCTATTCTCCCATGGTTATTCTCTCCAAGGAGTGTATCTGCCTAATGTAAATGTTCACCTCATATGCCTGTCTTTTGTTTGGCTGGAAGCTACAGGAGTGGGTTCAGTTCCAGACCTGAAGGGCACCTAGGGGTCATAGTCTCAGGGGTTCCACCAGGCTCTATCAGACCAGCAAACCTAGTCCTCCACATTTTTTAAAAAATTATTTTGAGTTTTGTTCTCCCACTCTATCCGGTATCTCCTACATAGATCCCCTTCTGAGTCGCTGACAGTGGTAGCCGTCTAGTTCTTCTGGTCTCATAGTCATGTAGGCCAAGGATCACATGGTGCACCAGTCGCTTGGACTAACTGTTTCCGTCAATCTTTGCTTTTCTACATTCTTCTTTGCTCTGGAGGAGGAGAGACCCATTGTTCCATCTAGATGACTGCTTGCAAGCTTTTAAGATCCCAATCACTACTTGACAAAGTGGGAGGTGGAACAATGTTTTGTGTAGTATGTTATGCCAATTGACCTTGATGTCCCCTGAGACTGTGGTCCCAAGCCCACAGGTCCAACTACTGACTCCCTCTGGGTAGCTGGCTATGGCCAAGAAGTGACTACAACCTTGTCACTTGTCAGCTGTATGATGTACCTGGACATTCTTACAGAACATACAAATACACTTGTAGAAACATTGTCTGCCAACCCTATATATGTTCTTGGATACCCTCCCTATTTCACAGACATACCTAATCGTTTAGCCTGTCCACCCATCAATCCATCTGTATACCCATGTGTGCCTTCACTGACAGTGCAGTACTGTATGTGCAAAAGGGTTCATATTTGTTGTCTGTACCTCCCATGTACCTCTCTATGTCTTTCTCATCCTCAATGCTGCCATATTGGTCACTCACATTTGGTACATTGCCCTTCTCTTCACCCACATCATTACTTGTCTCTACCTATCTAACAGTGTTCCCTCCCCTCCCTTCCTGTCCCTGGTAACCAACAAAGAAAATTTCCTCTATATATAATCCTTTCCGTGACTTTTTACAATAATGGACTAATACAATGTTTATCCTTCTCTGATTGACTTATTTCACTGAGTATAATGTCCTCCAAGTTCATCTAGATTATGTAATGTTTTGCAGATTCTATGTTATTCTTAAGGTTACATAATATTCCATTGTGTGTATGCACCATAGTTAGGTTATCCATTCTTCTGTTGATGGGCACCTAGGTTGTTTCCATCTTTTGACTATTGTAAATAGTGCTGCAATGAACATGGGTGTGCATATATCTGTTTTTGTCCTGGTTCTCACTTCTTTAGGATATATACCTAGCAATGGAATGGCTGGGTCAAATGGTATTTCTAATTCCAACTTTTTAAGGAATTGCCATACTGCTTTCCACAATAGTTGCACCATTTTTCAGTCCCACCAGCAATGTGTTAGGGTCCCAATCTCCCCACACTCTAGCCAGCATTTGTTATTTTCTGTCTTGTTGAACTTTGCTACTAGTGCTGGGACAAAATGGTATTTCATCATTGTTTTAATTAGCATCTCTCTAATGGTTAATGATTGTGAGGATTTCTTCATATGTTTGTTGGCCACCTGAATGTCCTCTTTGGGGAAGTGTCTATTCATGTCTTCTGCCCATTTTTTAATTGGATTGTTTGTCTTTTTGTTGTTGAGGTGTTGGAATTTTCTATAAACTCTAGAGATAAGTCCCTTGTCAGATATGTCATTGCTGAATATTTTTTCCCAATCTGTATGTTCTGTTTTGACTCTTTTGGAGAAGTCTTGGGAAGCACATAAAAATTTAATTTTGAGAAGGTCCCATTCATCTAGTTTCTCTTCTGCTGTTTGTGCATTTTGTGTTGTGCGTGATAGTCTATTTATGCCATATTTTAGGGTCCCTAAATTTGCCCCTGGTTTTTCCTTGAGGAAGTTTATAGTGTTAGGTTTT
>NW_006921661.1:5189036-5196474 GCF_000298275.1 Orycteropus afer afer | reverse complement strand
TTTCTGAAAATTTAGTATTAATCTTCTGGATTTCTATCTGTAGATTTTTTATCATTTCTAATTTTTTATTTATTTTGTTCTTGTATTTTCTTCTTAAATTGTTGTAGGATTTTGTCTGTGTTTTCCTCAATTATGTCACTGTTTTCCTGCTCTGTCTCTCAATCCTTTGAAGATACCTAAATAAAATTCTTTTGTATTCGGATTGGGCAATCCTACTTCCGTAGTGATAACTGCCTCGGAAACCCAAGGAGGGGTCGCTGTGAGTCGGGTTTGACTCGACGGCACATAACAACAACAACATTCCTTATAAGGAGTTCCAATGCTGCTTCTTTCTCAGGGATGTGTTCTGGGTCTGTGTCCTGCTTCCTTGTTTCTACCACTTTCTCTTGGTTCTTTGTGTGGACTGTGATGCTCTGTTATCTCCAAGACATTGTGACATTGTTGTATTTAGATCTCTGTTAACTGTTTGTGAAGAGCAGCTAAGGATGAGTCTCTTAGTGGTCTCTTAGTGATTGTTTATCAGTGGCCAGTTGTTGGTGAAGGAAGTTACAGTGCTCACTCAGTAAGTGGAGCTGCAAGATGTGCAGGTGTAGTTGCATTATGTGGGCACTGTTGCTGTCTCCCACTCCTTAGACAAAAACAGCAATCAAAAACCATCAAAAAAGTAAAGCAGATGGACAAAAAACAGACTGCATAAGCCACAGGAACAATCACCAAAAAAAGAAAAACAAAAAACACAGTATCTGGGGAGAGGGCAATAGGAGAAAAAAGGTAAAGTAGGAGAATAATGAGGTCAAAAATGGGGAAAAAAAAAACGTATAAAGAAAAATAAGGAATGGAGTTAACTTTGAGAAAGAAAAAAAAATGGGAGCCAGGAACAGGGAAAAGAGAACAATCTAGAACCTGGGAAGGAAAGAATAAAGAATAACAATAAAAAGGACCAATAATAATAATCATCATCATTTTAAAACATGCAAAAGTCTTAAAAAGAAAAAATCTGTGTGGGGCAGGGTACCCAGGCTCCATGTGAGCCCACTGACTGGGATGAAATTCCTGCCGGCCCAGGAGGTAGGTGGGTGGGAGGGAAGGATAGCCACACTTCCATTCACCAAGAGAGTGTGGGGTCTTAGAGTAACAAGGGGAATATCACGCCTTTTGTGTTGTTTGTGTCCTGAATGTCCTTATGGTTCCCGGCAAGTGGAGCCTATTTTTAGGTCCCTGGAATCTGAGAGAATGCTGTCCCTTTAAATATCCAAAATGGCCAAACCACTTGTAAACATTCAAAATGGCCATGCCCTCCAGACAGCCAAAAGTCCACAGTTCAGTCCGTCTCCCTCTTTACTGCTTTCCCTTTTATTCACCAGCTGCCAGTGCAGTCTTCCATGCAGCCCCTGGCTAGCAGGACCAATTTTTAGGTTAATTCTTAGATCCTAACACCCCTTGGCAATATCCAAGCTGTCCGTGCCATCAGGATCGCTGACAGACCACAGCTCCATATGTCTCTTTTTTAGGTGTTTTCATGCAGGTTCCTCTACTAGTTGGAGTTTAGTCCACTTGTTTATCCTTCCTTTCAAAGCTCAGGGATCCAGGATTATTTTCTGTATCTGTGTTAATCAGTTCCCCTTTTCTTTGTTGAAGACGGTCTGTTTAGTTTGTATGTCTATTCTACCACCTTACCAGAACTCCCCCTGACTTGTATTCTTGCTGAACCAAGGGGCTATATCTTTTTATTTTAAATTGTGATTTGTGTGGAAATTTACAGAGCAAATTCACTTTCCATACAGCAGTTCACATATACTTTGTCTCATAACATTGATTACAATTTACCACGATGCAACAGCTCCCCTCCCACCTCCTCCTGATAGTTACCTCTTCCCTGTGTCCTTCCCTCCATGTACTCCTGCCCCCTGAGCTGTCTCCCTGTGCATAAGCAACCCTTCTTTCTCCCATGATTGTTCTCTCCAAGGAGTGTATCTGCCTCAGGGAAATGTTCACCTCATCTGCCTGTCTTTTGTTTGTCTGGAAGCCATAGGTGTGGGTTCAATTCCAGACCTGAAGGACAGCTAGGGCCATCATCTCAGTGGCCAAGGGGTTATATCTTACATAACTGAGTGGAATGTTGGTGTATGCCTGGACAGGGCCAGATTTTTCAGAAAGTAGTTTTGGAAGATGATATACAAACCACATGCTTTTGCTTTCTTTCTCTCCCAAAGACCTATTGATATGATAGTAAAGATATATACGTAAAGAATAAATCTATATTGATGCTGAAAGCAAAAGTGGGTACCATTGAGATAATAAAGATTGTTGACACAGTTCTGAAAGACAGAAGTTAGATAGTACAGTGTTGTATTGATGAATAAACTAGGGTATAGAAAAACTGCTTGGAATTGCCAAATATAGAGATCAGGATCTAAATGTGGACCTGGCCCAAATGGTCCCATAATAATCATGGTATCTGGCCCAAGTAGCCCATTCTCTTTCTTGTCTGTATCAGTGGTAACTCCCTATAGCATTTATTCTAGCAGCTTTCTAAACATAATAGATTTCTGACCTGGTTAGGTCTCATTGTATGAGTATTTGGTATCATAGAAAGGTGGAACAGAATCTAAAGTAAATGTGGGCTTCCACATCTGACCCACAGGGAAAACATGAAAGACAGCTCTCTCTACTTAGGGATGAAATACCCTAAAAGAACACAATCTCATACACCTTGATGGAAAGCTTAATTGTCATTAGAATCTGGCCACTTACACTGAGCTGACACTCAGCCTTCCCATTCAAGATGAGGACATTTATGCAAATAAATCTTTATAGCTTTGAAGGAAACCTACATCAGTTGCCTATATTAATCAACCTAATCGCTTATTCATGAATTTTAAAGGAGAACCAAAGGTCATCAAACTTTGGAGGAAAATAGCATGAAAGAGACCAATTTTTACAAACAGAAAAGCAGATGCAAATGAAGCATAAAATACAAAGAATAGAGATATGCTAAAAAAAAAAAATATATCCTCGGATTTAATCTACATCATTTGCCTATAGTGTAGAAAGCTGGAAAAAGCATCGCTTCCACCATAACATTAAAAAGAAGCTGGATAATCTGAAAACCATAACTTTTCTTGAATCCATCAGATAGCTAAAATTACAGGGCATCTAAGGTACCTGAGAAAGAACAGGTACCTCCAAGGAGAGAGGATGTGAGGACTGATCACCAGGGGCAGCCCCTGTGAGGAAGAGACTTCCATATAAGAAGATAAAATAATTCAGCTAAAAATTTTAATAAATTGCTAATGGCCAAGTATGGGCTAGTGTGAAAGTATAGCAGATATAATAAGTTCATTCTTACTTGTAGTTTCTTCTGTCTGGACCTCCATTGAGTATTCCAAGAAAGACTGGAAGCAGGACAGGAAATCATAAAAAGCCTCTGTTGGTGATTTAAATGTAGAGGAGGGGAGTAGCTGCTATAGCAAGAAAAACGTAACCATAACTTTTCTTTCCTAAGAATGAAAGCCTAATCCTTTGGAGAAAAAGCTGCAAATCCTGTCATCCTCAGGGCACAGGTGAGAATCCATTGTGTCTAGGAGAAGAGAAAAACAAAACAAAACACTGTCCTTGAGGATGGAGCAGAGAAGTGTGCTAGATGTGGACTATTAGAGATCTCCTGCATGTGGGTGCAGGACCACTGAGAAAGCCTTACCCCTGATAACCCTTACCTCTGAAGGACACAGGACATGCCTAAGTCTAAGGCTGACTAGAGCAAAAAAGAAACTCCCTGCCCCCACCACTACACTAGTAAGCACAGGGTAACAAGCCACAGTAGTTTACCACTTGGGGAGAGTATGGTGAGAACTTAATTAGGTGTAGATTCACAGGGAATATCTAAATCTGAGAATGGAACATGAACATTGAGAAAAAACCTCTGGCAAACCATCCCCACTTCAAATACAAGGAAGTTAGAGGAATTTGAAGATTCTAGTATACAGAACATAATCATGGCAGCAACAAAACCCAAATCCAGTTCAATTCCTGATTGAATTGACTTAACTTCCAGATTAACAGCCTAGTAGAAGAGGAGGCATGCCCTTTTCTGAGTGTAAATACAATTCACTTACTATCTCCTGTCCTGCGCATTATGTTTAGCATTCAATAAAAAATTTTGAGACAAAACACCTATCAACAGAAGCACAGCACCACCACCACCAACCGTAACAAAAAAACATTGTCAAGTGAACACATAAACATAAAAAAACTCAGATGATACATATGTTGAAACTCTTAGAGATGGAGTTTAAAATAACTATGATTAATAATGCTAAAAAAGGCTCTTTCTTGTGGGAAGGTGGATAAATAGATGAACAGATTGGGAATTTCAGGAGAGAAGAAAACAATAAGAAACAGATGTGGATATACTGTAAATAAAAATAGCAGAGATGAAGAATGCCTTCAATATCAGTAGAGTTGATGTCACCAAGGGAAAAATTAGTGAACTTGAAGATAGGTCAAAGAAACTACTCAATCTAAAGCACAAAGAGGAAGAAAAAAGAATTGAGGTGAGGGGAGAACAGAGTATCCAAAAGTTATGGGACAGTGTCAAATGGTCTAACACATGTAGTTGAAATCATGGAATGAGAGAGAATGAATGGGGTGGAGGACATATTTGAAGAGATTAGGACCAAGAATTTTTCAAAAATAATGAGAGACATTTAACCACAAATCTAAGAAATTCAGAGAACCCTCAACAGGATATATTTACAACACACAAACAGAGAGTGAGCGAGCCAGCCAAAGTCTATGATATCAAACTAATTAAAAGCAGAAATTAATAGAAGAAAAAGCCATAGGAAAAAAGACATATTACATATAGAAAAACAGAGATGCAAATTGTGGCACAATTCTCAACAGCAACCATACAAGCCAAAGGACAATGAAGTGACATTTTTTAAACAATGAAAAAAAATTCCTGCTTCAGCAAAAATATCTTCCAAAACTGAAGATGAAATGAAGACTGTCAGACATCAAAAACTAAAAGAATTCATTACCACCAGACCTGCACTACAAGAAATGTTAAATTTGTTCAGGAAGAAAGAAGGTGATGCCAGACTGTGATAATTTTAATGTGTCAACTTGGGTAGGATGTGGTTTCTAGTTGTTTGCCAAACACTAATCTAGTTGCTGTCATGGAGTACTTAACCCCGCTCCCCAAAATTAAACCAAAAAACAGAACCACCCATTGCAGTGGAGTCAAGTCCAACTCATAGTGATGTGATTAACTCAGTTGGTTTTGGGCAGAGCAGATTGCCTTCTATAATGTACTCTAATGTAATGTTACCATCTTCCGTAATGCAATCTAATGTCATTTAATTAGACTTTCAATTGAAGGTCATACCTATGTAGAGTGGGTCTTAAGCCTAATCACTTCTCAATTATAAAAAGGCCAAAATAGACATATATATATATACACACAAACAAAGGGAAAGACATATGCTATCTGAGTATCACCTGTAAGCCAAGGAACACCAACAAATGAATGACTACCAACAGGGAAGCAGTCAACCTGGCCAAGACCCTAATTTAGACCTTTAGCTTCCAGAACTCTGAGAAAATAAGTTTCTGTTCTTTAAAGCTACCAGCTAGTGGTATTTGTGTTATAGCGGCGTTAGGTAACTAAGACACAGACAAAGACTTGGATTTTACACAAATAAGTTGAGATCTCCAAGAATGGTTAAAATGAAGGTAAATGTAAAAACATATTTTCTAACCTTGAATAGCTCTGAAATATAATGGACTCTCTAGAGCAAAAATAGCAGTGCTTGTGGATTTATAGTATACATGAAAGTAAAATGTATGAAAACAACAGGAGAAAATAATTTGGAGTGTACAGTTTTAAAGTTATTAAATCACACATGAAATGGTGTGATATTATTTGAAGGTAGTCATTAAACTCTGGGACAACCACTAAAAATTCTAAATAGAGGTATAATTAAGTTAGTGAATGAAAAAATCACACTCTTAAACAAACAAACAAAAAAAACACCTCAATCCAAAAGTGTAAAGTAAAGGAAGAAAACAGAAACAAAGAATGGATGGAACATATAGATAGTTGCTAGCAAGATGGTATCAATGATTACATTAAATATGTTGTTATTGTTAGGTGCTGTCAAGTCGTCTTAGACTCAGTGACTCTGTGCACAACAGAACGGAACACTGCCTGGTTCTATGCCAGCCCCACAATCCCCGCTATAGCTGAGCCCATCATTTCAACCACTGTGTCAATCCATCTCCTTGAGGGCTTTCCTCTTTTTCATTTACCCTCCACTTTACTGAGCATGATATCCTTCTACAGAGAATGGTTCCTTCTGACAACATGGCCAAGGTAGCTGAGACGAGGTCTGGCCATTCTTGCTTCCAAGGAGCATTCTGGTGGCACTTCCTCCAGGACAGATTTGTTAGTTCTTTTAGCATTCTTTGACAATACCACAATTCAAAAGTATCAACTCTTCGGTCTTCCTTATTCATTGTCCAGCTCTCACATGCATGTGAGGCAATTGAGAATATCATGGCTTGGGTTGTTGTTTTGTGCCATCGAGTTGGACTCGACTCATAGGGACCCCTCCTTGGGTTTCCAAGGCGATACCACTATGGAAGTAGATTGCCCAACCTTCCTTCCAAGGAGTGGCTGGTGGGTAAGGCGTACCTTAACCTTCAAGGCAATGTCTTTACGCTTCAGCACTTTGAAGAGGTCTTTTTCAGCAGATTGTCCAGTGCAATACGGTATCTGATATCTTGACTTCCATTGGTGTTGATTGTAGAACCAAGTAATATGAAATCTTTGACAACTTCAATCTTTTCTCCATTTATCATGATGCTGTTTATTGGTCCAATTGTGAGGATTTTTGTTTTCCTTATATTGAAGTGTAATCTATACTGCAGACTGTAATCTTCAGTCTGCATCACTAAGTGCTTCAAGTCACCCTAACTTTCAGCAAGCAAAGTTGTGTCATTTACATATCACAGGTTGTTAATGAGGCTACCTCCAATCCTGGTGTTGCATTCTTCAGATAGTCCAGCTTCTCGGATTATTTGCTCAGCATACAGATTGAGTAAGTAGGGTGAAAGGATACAACCCTGACACACTCCCTTCCTGATTTTAAACCATGAAGTATCCCCTTGTTCTGTTTGAATGACAGCCTCCTGACCTATGTACAGGTTCCTCATGAGTACAATTAAGTGTTCTGAAGTTCCCATTCTTCTCGCTGTTCTCCATAATTTGTTATGATCCACACAATCGAATGCTTTTGCATAGTCAATAAAACTCAAGTAGACATCTTTCTGGTATTCTTTGCTTTCAGCCAAGATCCATCTGACATCAGCAATGATATCTCTCGTTCTATGTCCTCTCCTGAGTCCAGCTTACATTTCTGGAAGTTCTCTGTTA
>NW_006921661.1:5178109-5188556 GCF_000298275.1 Orycteropus afer afer | reverse complement strand
CTTTCAGCTTGAGAAATGCTGAACATGTTCTTCCCTTTTGGTTTTCTAACTCCAGGTCTTTGCACATTTCATTATAATAATTGACTTTGTCTTCTCAAGCTATTATTTAAAATCTTCTGTTCAGCTCTTTTGTCTTGTCATTCCTTCCATTTGCTTTAGCTACTCGCCATTCAAGGGCAAGTTTCAGAATCTCTTTTGACATCCATTTTGGTCTTTTCTTCCTTTCCTGTTGTTTTAATGACCATTTGCTTTCTTCATGGATGACGTTCTTGATGTCATCCCACAATTCCTCTGGTTTTCAGTCATTGGTGTTCAGTGTATCAAATTTATTCTTTAGATGGTCTCTATATTCAGGAGTAATATAATCAAAGTCATATTTTGGCTCTCCTGGATTTGTTTTAATTGTCTTCAGCTTCAACTTGAACTGGCATATGAGCAGTTGATGGACTGTTCCACAATCAGCTCCTGGCCTTTTTGTGGCTGAAGGTATTGAGCTTCTCCATCACCTCCTGCCATAGATGTTGTTAATCTGATTCTTCTGTACTCCATTTGGTGAAGTCCACGTGTATAACCACCCTTTGTGTTGTTGAGAAAAGGTATTTGCAATGAATAAGTCATTGGTCTTGCAGAATTCTTTCATGCAATCTCCAGCATCATTTCTATCACCAAGGCCATATTTTCCAACTACTGGTGATTTTTCTTTGTTTCCAACTTTTGCATTCCAATCACCAGTGATAATCAACACATCTTGGTTGCATGTTCGGTCAATTTCAGACTGCAGAAGTTGGTAGAAATTTTCAATTTCCTCATCTTTGGCTTTGGTGTTTTGAATAATAGTAGTATGAACTGATCTTCCTTGTAAGTGTATGGATATTATCCTGCCATTGGCATTAAATATAAATGGTCTAAATACCCAAATTAAAAAACAAAGACTGTCCATATTTGATAAAAAAGAAAAGCAAAACCTAATTAAATGTTGTCTATAAGAAACCTACTTCAAATATACATATATATATATATATAAAATAAAAGAGTAGAAAGAGATACATCATGCTAACACTAACACTAATCCAAAGAAAACTGAAGTTGGCTATACATAGAACTTTCAATTATACAGAACATCTTCAGGGCCATAAAACAAAGGAACACAAAAGAATTAAAATCATGCAATCTACAATCTCTCACTAAGACAGAAATAAACTAGAAATTACTAACAGAAAGATAACTGGAAAATTCCCCAAAATTTGGAAATATGTAGAACACATGTAAGTAAATGAAGAAATAAGAAGAAAAATTAGAAAATATTTTTAAATGAATTAAAATGAGTCTATAACATATCAACATTTGAAGCATTGCAGATATAACAGTGCTTACAGGGAAAGTTACAGCATTAAGCATTCACATTAGAAAAGAAAGTGTCTCCAATCTATAACCTAAGCTCGTTATCTTAAGAAATAGGGAAAGA
The DNA here is from genome assembly GCF_000298275.1 of Orycteropus afer afer. NCBI lineage: Eukaryota > Metazoa > Chordata > Mammalia > Tubulidentata > Orycteropodidae > Orycteropus > Orycteropus afer. The sequence goes on along the minus strand of NW_006921661.1, from coordinate 5,187,091 downwards.
AAAGCAAATTAAACCCAAATTGAGTGGGAGAAGTAAAATATAATCAGCAGAAATCAGGGAAAAGAAATATCATTTAAAAAAAGATGAAACCAAAGGTTATTCTTTAAAAAAAAAATTAATAAAATTGATAAGCCTAAGCTAGACTAACAAAGATAAAAAGATAAAATACAAATTGCCAATATTAGGAATGAAAGAGGGTACATCACTATAGATACTATAGAAATGAAAATGATAATAAGGTGGTACTTTGAATAACAAAATCATAGCATGTCACAGACATGGAAACCCAAACCAAACCTAGCTGACTGCTATCAAGTTAATTACAACTCATAGTGACCCTATTGAACAAAGTAGAACTGCCCCATAGGGTTTCCAAGGCTATAAATCTTTACAGAAGCAGACTGCCCCATCTTTCTCCTGTGGAGCAACTGGTGTGTTTGAACCATTGACCTTTTGATTACCATCTGAATGCCTTAACCACTGTGCCACCAGAGTTCCTTTAAGGGCATGGAATTTAGGCTAAATACTTCCACTGGGCAAATCTGTGACCATTTGAGCACCAAGATAACCAAATACGGTAATAAATTGTAAGACACTGAAAAGTAAAAAATTAATCTATAATTCCATACTGATAATAAATAGGTGCTTAATGAATGGAAAAAGGAGGGCTCTTTCTTACAATAGAATACCAAGTCCTGATTGATAAATGTGTAGAGAGTACTGTTGTTGTTGTTATGTGTCGTTGAGTCGGACCTGACTCATAGCGACCCCTCCTTGGGTTGCCGAGGTAGTATCACTACGAAGTAGAGTTTGAAAATTATTATTTTACAACCACTGTAGTAAAGATTGATTCAAGCAGAAGTCACCAATCAATGTGAAATGTAGGGAGAATTTAGATAAGAAGCAAGTTCTGTGCTTGGTCTTAAAGACATCTTTGCTTCAAGATGTGATACCCTTAGTAGGACACAACATCAGTCACCTAGTATTTGAACTGGTAGTACATAACCTGAATAACCTCGAAAGAGACTGAGCACACCATTGCCTCAATATTACTCTTTTAAAATGATTTAAATAATTTAGGTTGAGTTTTCTGAGGTATCTTCATATGTTATTCTCTAGCTGAGCCTAACTAAAAAATCAGTCAGTTTTATTCCAGAGCCCACCCCAGTATACCTGGGCTATATCCCACTGCCACTGAGTCGATCCTGACTCATAGTGACCCCCATTGGGTTTCCAAGGCTGTAAATCTTTATGGAAGTAGATTGCCCATCTTCTTTTCACAGAGCAGCTGGTGGGTTTGAACCACCAGCCTTCTGGTTAGCAGTCATATCCCTTAGACATTACACTACTGGGCTATATATTGCCTTTCAGTTAAAGGAAAAAAAGGACTTGAATGTTTTAGGGAGATGATGCCAATGTGCTATCTAAGGCCTTGATTCTGATAAAGCTATATAGAAAAACAGTGGCCTCTCAAGTGAGTTCTTTCTGGTTTTGGATTTACTTTTTTTATTTAGAAATCATTTCACACTTATTAAAATGTAAGAATAAGAAGAGTGCAAAGATTACCTATATACTTTGCCCAGACTTAACTTTTAACATTTTACCCTATTTATTAGCTGGTTAGAATATTGTTTTAAATTTAGCTTTCCTTTATGCCAAATTGAAAGAAGAATTTTTTGTTACTGTTTTTTCTTTTTTTTAATGTAATAATTTGTCCTAAAGAGTCTTTAAAACTGAGGAGGGTACACACATTTGTATTTTGAAACTCAGCTGTCTTGGGGCCTATTTGTGGTTTTGCTGGAACTCTTAGAGTTGAGATAGCCTAATTTATCTAGGACAAAGAATAATATTGCAAATTTCTGTAGTGGTGAAAAAATTCACATGGTTTCTGGTGAAAGTATGTGGGGGGAGGGCAGGTATGTCAACCTAATGATTATGAAATCATTGAGGTGAAGATTTGGGAAGAAATCATATTGGGACTAAAGAAGATAAGTAAGGAGCTCTCGTGGTGTAGTGGATAAGGCATTTGACTGCTAACCAGAAGGTCAGTGGTTCAAACTCACCAGCCACTCCATGGAAGGAAGATGAGACCATCAACTTCTATAAAGATTTACAGCCTCAGAAACTCAATGGGGGTCACTGTGAGTTGGAATCAACTCCATGGCAGTGAGTGTTCCTTGATTAAGTTTCACTTAATGGGGCAGAGTTCCCAACTTACTGAGCATTCAGATATAGTTGAGAGAGAAGAGTAGGGTGATTAAAATATATTGATAAACTTATTTCTATTGGTCCGTTTAGTGCTGAGGTCCAAGCTCTGTAGTTAGGTTAGTTAATTTACCTCCTGTTCCTCCCTGTTGTAGGAGGTATGTAAAAGAAGAGTTTAGGGTACCTTTTCCTATTGGCCCACAATTCACGAAACTAAATTCCTTATAAAACCTGGAACTTTAATGTGTCAGGGTTTAAAAAAATAGTTTTTTGTGCTTGAAGACTTCTGTAGTTATAATAGGGCCTGGATTGTCAAGGACGTAAAAAGTTCTCATTTTCTTAGAGTAAGAAATGTAAAAGGATTTTATGACCACAGAAGGGAAGTTCCAAAACATTGATATAAACACAAAAATCAGCTGTATGAACACAAATACTGTAATACTAAAGCAAGTTCCAAAAGGAAATTGAACATTCTATAATGAGATTAGGGTCTGGGGATATCAGTTGGTTAAAGTGTGGAATATTCACATAATCCACATCCATAAAATTGAATTATTAAATATTAAATGTAACTAAGACTAGCTCTGGTAGCATAGTGGCTAAGGCACTTGACTGCTAACCAGAAGGCTGTTGGTTCAAACCCACCAGCCACTCCCCAGAAGGAAGATTGGGCAATCTACTTCTGTAGTGATACTGCCTCGGAAACCCAAGGAGGGGTCGCTATGAGTCGGGTCTGACTCGACGGCACATAACAACAACAACAAGACTATCTAGCAACATGTAAAAAGACTTTGACATAATTAGGAAACATCAGAATACACATTTTTTATATATTATACTTGTAACTAAAACTACTTATAATTGTGAATAAGACATATAATGCACTCTGCTGCCAACAGAAAGGTTCCCAGTGACATTCAGGAGAAAGGTCTGGTGATCTCCAGATTAGCTGTGGAGCACAGTTCGCCACTGACACACGTGGGGTCAGCCATCCTGATTTGGAATGACCTGACGGCAACAGGTTTAATAGTTGTGTTGTAGAGGTAAACACGCAGGTGATTTTTCCTGCTCTACTCTTTTGCTCTCAGTAATGTTGTATAGCATTTATGATCAAAGGAAATTAACTTCTTTTTCTAAAATTGTCTGAATTTTGAAATCTTGTCAGGATTCTTTGGTTAGCAGTTCAGAAATGTATGGCCAGAAGAGAGGCATAGACTCCTGCTCTTGGCTCCTGTTAGAGACAAAGGCCTGGAAGTTTTGCTTCCATAAAGATTACAGCTGAAAAAACCCAATAGAGAAGTTCTGCTCTGTAACACATGGGGTTGCCGTGAGTCAGGGACCAACTTGACAGCAGCTAACAACAGCAGTAACAGAGATTGGACTTGTGTGGAAATTGAACCTCTCGGGAAACTTACTCTAATTAATCTCCCTAGAAGTCCTCTAGACCCAACCGCATTGCCTTGAACTCTGCTTGTTTTCCTCTCAAACCCAAGGGTGGGCCCTGTCTGTTTGTGACTGAGTATTCAGTCCTTTCTGCAGTGCTAAATCTGGAATTGTCTCTTTCAATCTCCCTCCAGGAAGCGCATTTTCAACTGAACACCTCAAGCTTCAACTCCAAAAGGAATCTTTAAATGAATTGAGGAAAGAGTGTACTGCACAAAGGTAAGCACAACTTTGAGAATAATTGCTGTGAGTATTGAGTTTACTGTGGGGATAACATTTGGAAAAGTAGCATTCTTTCAGAATTGCTGGTATTAATTTATATTCCACACACCTCAGTGTCATGTTTATTTTTATTAAATATGTGCTGTGTGCTGTGCAGAGTCCCTGGGTGGTGCAAATGATTAATGTACTAGCTGCTATGCAGTAAGTTGGAGGTTCAAGTTCCGCCAGAGGCTGCTCAAAAGAGGCGAAGATGATCTGCTGACAAACAAGCCGTTGAAAACCCTTTGGAACACAGTTCTGCTCTACCACACCCTGGGTCTCCATGAGCTGGAATTGACTAGACAGTAATGGGTGTTGATGTACTTTGTACTGTGCTAGAGGCCAGTTATGAGAACTCCCAGTACATAGTCACAGTCGGAAACATGAACCTGTTCTTCCAGTTTCCTAAACCTCAGCACCATGGCTTAATCTTTGAATCCTCTCTTCCTCCTGCCATCTACATGTAGTTTAGCTTAGAGCTTTTCTTCAGATTCAGTCTTCCTTCTAATTAGCTCAATTGGATTACCTCCACAGCTTCCTAGGTTATCTCAGTAACATCAGTTTCTCCATCTTTCTAGTTCATCTTCCATGTTGCTTTCAGACTTCTCCACTTAAAATACCATTTTTACCGTATCATTTGTCTGCTTAAATGGTGATACTTTTGCTTAACTTTCTAATACTCTTCAATAAATTGACACTATGTAATTGCACTTTAAATTCATTCTCTCCCTACCTTTCATTTAACAAGTGCTAATAATTTTCCTTCTTATTTTCCATAGTAACTATTTGATTTGTTGCTACTTCTATGCTTTTGCTCATCTTTGCTTATTTTTCCTGAAAGTCCTCCTTTACTTCATTTTTCATCGAGAAACCTTAGCAATTGAGTATTCAAGAATGTTAGGCCTGGAAAGAATCATCTTTCCGAAATAAGACGATCATGCCATGATAGGAAAACAAGGTTCAGGGAGGTTATTACTTGTCCCAGTTCATTAACAAAGGCAGAAATTTATCTCATTTCACTTTTCAGTGTTCTTTTCATTATACCACAGCTTTCCTATTCAAGATAGACTTATGGCTTCTCCTAAATTATTTTTTATCTTAAATTGTTAACATAGCTGAGAAGGTAATTTGTTCCTGGTATCTTACTTATTGGTCATGTTTCTCAAATAGTTCAAGAAGGAGCTGGGCCATCTCATTCTACAGTTTTTGGTTTGCTCTTTTTACTCTGCTTTTCTTTTTAATGTCAGCAGGTTATTTTTTTCATTTTTATTTTAATTTTTTTGAGATAATTATGAGTGAAAGATAGAATACTATTTTCAGGAAATACCATATGGTATTCCTTAAATAGAGGTATAAGACCTTGCTCAGTTTACTTAACTTGTCTAAGTCTCAATTCTTTGTCTATAAAATGATCCAATAACACCACCTTTGTACAATAGTAGTAAAAGTTAAATAAAACCACTTGTAAAACAGCTAGAATAGAGTAGAATAATGATTTGTATTATCTGTATATCTTAGCACAGCTCTGGTCACAGACAATGGCTGTCAGCTTGATTAGTAGCATTTGGAGATAGATCAGGACTCATGGTAGCTATTATTCTTGCCTGTACTTTTGCATTTATGGTGGCATATTGCACACTATTTATTCTTTCTCTGCATCATGTATGTGGACATGAATGTTAGAAAATTAATGCTAGAAATTATGTGAGTTTTTTTTTAATGAATGTGCTTTCCTCTTTCTTATTAGAGAACTTTTTTTGAAGACTAATGCTCAGTTGACAATTCGATGCAAGCAATTACTATCTGAGCTTTCCTACATTTACCCTATTGATTTGGTAAGTTTTAAATTTTCTGAAAAGAAACTTCATTTTGAAAATATAATTTCAGTTTGAATTTTCTTCCCAATGAACAAACCTGTTGCTTTAATCTTAACAGATGCTCTGGTATAATTCATTCAGGAGCTAATATCTATTTATATTAATAATTGGATTTAATTGGCCTTAGTTTCCACAGTTCATTTTTTTTCTTTCATATATACTAGTGGTGATATGCACTCACCTTTATCTAAAAGAATGCCAAATTAGTTCTGGTTTCCTTAGGCTCTTTTCAGACAACTAAATTATCTACTACCACCATTTCCAAATAAAATTGATCAAACATACAGTCAGGATGCATTGATAGTTACTGGTAGTTGGAATGTGAAACTTACAAATGAGAAAGGATCAGTAGTTGGAAAATATGACCTTGGTGATAGAAATGACACCAGCGTTCACATGATAGAATTTTGCAAGACTAACAACTTACTCACTGTAAATACCTTTTTTTCAACAACATAAATGGCAGCTATACACATAGACCTCACCGATGGAATACGTAGGAATCAAATTTATTACATTTGTGGAAAAAAACAAAGGAGAAGCTCAATATCATTGGTCAGAACAAGGACAGGGGATGACTGTTGAACAGACCATCCATTGCTCATATGCAAGTTCAAATTGAAGCTGAAGAAAACTAAAACAAGGCCACAAGAGCCAAAGTATGACCTTGAGTGTATCCACCTGGATTTAGAGGCTATCTCAAGAATAGATTTGACACCCTGAACACTAAGATCAAAGAACAGACAAGTTTGTGGAATGATATCAAGGATATCATATAAGAGGAAAACAAAAAATAAAAAGATGGGAAAGAAAGAAAAGACAAAAATGGATGTTAGAAGAGATTATGAAACTTGCTCTTGAATGTAGACTAGCTAAAGCTAGTGGAAGAAATGATGACGTAAAAGAGCTAACCAGAAGATTTTAAAGTAAAGTATTATAAAATGTGTAAAGACTTGGGGTTAGAAAACCAAGAGGAAAAAACATACCCAGCATTTCTCAAGCTGCAAAAAATTGAAGGAAAAAATCCAAGCCTTGGATTGGACTCTTGAAGGATTCTATGTGAAAAATATTGAAAGATGTAGGAAGCATCAAAATAGGATAGCAAGAATACATAAAGTCTCTGTACCAAAAAGAATTTCTCAGTGTTCAATCATTTCAGGAGGTAGCATATGATCAAGAACCAGTGGTATTGAAGGAAGAAGTCCAAGCTGCACTGAAGGCACTGGCAAAAAACAACCCTCCAATTGACAGAATGCCAATTAGTATGTTTCAACAAATGGATGCAGTGCTGGAGATGAGCACTCATCTATGCCAAGAAATTTGGAAGATAGCTACCTGGCCAACCAACTGGAAGAGATACATACTGTGTCCATTCCAAAGAAAGGTGATCCAACAGAATTCCGAAGATATTGTACAATGTCATTAATATCACATGTTAGTAAAATGTTGCTGAAGATAATTTAAAAATAGTTGCAGCAGTACACGGACAGAGAACTTTCAGAAATTCAAGGCAGATTCAGAAGAGGATGGGAACAAGGGATACCATTGCTGATATTAGATGGATCTTGGCTGAAAGCAGAGAATACCAAAAAGATGTTTACTTATGTTTTATTTTTTTATGCAAAGGCATTTGACTATGTTAATCATAAGAAATTATGTATAACATTGTGAAGAATGAAAATTCCAGAATATATCATTGTGTTCATATGGAACCCAAACATGGATCAAGAGGCAGTCATTTGAACAGAACAGAGGAATACTGTGTTGTTTAAAATCAGGAAAGGTGTGCTAAGCAAATAACCCAAGATGTTGGACTATATGAAGAAGAATGTGGCATCAGGATTGCAAGAAGACTTGTTAATAACACACACAGATGACATAACCTTGCTTGCTGAAAATGAATATTTGAAGCATTTATTGATAATCACAGACTACGGTCTTCATTATGAATTATACCTCAACATAAAACAAAAATCCTCACAAATGAACTGATAAACAGCATCATGATAAACAAACAAAATATTGAAATTGTCAAGGATTTCATTTTACTTGGATCCATGGAAGCAGCAGTCAAGAAATGAAATGAAGTATTGCATTGAGCAAATCTGCAAAAGATTTCTTTAAAAAAAGAAAAGAAAAGATGTCACTTTGAAGACTAAGATATACCTGCTTTTCAATCACCTCATATGCATGTGAAAGCTGGAAAATGAATAAGGAAGAGTGAAGAACTGGTGCACTTGACTTATGATGTTGGTGAAGAATATTGAATATGCTGTTGCCTGCCAGAAGAATGTCTTAGAAGAGGTACAGCAGAAAGCTCCTTAGAAGTGAGGGTGGTAAGACTTTGTCTAATGTACTTTGGACATGTTATTGGGAGAAACCAGTCTTTGGAGAAGTACATCATGCTTGGTAAAGTAGAGGGTCAGCAAAAAAGAGGAAGACCCTTAAGGAGATAGATTGGCACAGTGGCTGCAACGATGGGCTCAAAACACAGCAATGATTGTGAGGATGGTGCAGGCCCAGGCAATGCTGCGTTCTGTTGTACACAGGATCAGTGTGAGTCAGAACTGACTCGAAGGTACCTTGTAACACGACCGTTTCTATTATTTACGGACAGATTCATGCAGGTACATATGCATTGCTTTTAAAGTATAAGCTTATATCAACTTATATTTATTAGTGCTACTTACAATTTTCCTGGGGTAACAGGACATTTTCAAACCTAGATTCTTAGTAAATGCAAAAAAGTAAAACTAGAATCTTTTTTTTTTTTTAGAGAACCAAATCTACTAAGTTTCCTTGCTTTCTCTTTAATGAAAATAGATTTAAAAGACTGATTTTCATAGCAGAAAGCTAATAGGATTTGAAGTTGCTCAGAGAAATCTATTAAATCCATTTTGAACTCTTCATTTATAGATAATCATTAGTCAAAAGATACTCTTCTGATAAAAATTTTAGGTTTTTTGTGGTCAATGTCATGAGACAAAGTATATGTGAACCGCTGTATGGAAAGTGAATTTGCTCTGTAAACCTTCACCCAAATCACAATAAAAATAAAAAGAGTCCACATACCCAAATTCCCACAGAGATGCTGCCCATAGCTTAAAGTATTTGCTAGGATAGATTTCAGAACAGTTTTCAGCACCTATAATCTTTGTTATACCTCTCTTGTTCCCAAAATAAACATGGTACATTT
>NW_006921661.1:5162444-5174303 GCF_000298275.1 Orycteropus afer afer | reverse complement strand
CATTAAACAAGATTTTAAGGCTGAAAAGGAGCCAACTAACTCTGCTATGACTGGGGGAGGAACATTCCTAGAAGAACCAAAAAAAAAAAAAAAAACCACCTCGCTGCCATGGAGTCGATTCCAACTCAGGGTTTCCAAGGCTGTAAATCTTTACAGGAGTAGATTGCCCCATCTTCTTTCTGTGAAGCAGCTGGTGGGTTTGAACAGCTGACCTTCTGGTTAGCAGCCTAATGCCTTACCCACTGCACCACCAGAGGCAGCGAATATAAAGGCCATGTTGGAGGACTGAGTTTGGCATATCTGAAGAAATTGAGGCTGGATGTGTGGGAGAAAAGACCTGTATTAAGAGTAAAGCATTTAATCTCTCAGAGATCAATTTCTTTACTTGTAAAATGAGATAATATCTAGATCTTCAATCCATTGTGATCATTGAATGAGTAACATTTGACAGACCTTTTCATATAATCCCCAAAAAAACCAAAACTCACTGCCATCAAGTCGATTCCGACTCATAGCCACCACCTTTGGGTTTCCGAGGTGGTAAATCTTTACAGAAATAGATCGCCCAGTCTTCCTTCCACAGAGTAGCTGGTGGATTTGAACCACCACCCTTCTGGTTAGCAGTCAAATGCCTTAAGCACTATGCCACCAGAACTCCTTTCTCATATAATAGACACTTATTAAATATACAATAAAAGCTGGAACCTATGTAAAGCAGAAGCCTGTCAGAGGAGAACACAAATATTTTACACTAAAGCAATAGAAAAATGGTAAGACTGAACCCTGTCAAAGGCAGAAAACTTGTGAGAGCCAGAGAAACAAGCAGTCCTGGTGAGTTCCACGTCTCACAGGTTTCACTGTCATTGGAATTAGTTGTGAGGGAGGGAGGGAGGAAAGAGGGAAGAAAGGAGGAAGGGAAGAAGGAAGGAAGAGACCTCTGTGGCTGGAGCATAGTGAGCAAGAGGAAGAGTTACATCAGGGGGTGCAGGAGAGGTCAGCCAAAGCCAGGTCAGGTGAGGCCTTGAGGTGTAAGGAGCTTTCATTTTATTCTTATTGGAAGGGCTTCAAGAGTGGGAGTAACAGGAGCTGAGTGATTCTTTTAAAAATCACTCTGGCTACTAAATACAAATTGAGTTGAAGGGAGACATAAGGGAAGTAGGAATATCAGTGAGTGGTGGTCTGGGATGTTTCTTGATTCTATTTTTGTTTTCTTTGGAATGCCTTGTTTCCTAGTTGTCATAGCTTTTATAGCTGTCTGTACTTAGAATTCCCAACAAGCTGAATACACTCTCCCTACCATTTAAAAAATTATTGTAGCCTTTTAGCAGTTGCTGAAAAATAAGATGAGAGAGAAAATGAAATAAATGTTTAATTTAGTTAAGGGCCTTGTGTTAGTTTTCTAGGGTTGCTGTAACAAATTACCACAAATTGAGTGGTTTAAAACATCGGAATTTTATTCTCTCACAATACTAGAAGCTGTAAGTTCAAGATCAAGTTATCAGTAGGTCCTTGCTCTCTTTGAAAGCTCTAGGGGAGGATTTTCCTTGTGCTTTTCTAGTTTCTGGTGGTTGAGGGCAATCCTGGGCTTAAAAATGATCAATGCGACTCTGCCTTCATCTTCACATGGCATTCTCCCTGCTTGTCCATGTATCTTCTCTTCTTGTAAGGACACCAGTCATTGAATTCGAGCCCATCCTAATGATTTGATTACATCTGCAAAGACCCTACTGTTTTCAAATAAGGTCACACTCATAGGTTCTTGGGGTGGGACTTCAGTATATCTTTTTTTGGGGGATACAATTCAATCCATAAGAGGCCCTGTTCACTCCCCACAGCTCCTCAAACCAAACCAAACTCACTGCCATTGAGCTGATTCTGACTCACAGTGACCCCCACTGGGTTTCCGAGGTGGTAAATCTTTACGGAAGTAGATTGCCTCCATCTTCCTTCCACAGAGCAGCTGGTGGGTTTGAACCGCTAACCTTCTGGTTAGCAGTCAAATGAGGCACTGCACCACCAAAGCTCCTTCAGCCCCTAGGAATCAGAAATTTTAAAAAATATCTTTGGTAATATTAGAGTTTTCTTACGGTACTTTCATATACTAAATGTATAGTCTGCCCTCCATATGCTGTCTTCTATACCAGGTGTTGAGGATATACAAAGATGATTAAGACATTGATCCTACCTCAATGAGATTACAGTCCATTTGAGGGCATCAGACTTGTAATAAAATTAGTCAAATATTTATTGAATTCATACTGTGTGTTAGGGACTTAGAAATTTATGCCTGGTACCTGAGAACTCAAAGAAGTGGGATTATCAATTCTATTTAGTGGGAATCAGAAAAACCTTTACAGAGAAGGTGATGCCTGGGCTGTCTTTAAAGATGAAATAGTGTTCCCCTGTTGAAAGAAGGGCAAAAAGACATTTTAGGTTGGGTGAGTAGAAATACAGTAACATGGAACATCGTGCACAGTGCTGTCACATTTATTATTGTTTTTTAAAGGCAAGGAAACTAAGACTTACAGTGTTTAGTTAAGATTTCCACAGAATCATAGTAGTCAGTGGCAGAGTTAAAATTGTCCTTAGTCTGTTTGATTCTAAGGTCTGCATTATGACTGTCATGGCACAGTTTTCAGGAGCTTTGGTGGCACAGTGGTTAAAGCACTTGGCTGCTAACCGAATGGTTGGCAGTTCAAACCCACCAGTTGCTCCATGGGAGAAAGATGAGGCAGTCTGCTTCCGCAGATATTTACAGCCTTGGAAACCCTATGGGACAGTTCTACTGTATCCTGTAGGATCACTGTGAGTCAGAATTGACTTGATGGTAGTGGGTTTGGTTTGGTTTTGGTTTGGTTTCTTCCTCGTTTTGAATAACCTCTACCAAACTTCTAACAACCTTTTAGTGTTCTGTAGCGACTGCATTCTGGTTATGATACTTATGATACTTTGCTGACATAGACTTTACATTACATGCATTGGTACTGTTTGGAAAACTTTACCATAGTGGCCCAACATTTATTGTGCTTTTCTAAATGGGTAAGTCACTGTTAGAGTATGTCAAAGAGATAAGGACACAACCAGAGAAGTTTGTCCAGTGAAGGGTATTCTTCCCAGTTCCATTGACTGAGACGTTTAGCTTAAAAAAAAAAAAAAAAAGTATGTGCATGTGTATTTTTAAGTAATCCCTAACATGAGAGCTTTTTGTGGTAATGAGACCCAGATTTCCTTCTGTGCCTTTATGCAGACATGATTTCTTGAGAAGGAGAGTACATATGTCAAACAGTGTCTCATTGACAACAAGAACTGATTCCATAGATGCTGTGTCAGTGATTAGAATCTTAAATATTTGTCCTGTCTGGATCAGTGGGTGCTTGATTCCTTTATCAAATCAGCTGCCTCAGAGATTGGGAAGGCAGGATGGTAAGAGCTTTTAGATCACTTATTGTACTTGGATGCATTTGGATATTAACAGTTTGTCCAACACATAAATCAAAGGGACATTTTAGTTAACTTACTGTGTTTTAAATGGCTATTGCATGTTTGTGGAATTTATTGTTATAAAAATTACATAAAATTTGAGGCCCTGAGTGGCTACCTACATTCAAAACATAAATAAAATATGTTTATTATGAGGAAAGTTAGAGTTTTATTGTCTTTAAGCCTCTTTAAACATGGTTGAGAGTCAGATCTTTTTCCCATACTTGAGTCTTGCAGTTCATTCCTGTTCTTCTCTGCCCCTCCCTCTCACCTTCTAACTTCTTCTCCCCAACATAACAATCTGTGACCTTTCTAACCCCCAGAGCAGCATAAGGAACACAAACCTCTGCTCCCCATTAGGTGTTAGGGACGTCATCAGTGCTTACTGGAAAAGCACTCCCCAGAGCGCCAGGTTTTGGCTTTGGCAGGTAAAAAGTCTTTCAGATCTCAGAATGCTGGAAACATAAAACCTTTTGGTTTTTTAGCTAAAGTGATTGGCAACAGAATGTAACATCTGAGGCTGAATGGCCAGCAATCGCCATAATTAACCACATGAGCTCACATGTTCCCACTGGAGGTTCAGTGGTCTTGGGGTGATGAAAGTGACTTCCCTACCAGGAGGTGGTTTTCCTTTTGAGGGTATTGGAATACCCTTGGGTCCTGTAATGCTTCTCCCGTGGTCCTTTTAAAATGCTTTTTAATATAAAGCTTCGATATTGGAAATCCGACACCACCGTGTTTAACAGCAAGGCTATGACTGAGCACTGTGGCCTGGAGTGGGAAACAATCTAAGATTTTTAATAGGTGGAACAGGGAGTTGTGTGGTGAGTGTGAATAACCTGAATCAAAGCTGATTTCCAATATCACCCAATTTTCAGGTTTTTCACTGTTTCTCTTTGGTTTCTGATTTCCATGTATAGGCTTCTCTCAGATATACCTTTTTATCTTTAAACAAAATTGTTTTGGTCATTGGGAAGAGGTGATATTAGATCACTTTTTGTTCTTTTAAATTGAGTGTGGATGTATTACCAAAATAAGCAAATTTAGTTTTATATTATCACCCCTTTAGTAATACGAAAAACAGGTAGATAACTTTATAGGTTTTTTTTTAGGATATACATGCCTTCTTTCCAAGAATTGCCTCCACCTACATTACATGAATAGGAAGAGCTTCTCCTTCCCTTATTTCAAATTTAATAGACTTAGTTATACAACACTATCCTTACCAATATCAAGGACATACCCTATAAGGATGTATCACACTATTTTACTTGAAAATTGATGATGATGTACTTTTTTGCCTAGAAAGTTGTTAATGAATAAAATGTGTAATGCTCACATAGTGTGTTATTTGCCCCTTTAAAAATGCTGAGAAGGAAGATAATGGTTATTTGAGTATTCTGAGAATTCTTTCTTCAGATAAATATCAAATGTTCATTACATCAAATTAATTACTAGGAAATAGTTTTTAAGTGTTGGGTAGTACTGTTAATTTGCTTAGATTTGTATAAAATGTATATAATTTAGATGAGTGATTAATATTTTATTTACCATTCCTTATAAAATCTCTTAAAATGTGTTATTGTCTCATAGCTATAAGTTCAGTAATTGTTATCTCCTGCTTTTTAATTTACAGCAAAAGATGATGGAAGCATTGCTGTTGCCCTTGGTTATACTGCACATTTGGTCTCCATGATTTCCTTTTTCCTACAAGTGCCCCTCAGATATCCTATAATTCATAAAGGATCTAGATCAACAATCAAAGATAATATTAACGACAAGCTGACTGAAAAGGAGAGAGAGTAAGTGTCTTTTATTTTTCCCCCCCAATGCTTTTAACATCAAGCCAATATGAAACACATGGCATAATAAAAATATAAAATATGACCTAAACTGTAGCAATGTTATTTAACCCTTGGGAAGTGCTTCATTTCTTTTAAATAAAATGTAGTCATTCATTTAGATTTTAATTGTCTAATTACTTCACTTCCAAAAATTGTTAATGATGGCAAAATTGACTCATTTAAATCTAATTTTATTTTCTTTTTACGTTTTTGGGGCAAATACTATTTACTCTAAAAATTATTCATGTAGTTCTTTTTTGCCTGCCAGTCAACAAGTGAAATGGTTAAAGGGTTTCTCAGAGAACAAACCAGGAAATGGAGAAAAGTTTAACAGCAGATTGGACATAGCTGAAGAGTAGATTTAGCTTGGAAGATAGATCAGTGAAAAATAACCTGACTGTTGTGGTTATCTAATGCTGCTGTAGCAGAAATACCAGGTGGATGGTTTGAACAAACAGGAGTTTAATCTCTTACAGTTTGTTGTTGTTGTTGTTGTTATGTGCCGTCGAGTCGGCCCCGACTCATAGTGACCTCTCCTTGGGTTTCCGAGGCAGTATCACTACGGAAGTAGGATTGCCCAACCTTCCTTCCAAGGAGTGGCTGATGGGTTTGAACCGCCAGCCGTCTGGTTAGCAGGCAAGTGTCTTAGCCACTATGCTACAGTTTAGGAGGCTAGAAGTCTGAGTTCAAAGTGCCAGCTCTAGGAGCTAGGTAAAGGCCCCTAGACCTTGGGATTCAGCTTTGCCTCTTGCTCCAGGCCCACTGGAGCTGGAGGCTTCTCTTAACTCAAGCAGCTGCTGGCTGCTGAGGCTGACAAGCCCAAGGTCGACAAGTGAAATGTCAAAGACCCAAGATTATTAAGCAACATGGCAGGCTGCTAGTTCAAGTCAAGAAGCAGTCCCAAGATTGGCAGACAATATGGCAGGCCACTATGATGAAGACTTGGCTACATGCAGGTTCTAGGCATACCAAAAAGCACAGGACCTTTCTCAAAGTGCCTTCTTATATACTGGAAGCAGATTACATCCCTAAGATAGCTACTTAGCTACTTACAGTAGAGTCCACCATGGAGTTGGTTACCAGTTTCATCATGAGGAATAACTACATCCAGCCACCTAGCTACTCAAAACCAGGCCCAGCCAAGTTGACACATAACCTTAACTACCACACTGACCAAAGCATAAAGAACAAAAATGATGGGATGTACAGAAAAGTATTAGACACATGGAACACAGTTAAAAGGTCTGACATATATATAGTTGAGTGAATGAAGGGCTGAAAAGAGACCGTGAGGAAAATGCAATATTTTAAGAGATAATGACTGAGATTTTTCAAATTAAAAAAAAAAAATGCTAAAGATTCAAAAAGCACTAAATATGAAGCAGAGTAAATACAAGGAAAGTATATTAAGGAAAGGATAATAAAACAGCTGAAAGTCTAAAAATACTAAAAGCAGCTAGAGAAAAGAATATTAGCTTCCTTCAGTAGAAACAGTGGAAGCCAGGAAATGATGGATGACATTTTGCAAGTACGGAAAGAAAAGAAATGCCAGCTTAGAATTCTGTTTTCACTGGATATAGAATTACTTCAAAAGTAAGGGCCAAAAAGATGTTTCATACTACTAAATTTGATAGAATTCATCCAAGCAGACCTGCATTAGGAACTACTGAAAGGAGTTCTTCAAGCAGAATAAAAATAATCTTATATGGACTCATGGAAATGCAGAAAGGAACAAAGAGCAACAGAAAGGATAAATAGTAACCTGTCAATTAATTTCAACCACCAAATAACAATAATGTCTTATTATTTAATGTATATACTCTGGTGACAGTGGTTAAGGCATTCAGCTACTAACCAAAAAATGGATACTTTGAACCCGCCAGCCTTTCTGTGGCAGAAAGATGAGGCAGTCTGCTTCTGTAAAGATGTACAACCTTGGAAGCCCAATGGGGTAGTTCTACTCCGTCCTATAGAGTTGGTAATGAGTCAGAATTAACTCGATGTCAGTGGTGATGTATAGAATTATAATGCATGGCTGTGACACAACAGATGGGAAGAGGCAAATAAAGTTAAAATTTTCTAAGATCCTAGATTATCTAAACCCAACCCACTGCCATCAAGTCGGATCTGACTCATAACAACCCGCTTCCTTGGGTTTCCGAGGCAGTATCATTACGGAAGTAGATGGCCCAACCTTCCCTCCAAGGAGTGGCTGGTGGGTTTGAACCACCAGCCTTCTAGTTAGCAGTCAAATGCCTTAGGCACTGTGCCACCAGAGCTCCCCTAGATTATCTAGAGAATGGTTAAAAATAGTAATTCATATTGTTGTTATTGTTGTTGGGTGCTCTCGCGTCAGTTCTTACTTCTAGTACCCTATGTACAACAGAACAAAATACTGCCTGATCCTGTGCTATCCTTAAAAACATTGCTGTATTTGAACCTATTGTTGCAGCCACTATGTCATTCCATCTCATTGAGAGTCTTCCTCTCTTTCTCTGACCTTCTGCTTTACCAAGTATGATATTCTTCTCCAGGGACTGGTCCCTCCTGATAACATGTCCAGAGTACGTGAGATGAAATCTCACCATCCTTGCTTCTGAAGAGCATTCTGGTTTTACATCTTCCAAGACAGATTTGTTCATTCTTCTGGCAGTCCATGGTATATACAGTATTCTTCACCAACACCAGAATTCAAAGACATCGATTCTTCTTTGGTTTTCTTTATTCATTTTGCAGCTTTTGCATGCATATGAGGTGATTGAAAATACCATGGCTTGGGGCAAGTGCACCTTAGTCTTCAAAATTACTTCTTGGCTTTTTAACACTTTAAAGAAATCTTTTGCAGCAGATTTTCCCAATGCAATATGTCATTTAGTTTTTTGACTGCTCTTTCCATGGGTGGTGATTGAAGATCCAAGTAAAATGAAATCCTTGGCAACTTCGTCTTTTCTGTTTATCATCATGTTGCTTTATTGGTCCACTTATGAGCTTTTTGTCTTCTTATTGAGGCATAATCTATACAAAGGCTGTAGTCTTTGATCTTCATCAGTAAGTGCTCTTTACTTTCAGCAGTGAAGGTTGTGTCATATGCACAACACAGATTGTTAATGAGATTCCTCCAACCCTTATGCCTCATTCTTCTTCATATAATCCAACTTCTCAGATTATTTGCTTTTTCACTATTTATAGTCTATTTATATTAGGGTCTAATAAATCAAGATGCATGTTTTAATCTTGTAACCACTAAAGAAATAATTTTGAATAAGCAAAAAACTAGTAGAAGAGATCAATGGAAAATTAAAAAACCTTGATTAACCCAAAAGAAGGTAAGAAAAGAATGGAAAATGAACTAACCAATTGAGACAACTGAAAAATAAATAAGTTTGTAGATATAAGCCCAAAGTTATCCTGTAATTATATTTAATGTAAATTGTAATAATACTTTGCTCAGAAATAAAGATTGTCAGACTGCTTAAAAAAAAAAAAACTCAGTCTGCTTCAACATAAATAAAAGAAATAGAAATATTAAGAGTTGGGAAAAAAAGATATATTATGCAAATGTTTAGTAAATGAGAGTTGGTATAACTGCATATTGTTCTCAACTTACAATGTATTCCAGTTACTACAAATTGCACTTAAAACTGTCTGTGGTGTTTTTTTTTTTTTTTTAATGTGTTTTTTTAAATGCATGTATGCATTAAAATATATCTGTAAGTTTATATGTAATGTTTCCAACTCCCAAAGACAAATAAAGATTTGATTCATAAAGATACCGATAATAAAAAGGCAATAGTAATAAAAACAACACAAAAATTAGCTATTTGACTGATGTCAGAACTGACTTACAACAGAGTTGTCAGAACAGAACCTGTCATTAGAAACTACCTGTAGTAATACCAGAAAAAGTGAAATTTAAGTCAATTTAAATAAAGTGGAGCAGTTTATAATGATAATACAGTACAATCTTAGCATGTTTATACATTAAAACATTACTTCAAATATATACTCTATTTTTATACATATAACACACATTAGATGTTTGTGGGTTTTTTTTTTTTTTTTCCCAAACACCACCACCCTCCACCTGCTGTTTTGTAAGTGTGCTATGTCCTGTGTTATATGTACTGGTTCATTATTTACATGAGCATGTTATTTGTGAAAAAATACAACAGGCAGAAACCCATGGAACTACAGGAAGATCAACAATCAATAGCAGGGGACTTTAAATTTTCTCTCAGTAACTATTAGAACAAATAGTCACTCCCCTCCCCCCAAAAAAAGTGCAGAATGAAATAGACTCCAACAGTACAATTCATAAGCTTGACCTATGTTCTGTATAAAGAATATTGTACCAAATGTTTGCAGGATATACATTCTTTTCAGATACACATTAACCAAACATTAACCAAAATGGATTATATTCTGAAACTCAACCTTTTCAAAAGATTGAAATAATTCATAGTTTGTTCACTGACCACGGTAGAATTTGCTACAAATCAATAATAAAATCCTAACTGTGAGATAATAAATAATATACTTCTGTATGACATATAGGTCAAAGAAGAAACAATAATGGAAATTTGAAATTATTGTTAATCGGATGATAATGAGAATGTAGCATATTAAAACTTGTAAGGTGCAGCTAAATCTGTGGTCAGTGGAAAATGTATACCCTTAAGTGCATATATTATAATAAAAGATTTAAAAATTAATCATTTAAGTATCCATCTGAAGAAGCTAGAAAAAGACTGGTAAGGTAAGCCCTAGGCAAGTTGAAGGAAGAAAGTAATAAATAACTCCAAAAGCCAAACTCATTGCCATCAAGTCATTTCCAACTCATAGCAACCCCCATTGGGTTTCCAAGGCTATAAATCTTTATGGAAGTAGATCGTCTGGTCTTTCTTCCATGGAGTAGCTGGTAGGTTTGAACAGCTGACCTTCTGGTTAGCAGTCAAGAAAGATTAAATAGACAACTATACAATAGGAAAAAATAATAAAAACATGTTGTTATAGACCTTGAAACGACTAGAAAATTGGTAAGTCCCATTGGAGGACTAATTTGGAAACAGAAGAGACAAGGAAAACTGCAGTGTGAGGGATGATACATATTAAAAGATAAGATGAGCTAATGAACAACTTTATGTTAATAAATTTGAAAATTCAGGTGAAATGGGAAAACACAACTTTTTAAACTGTTCCATGAGTGATTGGAGTTTAGAAAATACTGCTTATGCTAACAGGAAATGATATAGAATATTCTAGGACATAAGTAGCCCTGGTAATTCAGTGTTTAAAGTGCTTGGGTACTAACCCATAGGTTGATAGTTCAAGGCCACCAGCTATTCTGCAGGAGAAAGATGTGGCAGTGTGCTTCAGTAAAGATTATAGCTACAGAAACCTTATGGGGCAGTTCTGCTGTGTCCTACCAGGACACTGTGAGCCAGAATTGGCTAGACTGCAACAGATTTTGGGATTTATGGCTATACATTACAGTCACCGGGGAAGCTTTTAGAAATAAGCTTCTAGCCCCCAGATTTCTAGTCCTTCCACCAGGGAGTCTGATTGAGTGAATGGGGCTTAGGAATTTTTGTTGTTTTAAATACTCCTCAAGTGGTTGTCATACACAGTCAGGTTTGTGAACCACTGTTGTAGGTCATGAGAGTGTTGTGTACATAATGGTGACAAAATGAACTAACCCCAGCACATTCAGGAAACTGCAAGTGGTTCATTATCACTGTAGTTTAGGATGCAAAGTAGGATGTAGAAATAGAAAAGTCAGGAGAGACAGGCACCAATGGAAGAATGTCATGCTCTCTCTGGTAGAAAAGTGGTTCTCAGCTTGGTGGGGAAGGCAGCCAGCATGTGGATAGTTTAAACCAGTGTCTTTTCTAACAGCATTAATTTATAATCCAAATATTCTTTACAAATACAAAGGAATTTAAAGAGAGCCTGAAATTTATGTTTGACAAAAAAGTATATAAGTTCCTTTTTCTTTTTTTTTGAGGTAAAATTCACATAACATAAACTTAATGACTTTAAAGTGTCCAATTTAGTGATGTTTACTACAGTCACAATGTTGGGCAGCCACCACTTCTCTCTAGTTGTGAAATATTTTCATCACCCCAAAAGAAAACCTCATACCTATAAAGTAGTCACTTCCTACTCTCCAGTCCGTCTCCGTCCCCCGCCCCCCAGGCGCTGGCAACCACCAGTCTTCTTTTTGTCTCTATGAATTTACCCATTCTGTGTATTTCATATAAAAGGAATCATAATATGTAGCCTTGTGTCTAGTTTCTTAGACATCTACATTGTAGTATGTATCAGTACTTCATTCGTTTTTATGACTGTATAATATTCTGTTGTGTGTGTATAGCACATACTGTTTAATCCATTCATCCACTGATGGATATTTGGATTGTTTCCACCTTTTGGCTATCGAAACTAGTGCTGCCATGAACATTCTTATGCAAATATTTTTGCATGCCTGTTTTCATGTCTTTGTATATATCATATATATATATATATATATATATAT
>NW_006921661.1:5156465-5162344 GCF_000298275.1 Orycteropus afer afer | reverse complement strand
AGATGTATGTATGGTAGTTTAATGAAACACCATGTGCTCATCATCCAGCTCAACAATTATAATACTATTTGAGTCTAGGAAAGTAATGTCTGAGTCAACATGACTTACTTTTTTGAGATTTGACTTAGAATTTCTTTGAAGTGTGTGTGTGTGTGTGTGTGTGTGTGTGTGTAGGATCCCTGGTGGTGCAGTAGTTAAAGCTCTTGGCTGCTAGTTGAAAGGTCAGCAGTTTGAACTCACCAGCTGCTTTGAAGGAGAAGGATGTGGCAGTCTGTTTCTGAAAGATAACAGCCCAGGAAACCCTGTGGAGCAGTTCTGCTCTGCCCTGTAGGGTCACTCTGCGTCAGAATCTGCTCAACAACAATGGGTTTATTTATGCATGTATAAATTAATTGCATTCTTTGCTTAAATTCACAGAATGAACATAAGGATTACTTTGTATGTGGAGTCAAGTTGCCCAATTCTGAGGACTTCCAAGGTATCTTATTTCTTTTCTTCCTTCTAAAGATTTAGTGTATAAAGTATGTCAGTATGTTGTTAAAGGGGAGAATGGAGATACCTGGAAATGTTGGTTACCTGGCACATTGTCCAGAAGGTTTTTGGAGCTTCTGTCTTTTTCCAGTTATAAGTGTATAGGATCAGATTCTCTGATGGAAGACAGAATATTTGGTCTAATCATGGTACAAAATTTGTTGAATCCTATATTTAAAATAGAAAATAGTTTCTAAATGTACTTTAAGAAAATTAGGCAGTAGGGTTCTTAAGAATACTAATCATCTCTTTTTTTGTTTTATTTTCATGAAAAATTCATGTGTGGTTCAGGCACATTAATCTGCTTAATTATTATTTGGAAGGTTATATTCCTTTTGACCTGAAAAGTGTTTGAAATTTTAATTTTATGGCATTCCTACAACTACAGGTTAAATTTGTGTTGTCATTTCTCCCGTTTTCATTTTTAAATTTACATTAAAGATAGTATAGAATATAATTCATAGTAATTCCTTTCCTAATGTCTTTACAAATCTTTACAAAAAAACCCTTTTGTTTGGTATATTTATATAAAGATGATTTTTGATAGCAAAGTAAGTTCTTTAAACCTGTAGCCTAAATAATGTTTTAGGTCTACTAGATAACTTTACAGATTATTCCCAAAGCTAGTGTATTATGTATTTGAGAAGAAATTGTTCAAGAAGAAAGCATTACTACTTCTATTTTCCTATAAAAATTGTTGTGTGTGTTTTGGGTTTTTTTGGTGGTCCTTTAACACATAGAGTCACCATGAGTCATAATTGATTTGAAGCAACTAACAATGACAACAACAGCAACATTTAAGGCTATTTTACTTTATTATCCTTTAGCCCTTACAATAACCCTTATAACAAGTAGTTCTGGTATCCCATGTCATCATGAAGGAATTTAGGCAGCATGATACAGGGAGAGACTGATGAACCAGGAGAGGGAAAACCTATGCGCAAATCCTAATTACCCTTCTTATACACCATTTAGTTTAGACCAAGTCATGTATCCTTTGAGTTGATTTCTTATTCTGTAATATGAACATTAATGTCCTACCTACCTGATATGGTTATTGTGAGGATTAAGTAAGAAATAACAGTATCTGGAAAAGCATGTGATTTTGATGTTATCTCCAAGACCCGCGTAACCAGTAAAACCTTAGAACTGATGCTGTCTAACTTCTCTTTCCATGTTTATCAGCACATTCTTGCTTCCATTTGCTTCATCGACCCAATAGTTACCATTTATTATGCCTGTGCTCTTTGATGGACCCTAACAGTAAAATGTTAAAAACCAAAGATGTCACTTTGAAGACTAAGGTGCACCTGACCCAAGCCATGGTACTTTTAGTAGCCTCATATGCATGTATGAAGGAAGAAGTCCAGGCTACTCTGAAGGAATTGGAGAAAAACAAGGCTCCAGGGATTGACAGAATACTCACTGAGAAGGTTCAACAAACAGATGCAGTGCTCAAGGTGCCTTTTTATGGCAAGAAATCTGGAAGACAGCTACTTGGTCAACCAACTAGGAAAGGTCAGTATTTGTGCCCATTGCAAAGAAAGGGATCCAACAGAATGTGGAAATTATCTAACAATATCATTAAAATCACATACAGTTAAAATTTGCTGAAGATAATTCAAAAATAATTGCAGCAGCAGTATATTGATGGAGAAGTTCCAGAAATGCAAGCTGGATCCAGAAGTGGGTGTGGAATGAGGGATGTCATTGCTGATGTCGAATGGATCTTAGCTGAAAGCAGAGAATACCAGAAAGATATTTACCTGTGTTTTATTGACTGTGCAAAGGCATTCGACTGGGTGGATCATAACAAATTATGGATAACATTGCAAAGCATGGTAATTCCAGAACACTTAATTGTGCTCATGAGGAACCTGAATAAAGACCAAGAGGCCGTCATTCAAACAGAACAAGGGGATAATACATGGTTTAAAATCAGGGTTATTATGTGTCTGGGTTCTGTCCTTTCACCATACTTATTCAATCTGTAACTGAGCAAATAATCTAAGAAGCTGGACTATATGAAGAAGAACGTGGCATCAGGATTGGAGGAAGACTCATTAACAACCTGCAATATACAGGTAACACAACCTTGCTTGCTGAAAGTGAAGAAGACCTAAAGCACTGATGAAGACTGATAAAGCACTGACATCTTACTGATGAAGATCAAAGACTACAGTCTTCAGTTCAGTATAGATTACACCTCAAATAAAGAAAACAAAAATCCTCACAACTGGACCAATAAGCAACATCATGATAAATGGAGGAAAGATTGAAGTTGTCAGGGATTTAATTTTATTTAGCTCCACAATCAATACCTGTGGAAGCAGCAGTTAAGAAATCAGGTCTGTGTTACTGCACTGGACAAATGTACTGCAGAAGACCTCTTTGAAGTGTTAAGGAGCAAAGATGTGACTTTGAAGACTAAGGTGCACCTAACCCAAGCCATAGTATTTTCAATCACCTCATATGCATGGGAAAACTGGACAATGGATAAAGACCATAGAAGAGTTGATGCATTTGGATTGTGTGGTATTGGTGAAGAAAACTAAAAATACCATGGATGGCCAGAAGAGTGAACAAGTCTGTTTTGGAGGAAGTACAGCCAGAAGGCACCTTAGAAGTGAGAGTGACCAGATTTTGTCTCTCATACTTGGGTCATATTGTCAGAAGGGACTAATCCCTGGAAGTGGACATCCTGCTTGGTAACATGGAGGGTTAGCCAAAAGGGGAAGACCTTCAGTGAGGTGGATTGACACAGTGGCCACAAGGATGGGCTCAAGCATGGCATCAATTGTGAGAATGGCACAAGATAGTGTTTCGTTCTGTTGTACATAAGGCTGCTCTGAGTTGGAACTGACTCAATAGCACCTAACAACAGCAACAAGACTTTATATGTGTTATCTCTAATTTTCACAAAAACAAAGTTAATCAGTAAGGAAGGCTCCTTAATTTTCAGTGTGTACATTGAGAAATAGAGCTAGCTGTTCAGTGACTTGAGGCTACAAAGCTCGGTAATGGTCTAGCTGAGATTTGTGTGGTTTATATTGCACAGTGCTCTCTCTGCAATTGTGTATGGCATAAAAATGTGTGCTGATGCTAATTTTAGGCAAAGTTGTGGTGTCCTGAAACTCATGGCTCATCTTTTCCTCATTCATTCATTTAACAAACTTAAACTGGATACCTTGGCCCTATGTCTGGGGATACAGAACATTCATTCATTCAAAAAATATTTATTGAGCCAGTGCTGGGATTTGCGGCTGTAACAGTGAACAAAGCAAACGTGTTTTCCCCCTTCATGGAGCTTACATCCTATTGAGGAAGACAGTAAATAAACAAGAAAACAAGTATTTAATAAAGAAATACACTATTATAAAGGATAGTGATATACTTGAAATCGACTCATGGCAACTAACATCACTTTATTATATAAATCAATCAGAGGAGACCTCTTTGAGAAACATTAAACAAGATTTTAAGGCTGAAAAGGAGCCAACTAACTCTGCTATGACTGGGGGAGGAACATTCCTAGAAGAACCAAAAAAAAAAAAAAAAACCACCTCGCTGCCATGGAGTCGATTCCAACTCAGGGTTTCCAAGGCTGTAAATCTTTACAGGAGTAGATTGCCCCATCTTCTTTCTGTGAAGCAGCTGGTGGGTTTGAACAGCTGACCTTCTGGTTAGCAGCCTAATGCCTTACCCACTGCACCACCAGAGGCAGCGAATATAAAGGCCATGTTGGAGGACTGAGTTTGGCATATCTGAAGAAATTGAGGCTGGATGTGTGGGAGAAAAGACCTGTATTAAGAGTAAAGCATTTAATCTCTCAGAGATCAATTTCTTTACTTGTAAAATGAGATAATATCTAGATCTTCAATCCATTGTGATCATTGAATGAGTAACATTTGACAGACCTTTTCATATAATCCCCAAAAAAACCAAAACTCACTGCCATCAAGTCGATTCCGACTCATAGCCACCACCTTTGGGTTTCCGAGGTGGTAAATCTTTACAGAAATAGATCGCCCAGTCTTCCTTCCACAGAGTAGCTGGTGGATTTGAACCACCACCCTTCTGGTTAGCAGTCAAATGCCTTAAGCACTATGCCACCAGAACTCCTTTCTCATATAATAGACACTTATTAAATATACAATAAAAGCTGGAACCTATGTAAAGCAGAAGCCTGTCAGAGGAGAACACAAATATTTTACACTAAAGCAATAGAAAAATGGTAAGACTGAACCCTGTCAAAGGCAGAAAACTTGTGAGAGCCAGAGAAACAAGCAGTCCTGGTGAGTTCCACGTCTCACAGGTTTCACTGTCATTGGAATTAGTTGTGAGGGAGGGAGGGAGGAAAGAGGGAAGAAAGGAGGAAGGGAAGAAGGAAGGAAGAGACCTCTGTGGCTGGAGCATAGTGAGCAAGAGGAAGAGTTACATCAGGGGGTGCAGGAGAGGTCAGCCAAAGCCAGGTCAGGTGAGGCCTTGAGGTGTAAGGAGCTTTCATTTTATTCTTATTGGAAGGGCTTCAAGAGTGGGAGTAACAGGAGCTGAGTGATTCTTTTAAAAATCACTCTGGCTACTAAATACAAATTGAGTTGAAGGGAGACATAAGGGAAGTAGGAATATCAGTGAGTGGTGGTCTGGGATGTTTCTTGATTCTATTTTTGTTTTCTTTGGAATGCCTTGTTTCCTAGTTGTCATAGCTTTTATAGCTGTCTGTACTTAGAATTCCCAACAAGCTGAATACACTCTCCCTACCATTTAAAAAATTATTGTAGCCTTTTAGCAGTTGCTGAAAAATAAGATGAGAGAGAAAATGAAATAAATGTTTAATTTAGTTAAGGGCCTTGTGTTAGTTTTCTAGGGTTGCTGTAACAAATTACCACAAATTGAGTGGTTTAAAACATCGGAATTTTATTCTCTCACAATACTAGAAGCTGTAAGTTCAAGATCAAGTTATCAGTAGGTCCTTGCTCTCTTTGAAAGCTCTAGGGGAGGATTTTCCTTGTGCTTTTCTAGTTTCTGGTGGTTGAGGGCAATCCTGGGCTTAAAAATGATCAATGCGACTCTGCCTTCATCTTCACATGGCATTCTCCCTGCTTGTCCATGTATCTTCTCTTCTTGTAAGGACACCAGTCATTGAATTCGAGCCCATCCTAATGATTTGATTACATCTGCAAAGACCCTACTGTTTTCAAATAAGGTCACACTCATAGGTTCTTGGGGTGGGACTTCAGTATATCTTTTTTTGGGGGATACAATTCAATCCATAAGAGGCCCTGTTCACTCCCCACAGCTCCTCAAACCAAACCAAACTCACTGCCATTGAGCTGATTCTGACTCAC
>NW_006921661.1:5146623-5153483 GCF_000298275.1 Orycteropus afer afer | reverse complement strand
TATACACCTAGGAATGGAATTGCTGGGTTATATGATAATTCTATATTTAACTTTTTAACTTTTTGAGGAACTTCCAAACAGTTTTCCACAGAGGCTGTGCCATTTTACATTCCCATAACAATGGTTGAAGTTTCCAATTTCTTTACATTCTCATGAGCGGTTGCTTCAGATCATGCTTCGGATCATTAGCAATCCAATTGAGGATTAAAAGAATTAAAAAGGCAAACTCACTACCGTCGAGTCTGTTCTGACTCATAGCGACCCCTCCTTGGGTTTCTAAGATGGTATCACTACAGAAGTAGATCGCCCAGCCTTCCTTCCGAGGAGTGGCTGGTAGGTTTGAACCACCAGCCTTCTGGTTAGCAGTCAAATGCCTTAGACACTACACCACCAGACTCCTATTTGGGGGTAAAATGGTATCTAATTCTTATTTGGACTTGTATTTCCCTAATGACTAATGATGAGCATCTTTTCATGTGCTTCTTGTCCATATCTGTGTATTCTTTGGAGAAATGTCAATTAAAGTCCTTTGCCCATTTTTTAATTGGGTTGTTTGTCTTTTTGTTGTTGATTTGTAAGATTTCTTTATATAGTATAGATACTAGAGCCTTATCATAAGTGTGAAATAGAGGTCCAACTTCATTCTGTGGCATTTGGAGGTACAGTCGTCCCAGCAACATTTGTTAAAGAGACTTCTTTCCCCATTGACTGGTCACATAACCCTTGTCAAAAATCAGTTGAGCATAGCTATTAGTCGGGGGTGACTCAACGGCACATAACAACAACAACATAGCAGTATGGGTTTATTTTTGGATTCTATTCTGCCCTAAATGCCAGTACTACAATACTACATTGTGTTGACTACTCCAGCTTTGTAGTAAGTTTTGAATTCAAGAAATGTTATGTTGTCTTCTGACTTTGTTTTCCTTTTTCAAGATTGTTTTATCTGTTTGGGGTTCTTGATTTCTCTTTAGCCAGGGATTTTACAGCTCTCCATTAGCCTTTACATCTAATTGTAAGGAGCCTAGAGATCAGCCAGAGGTGAAAGCTTAGGGTCTTTTCAGGTCCTTTATGAACTTGGGTAAGAAAGTCAAGCACTTACTTACAAGCACTTCCAAATGCTCTAGTGTTCCAAAGAAATTCCCTTCAGCCTTCCTTCCAGGCTTTTGGCGTTCTGTTGTTTGCCGCATCTGTAATCTTTTGCCCCAGGCAGCAGAAAGTTCTTCACTTGCCTTACTATATTTTTGAGAAATGCTCTCTGAGTATCTGTATTTCCACCCCTAGTTAAGTGAAAAAAAGGTAGGCACCTTGTGTCACTCCTTCAGGTATCTCTAAGACAGGTTAGAGCAGACAGTTGCAGTTCTTTGTGAACACAATCTGCTCTGGAACCAAGATCAGGCTCCCACAGTAAGACCTTAGACTGTGTCTTCAAGCCCTCCATCAAGCAGGGCAGCCGAGTAGAGCAAGGGCAAATGAAAAAGCTGCAAAGCTTTCCACCTGTTTCTAAGGTGCCCTTTTTTTGGTTCAACATTCACTTGGTTGCTATAAACCTTTGACGATTTTTTCAGAGTTCTGAAAAGTTGATTCTAACAGTTTCTGCTTGATTGTTTGGTATTTCTGTGGAGGGACAGGTCCACAGATCTGCCTACTCTGCAGTTTTCACTGATGTCACTAAGTTTGTTTTGTTTTCTTTTTTCAGTGATGAAAAGCATTATTATATGGGACAAAGAGCCCAGTAGGGGATTTTAAGAGAGTACCAAGACCAGATGTGCATTTGAGAACAATCACCTTATAGTAGTGTAGAGAATGGTCTTTGACCGGTTGTAGCTACCATATTAATGAAATTAAGTGTCTCATTCCTTGGAAGGAAGGTTGGGCAATCTACTTCTGCGGTGATAGCGCCTCGGAAACCCAAGGAGGGGTTGCTGTGACTCAGGTCCGATTCCAGGGCACATAACAACAACATGGATTTTTATCAAATTTATTCATGATATCTGCCTTAAATTATTAACTATGTAGGAAAAGTGCTTTGGGCACCTGAAGAAAGGATGTCCATCAACACGATACTCTTTCTTCAAATCAATCGCACATTTTAATTTGTAAAGGAGTAGTTTAACATGTGAGCACCTCTGAGTAATATGCCCCATTGTACGTAGAATCAATGATTTGTTTACTCATTGATTCTTCCAAGCAGACTTGGAAGGCCGCTAGGTTTAGATGAGTCCTTTACCTTTTCTTTGGCAGCCAGGAGAACCATAGGAATTGCATTTTTGTGAATTAACCTTATATTCTATCTCTGTCCCTTTGTTGAAAACAAACTCCCTTTGTTGAAACATGCATTTTACTGACTCTGATTGTTGTTGTTGTTGTTAAGTGCCGTCGAGTCGTTTCCGACTCATAGCGACCCCATGCACAGCAGAACGAAACACTGCCCGATCCCGCACCAGCCCCACAATCCCTGCTATACTTGAGCCCATCATTGCAGCCACCCTGTCAATCCATCTCGTTGAAGGCCTCCCCCTCCTTCGTCGACCTTTCACCCTACCAAGCATGACATCCTTCTCCAGGGAATGGTCCCTTCTTACAACATGACCAAAATAGGTGAGACGAATTCTGGCCATTCTTGCTTCCAAGGAGCATTCTGGCTCCACTTCCTCCAGGACAGATCTGTTAGTTCTTTTAGCAGTCCGTGGTACTTTCAGCATTCTTCGCCAGTACCACAACTCAAAAGCATCAACTCTTCTTCGATCTTCCTTATTCATTGTCCAGGTCTCACATGCATACAAGGCGATTGGAAATATCATGGCTTGTGTCAGGCGCACCTTAGTCCTCAATGAGATATCCTTGCTCCTCAGCACTTGAAACAGTTCCTTTGCAGTTGACTTTCCCAATGCTACACATCGTCTAATGTCCTGACTGCTTCTTCCTTTGGCAGCGATTGTAGAACGAAGCAATGTGAATTCTTTGACAACCTCAATCTTCTCTCCATTTATTGTGATGCTGCTCATTGGTCCAGTTGTGAGGATTTTTGTTTTCTTTATATTGAGATGTAATCCATCATACTGACTCTGATATGCACATTTTGACACGTTTTAATATTGCTAAAAATGAGATGCAGCTTACAATTAATGGCATGTCATTTGATGATTAATAGTATTCATCCTTTCTTCCTGTTGTTATGTGCCGTCGAGTTGGACCTGACTCATAGCGACCCCTCCTTGCGTTTCCGAGGCAGTATCACTACAGAAGTAGATTGCCCCATCTTCCTTCTGAGGAGTGGCTGGTGGGTTTGAACCACCAGCCTTCTGGTTAGCAGTCAAGTGCCTTAGGCACTATGCTACCAGAGCTCCCATCCTTTCTCAGTCACATATAAATTATTGATGCATTTCACGATAGATGGTGTTTTAGATTTGATGAACTACTAAATATTTTACCTGGCTTTATGTGTTTTTACAAAACACTTCAAATCCTTTTTGGAACAACATAGATGCATATATAAATATATAAATAAAAACACATTTATTGATTATCTTGTTTGAATCAGCCACTCAGTTCACTGAAAGAGCAGATTAGACATGATTTTCTTTTCTCCGTTGTGTGTCAGTTTTGTTGTAAACTTTTTCAGGGTATTAGATGAGATCAGGTCTTCATGGGAAATGGAAAATAGGAATTGAATGACTCATTGGATGACTTACACTCAATATCCTAACTCTAGGAATCTTCCACCTTTGCCCTCTCTGATTACCTGCCTCATCTGGCTATTGGCATGTGAGATATTAGAGTTCAAAGCCCTATTTGGCCAGTTTTTCTGGAAAAAATAAAACCAATATTTTTCCTTTGTCTGCTCTGTTTGAAACACCAGTCTGGACTGATGCCTCGCCTAAACCATTACTTGTGCACCTGCACGCTGTAAAGGGAAACTCTCAAGTCTTTGCTGCTTTTTACTTTGAGGCTCAGACCACAGAACATGAAGGAATTTAACCAGAGTCCAGCTGCAATGTTCTTTCCTCCTCATTTCTTCTTTCACTGTGGACTGAAAAGTAGGTTTTAAAGTGATTTTTGAAATGAAGTTTATTAGTTATTGTGCTACTTAACTGTCTAGTAGATAATGCGTTCAGAATAGATTAGTGAAACAGTCATTGAGTTAGAACCTAGCTGCTGCCAGAGCATATGGCTTTTTCCAGCCGTAAAACAGTCTGACGTTTTTCTTTCTTTTTTTTTTTTTTTTCCTCAGAAGGAGAAATAGGGGGTGGTGTAATTGGCAGCCACTTTAGAAACTTCCTGGCCTGTCCAGGACAAGGCTTTGATAAATCTCTAAAAGATAGTCAGATATTTTTCTGTAGTGGAATTATTGGAACCTAGAGAACTATTAATGCTGCTTTTCCCATTTTCCTGATCTTTGTGTACTTGAGTTTATTTCTGTGGAAGGTCCTGACTAAAACCCCAGGAATTGCCTTTTTTTATCTGATTGATTCTGATTTGTTTTAGAGACCAAAATTCCAGAGTATAAAAAAAATTGTGGTATGTCCAACATCAGATAATATTGGACCCAGATTATAGTCACTGCATGTGCATCTGATTTTTATGAGAATGGAAACAGTCTGTTTTAATGATCTACCACCTTTCTTTCGTGACCAGGTGCATAAGCCAGTCCTGCATCCTCATGTAGAAAAAGCTGGCCAGACAGGCTCCAAAGCCTTGTGACTTGAGTTTTTTTTTTTTTTTTTAATCCCTTGCAGCCACATAGACAAGTCTAGAAGAATTTTTAGCTCCCCTTTCAATGTAAGTAGGAGCTTTGGTGGCGTAGCAGTTAAAACATTCAGCTGCTAACGAAATGTTGGTGGTTCGAACTCACCTATGGGAGAAAAATGAAGCAGTCTGCTTCCCTAAAGATTACAGACTTGGAAACTCTGTTGGGCATTTCTACTCTGTCCTAAAGGGTTGCCGTTAATCAGATACTCACAACTTAGTGCCGTCGAGTTTAACCCTACTCACAGTGATCCCTCCTTGGGGTTTCCAAAGTGGTATCACAACAGAAGTAGATTGCCCAACCTTCCTTCTGAGAAGTGGCTGGTGGGTTTGAACCTCCAGCCCTCTGGTTAGCAGTCAAATGCCTTAGGCACTATGCTACCAGACTTCCTGTGAGTCAGATGGCAGTGGGTTTTTTGGTCAGGGTAGATAGGTTGCATTTCCTGAGAAGAGTTTGCCAACGAATCACGAGCATGCTGATTCCTTATTTCTGTATCCTTAAGGTCTACTTTTTGGCCTGGCAACACTAACTTATTGAATAAAAAAGTGAGAATTTTTTCTAATAGTGTATCCTTGAAGCAATTAGAATACCTTGAGCATTATTTGTATAAATAGTAAATGTTCTGTAGAAATAGGGACTGGCACTTAGGATTTTGTTGGTATAAAGCTTGTATTGAAAACATAAATGAAAATTCCAGAGCTCTAGCGTTTAGACGGCTGTAATTCTGACTCCTCGTATCTATTATTGCCAGCTTTGGGCATACTTAAACACCTGTTGACAACATCTTATATTAAGAATTATAGATCCCTTCCTATAAAACATTTTCAGCTTCTGTTTATTACTCAAGCTGTGTTAATATAGAAAGTTGAGAAGAGATTGGTGTTTTCACTACATTACCATCCGTTTACTTTCATGGCATCCAATGAAATCCAATGGACTCTTTCCAGAAGTGCTTATAGTGCTATGGCTTTAATTTTCACTGCTTCTACCGTGTGTCCTATAAATTAGAACATTTCTTGTAACTTTTCATCTTCATTTTATTATAGTTTATTGCTCAGATGCTGGCATGTAGAGCACTTAGTAGACCTAGCCCTCAGACCTTTACATTGAAAAATGACTGTGATGACTTGAGGCAGTGAAAAAGAGTAGATGATATGCTTTACTTTTCTATTTTTCCTTGCTGTGCAACTTAAAAGTATAATCAAAGAAATATATTTCAAGGCGGCCAACATTACTGAAAGGAACCCAGGTTATGCAATGCTTAAGCACTTGGCTGCTAACCAAAAGATTGGAGGTTTGAACCCATCAGTGGCTCCATGGGAACAAAGACCTGGCAATGTGCTCACATAAAGATTTCGGCCTAGGCAACCCTATGGGGCAGTTCTACTCTGTCATATATGGTCACTGTGAGTCTGAATCAGTCAGATGGCACACAACAAAAGCAGCATTATTCCTGAAATGAATGAAAAAAATTTTTTTTCCTGTTTTCTACTTGACTAGCATTTGACCTACACTGAGAAACTCTTTTTGTCTGAAAAGTTTCCCATATGTCTGTAGTTCAACTCCATTTTAATTACTTAAGGATATACAGTGGAACAGAAATAAAGACTTTAAGACAATATGTGCCCATGCAGAATTATAGACTTACTGTATTTTAGAGCTAGACAGAATATTATTAGATCATCTGATTGAACCCTTCATTCCACAAATGGAGAAACAAGTTGAAAGATAAAGTGAGGTCATACAGCAAGTTAACTTAGCATTTCCTTTGATCAGGCCCAATGACGAAAGGCAAGCCCAGAAGGTGGTGTGCAAGTGCAGTACACACAGAGGAGGTGGAAGAAGTGTGTTTATCAAAATGGCTCTGTATTTAAGGTTGAAGTACCCTTTTTTCCTGGTTTCAAGAAGGCTCCCTGGTGAAAAATACTATCATGTGAATCCTTGTATGTTAAGCAGCATCTTTATGTTAAGTTTTCTTTGAAAATGGTTATTTAAATCCATTCTCTCAGTTGGTTCACTTGACATTAGTTTTCTTCTCTAAAAAATACAATGCAAACTATCTTTTTTTTTTTTTTTTTTTTTTAGAAGACGGCATACGAGATGTCGAGCA
>NW_006921661.1:5132605-5146456 GCF_000298275.1 Orycteropus afer afer | reverse complement strand
TTTTTTTTTTTTTTTTTTTTATTTCCAAATACAGGGACAGCTACACCTGTCTGGCTCAGGGGTGACTCCTACTTGCCCTTTAATATTCTGTAAATTTGCCTTCACTTTGAGACCATGAAGCCAACTGCTGTGCTACTGGCAACATTCTTTATTACATTCACCTTTACTTGCAGCATATGCAGCTCTTAAATCATTGAAAAGGCTGTGGGGCCTTTTCTTGCACTAAAACCAAAAAACCAAACCCACTGCCATCCAGTCGATTCCTACTCATAGCGACCCCCATTGGGTTTCTGAGGCGGTCAATCTTTATGGAACTAGATTGCCCAGTCTTACTTCCACAGAGTGGCTGGTGGGTTTGAACCACCAACCTTCTAGTTAGTAGTCAGATGCCTTAAGCACTCTTCTTATGCTAAAGTAAGGCCAAATAAGAGCTATATTCTCCTGTTCCAACTTACTTACAAATTGTTAAAGACCCAAGAAGGGATCTCATTCATAACCTGGGACTTCCTGTATTTGAGGTTTTGAAGTCATGTGCACTTCACCTCTTATTGTTGAGTGACTGTGGAAATGTTGTTCTCTCTGACTCTTGATTCTCTAATTCCAGTGCCATAAGGTTATTGTGAGTATTCAGTGAAGCACAGTGCTTGGCACATAGAAGAGTCTTAACAAAAAGTTTACAATTTCTGTTATGTATGTGTTGAGCTTTACAATATGAATTACAAATTACAGGCAGTTGCATAATTAGTTTACTGATTCTAGGTGCTGGAAGGAAGGACAGGTCTAAGAAACCAGTAAATAAATAAAATAAACCCACTGCCATCAAGCCTGTTCCAAGTCATAGCAATCCTGTAGGACAGAGTAGAACTGCTCCACAGGATTTTCAAGGCTATAAACATTTATAGAAGCAGACTGCCTCATCTTTTTCCCACAGAGAGGCTGGTAGATTTGAACTGCCAACTTTATCAATAGCAGCCAAATGTTTAAGCACTATGCCACCAGATCTCCTTAGGCCTAAGAAAAGGTTAATGAAAATTAAAAATCCAACCCAGTAGCATAGTTCTATATTTCCTTTTGCAGTAATGCCATACTCTGCATCATCTTTCAGGCAATGGTGTAAATGCAGAGAACTAGTAAAGCGTCCCAGATTGCAAGGGGAAGGCTAATTTTTTTTTTTTAAACTTCAGCTAAGGAGCTCTGGTGGCGTAGTGCCTAAGGCAGTTGACTGCTAACCAGAAGGCTAGTGGTTCAAGCCCACCAGCCACTCCTCAGAAGGAAGATGGGGCAATCTACTTGAGTAGTGATACTGCCTCAGAAACCCAAGGAGGAGTCGCTATGAGTCGGGTCCTACTCGACGGCACATAACAACAACAACAATAAGCAGAAGTGTTCACTGCTTAATAGTCACTAATTATTTAAACAAGTACCATATCTTGAAAGCTATTGGTAAGTGAATGCTGAAGCCCTTATTCTTACAAGGAATATAGAACAGGTTCAAACTGAATAGTTCCCAGGCTGGGCAACTGTGTACTTTTTCAGTCTCATCTCCAGTTCCTTCTTTGTTCTTACCCTATGCTTCAGTCAAACCGAACAACTGATTGTCCTCCATAGATATCACGTTATTTCGCACCTTTGTACATATTGTCCGTGCTAGTCTGTTTATCTGGAATGCCTTCCATACCTATTTTTAGAGTCAGAATTGTGGCTGTACATAAGCCCTTCCCTTGTTGTCTAGACTCTTCCTTATAAACTCTTTCTTGATTCCTGATAGTTGAGTGTATTTTCATAGCCTTTTGTAACCCTAGTAATAACTTTGTATACATAGCATCTTGGAAATGAAGTGCTTTCATATATACTCGTCCACTGAATTTTAACAACAGCCCAGTGATACAGGTGGTGTATTAGTTATTTGTCTTAGTCTTGTCTGAAATATTTTCAATATAGAAATGGCATTTAAGTCATGTTTAAACTTTCTTCCATGCCTTGCAGAGAGCCTTGTATTATGTAGACACTCAATAAATTGAGAGAATTGAGAGAACAGAGCAAAAGGATGTTCAGTTTTTGCAAATGCTATTAGGTAACCTGACACTCCACACTGTAGTTTTAGCTCTAGATGCTCTGGCCAGGACAATTCATTTCATAGTGTCCCAAAGGACTGTGGCAAGCTATTACCTTCTGTGTGTGTGCTGTAATCCAAGGCACAGGCAGCAGTGCTGATGGGGTTGTGTTCAGAGGTGAGAGCAAAGAACATGTTTTAAATGAGGAATTCCCATGGAAATTCAGGCAGGAGAGATCAACAAAATAAAAATGCAGGAGGTGATGGCTGGGTAAGACAGGAAATGAACACCTTGTGAAGATTAGGCGTTCCACTGAGAGAAAGGAAATGTGGAAAATGAGTCAAAAGTAATTCTACAACTATTTCATCACTGACACGTGGGAAGTTTATTCTTGTGTGTGTTTTGTTTTTAATGAAGTGTGCTTTTATAGTGCTGATGTTATTATCTGGATGAGGAAGTCTTCTCTAGTATTATCGTCATCTCGCTTTCTGCAACCAACTAAATTAAAATACAGTAATATAATGGGACAGTGGGATAAGAAAGAAAACCAGATGACTCTGACTTATGACCCCAACCTGAACTGACTGCTTTTCTAGTTTGCAGGGTACTCAAATTGGGATAGAGTTTCAATGTAATGTTTTATGGAGGAAGGTATGTCATGGGTTAAAGATTGTTGGGTTATTAAAATATTTGAGATCAGTGTTTCTCAACAAGATGTGCCCAGAACATAGTGACCTCTCCAGGTAGCCCATGGACTCGCTTTTTGTAGCATCCATTAATATTTGTCATATGACTGCATAGGAGCACTGGGTTCTGATAAAAATTCATCATTTACTTTACTAAATAAGACTATTTTATTGATACTGCATTGAACATAGCACCATTCTTTCCCTTAATTTTCATGTTTGATTTTTTGGTAGGCAAAGATAGAGGAGAGGAGGATAATTAAATCAAGCCAGAGTTTGAAGTAGGTATTTATGGGATCTTTTAATTTTATGAAGAAATTAATACTAGCTATATTACTGTAAATGAGTGAGAAAACTATTTTTAAGTAAGTGTGAAATCACTTTAACTTCCTCAAAGCATCTTATTGTAATTACTCTCTAGATAATTTTCTGAGGATAACATAGATGTCTTAGATAACAATATCATTGTAAAATAAATTTGTTACTCTTAGCAGAAAGGTCTGTTAACTGCCATATTTTTATACCTCTCTGCTATGATAATTTACAGTTAATAAGGATGATC
Source organism: Orycteropus afer afer (assembly GCF_000298275.1). NCBI lineage: Eukaryota > Metazoa > Chordata > Mammalia > Tubulidentata > Orycteropodidae > Orycteropus > Orycteropus afer. The sequence continues at coordinate 5,143,154 of NW_006921661.1, read as the reverse complement.
ATCAAAAGTAACTTCTGGATTAGATTAAATTACAAAAATAGTTTAATAGTGTTTTTCTTCTTTAATTCCTTGAAAATGGAAAAACAATACGATAGTTAATTCATATAAAGTCACACACCAGAAACTCAGCCTGTTGTCATCGAGTCAATTATAACTCACAGTAATCCTGTAAGACAGAGTAGAACTGCCCTGTATGGTTTCCAAGACTATGATCTTTATAGAAGCCAACTGCCACATCTTTTTCCCATGAAGCAGCTGGTGTGTTTGAATTGCTGTCCTTTTGGTTGGCAGCCAAGTGCTTAGCCACTGCACCACCAGGCTCTCCTTCGTTAAGTCGCAAGACCATTAAATTATAACCTAACCCAAGAGGTTACATCACAAGAAAGTCAAGCCATGTATTAAGGACTAGTACATTACAACACTGGACAAGATGCTGGTACTAGGTCAGTAAAATTACTCAGGTGCTGAACTGGCATTGAAGATGGATGGCATGTCAGCAGGCAGTCATACCTACCATAATAAGGTTCTATTAGAGATCAGCACAGGATTAGGTTGGGGATAGCTTGCAAAGGCATGCTTGAGTAGATGGCCCCTAAACATCTGAGTTGCTGAGTGTGGGAAGGATTAAAAGCTATCCAAGCAAAGGCTAGATGTAACATTTAAAAAAAAATCCTATCTAGTATCATCAAGTTAACTCAGACTCATGATGACCCCATGTGTTAGAGTAGAACTGCTCCATAGGGTTTTCTGGGCTATAATCCTTACAGAAGGTGAGTTCTTGTGGTGCAGTGGTAAAGTGCTCAGCTAGTAACCAAAAAGGTTTGCAGTTCCAACTCACCAGCCACACTACAGGGAGAGATGTCACAATCTGCTTCTGTAAAGGTTACAGCCTTAGAAACCTTACGGGGCATTCTATTCTGCCGTATAAGGTCACTGTGAGTTGGAATCTACTCAGTGGCACATTAAAAGAAAAGAAAAAGTCTTTATGGAAGAAGATCACCAGGCCTTTCAAGAACATGCAAATCTGGGAAATAAAAACCCAACTCTGTTGCCTTCAAGTCAATTCCAACTCACGGATGATCCATGTGTTTCAGAATAGAACTGCTCTACTTAGGGTTTTTAATGGCTGCAATCTTTTGAAAGTGGCTCTCCATGCCTTTCTTCCAAGGCGTCTCTGGGTGGATTCAAACTGCCATCTTTTGGTTGGTAGCCAAGCACTTATACATGGGCACAAAACAGAAATGTCACCTTTCCATTGACCAGAGCTTCTAGTTCCCCTGCTGCCTGGTAAGCTGCTCAGCTGTTCACTTTCAGCATATATAAAGAATGATAAGGTAAGCTTATGTTTCATCTTTAGTCTATGCAAAAATTTAAAATCACTTTCAAGGAATATTAACTTTAAGTAACCAAAAAGCCAAGCCCACTAACTCTTTAAGTAGTTAATATCAAATACATTTATTCAGCACATAGTAATAATTTTGGATCGCAGCTTAGTTATAAATACAGGATTATTTGTCTCAAACATAGTTGTTTCCACATATAACTATCGAACAGAGATAAAATGTATTGGCTTTTAAATAATAAAATCATGTATTCTAACTTCAGAAAGGAGAAAACATAGCTTTTCCATTCATTCTTCTGACAGAGCTTTGCCATGCTTTGAACATGCTTAGACATGCTTTGAACCAGTTTACTTCACCTCCTTAGCCTCAGTGCACGCGTTTGAAAAAAGTGAAGATAGTGACTTCACAGAAATGTGAAAAATAAAAGAGAGAATTCGTATAAATAACGGTCATTCAGTACATACTTGTACACTGAATAAATTAACATAGTAATCACAACATAAAGTTTTTTCCCTTCTATCTGAATTTATTTCATTCAGTGGAAATAAGACTCGGGATTTTAGAATTCAGGAAGCGCTTAGCTGTGGGAATATGTCACCAAAAACTGCTGACCTAAGAGAAACAATCAATTCATTTGACTGCATTAAAACAAACAAATACTTGCATAACAAAAGAAAACATAAATGAAATGAAACAATTTGCAACACATAGATTAACTAAGGATTAATATCCAGAATATACAAAGAACTTTTACATATCAATAAGAAAAAGAACAATTAACCCGATAGAAATAAACATGGTATATAAGAAGCCCTGAAGAAGAAAAGAACTCTAAATGTCTGATCAGAAAAGATACCCAGCCTTATTAGTAATTAGAATGTGAAATAAAACCAGAACAAGATACAATTTTATATCCATCAGGCTGGCATAAATCAGAATGTGTGTTTTAAACCAAATTTGGTGAGTGTATAGAGGAAAAGGAATTCTCATGCTCTGTGAGAATTTCAATTATTCATCTATTTCAGCCCGATTTGACAATACAATTAAATCTGCACAAACCCCACTCAACATAACAACCCTACTCCTGGTTATACAGAAGACTCTTAAAGCTTTTAAATAAATGCATTTTACAAATATTTATTGTGTATATATTATGTTGTTGTTGTTGTTGTTATGTGCCGTCGAGTCAAACCCGACTCAAACCAGAGCTCCTTGTATATATTATATGCATACTTAAATAAATTAAGGAGCTCTGGTGAGTCAGTGCCTGAGGCCTTTGACTGCTAACTAAAAGATTGGTGGTTCAAACCCACCAGCCACTCTGCAGAAGGAAAATGGACCAGTCTACTTTTATTAATATTTACCACCTTGGAAACCCAGTGGGGGTCACATGAGTTGTAACCGACTCAATGGAATTTGGGTTTTTTGTTTTGTTTATGGTTTCTTCAATTTTTCTTTATTGGAATTATTCAGTTAAATAGCTAGCATTTAATTTTTTTTACAAGTGCTCTTTTTATACTGGCTCTTTCATAGTTTCCATTGCTGTGCAACATTTTTCTTTTACTTTTTTTGAAGCCTACTCTCTTTAAAACTAGGATATGTGTTTCACTGTATATAGTGTCTCCTTTTCTCATTATTAACACAGTGTTGATGTGAGTGGTTGCCTTGTCTCATAATTCATATATTTCCTTACACCAATTGTTGTTTCTTGGTTTTAAGTTTATAGTAGCAGTTCTCCGTATTTCCTTTTCAGCAAAGATTGGTGTTAAGAATGCTCAAAATTTTGACTGCTACTCATTTGTATTATTGGAAACCTTTTTTAAAAGGTTTGCAAAAGAATTAATTCTTCCCATGCTGCTTGTTAGTAACTCCCATTAATATAAATGACGGCTCCCAGGTTCATGATGTAGAAAGTCTAGTAATGAAATAGCAAAAGTGTTAACTGTAGATAGTTACAGGAATTTACTGCCATAAGTTAATTAAACACACCAATAAGCAACTGGAGCATTTTATTATTTTAATTTGTATAAATATAAGACTGGTAAGCTAATGAGAAATGGCAGGTCTCTTGGAGTTTGATTGACACCTGTCTTAGACTCTCTTAAATGTACAGATGATGAATGAGTTTATTGAGACAACGTTTGTTGTAAGATATTCCATATAGAGAATATTTATTTTTGAACGTGTAGTAGCATAATTTTGTCATTTCTAGCTTTAAGAAAGTTTGATGCTAGAGGAAAAACTATTTAGAAGTCACCTCCTAATGTTGAACTTGCTAAATAAGGTTCTGTGAGAGGGAAGGAAGAATTTCTTTTATTACTTTCTGGTTTCTGCATAAATCACAAAATTGAAAGTTCATAAGTAGGTTAAAAATGAATTTGGTAAATAGCATGTTCTTTTCCCTCAGAGATTTCTAGGGGAAAATGGTAGATAGAGTTCCTGTCTAAAAGAATACAGGTTGGTCACATTTCATTGAAATAAATTTTCCTTCCCATTTTGTATCATTTTTATCAGAATCTACCCTGTCTTCTTAGCATGCATTTTGTAATAGACATTTAAGTCAATTTTGTATTATTGAGTACTAATTCAAATTATAATTTATGGTTTTAGCATTATAAATGCACAAAAAATCTGCTCACCTATTAATTTATTTATCGAATGTTTAGTCTACCATGTAACAGACCATTGTTCTAAGAATTGAGAATGTAGTGATGAGCAACAAAAAAATGTTTGTTCTCTTCAAAAGAATGATCAGTTTAAAATCAAATCTGTAAATACTGCTTATTGAGTTTCTGCCATATGCATAGACTTTATGCAAACTGTTTTTACAAACAAGACACAGACATAAGAAAATAAGGATGTTTTCTAAATTGAGTTTATTATCTAATTTGAAAGATAACAAATCACCTTGTTTCAGGCCTGTGTTTATTCATTAACACTGCTTCCTTCATCTAACATGCCCTTGTCTGATAGACACTTTGCAAGATTCCTTAGGCATCGTCTCTTCTTTGAAGGGTGGTGCAAACAGTTAATGCAGTTGGTTGCTGACCTGAGGTTGGCAGTTTGAGTCCACTTGGTGGCATAGTGGAAAGTCCTGGTGACCTACTTCTGAACAATTAGCTATTGGAAACCCTGTGGAGCACAGTTCTACTATGATACACATGAGGCTGCCATGACTCAGAATGTTGTTGTTGTTACATGCCATCGAGTCGGACCCGACTCATAGCAACCCCTTCTTGGGTTTCTGAAGTGGTATCACTACGGAAGTAGATTGCCCAACCTTCCTGCCAAGGAGTGGCTGTGGGTTTGAACCGAATGTTGTTGTTGTTGTTATATGCCGTCGAGTCGGACCTGACTCATAGTGACCCCTCCTTGGGTTGCCGAGGCAGTAGCACTACAGACAGAATAAGATTGCCCCATCTTCCTTCCGAGGGAGGAGTGACTTGTGGGTTTGAACTGCCAGCCTTCTGGTTAGCAGTCAAATGCCTTAGGCACTACACTACCAGAGCTCCCTTGAACCGAATAAACTTAATGAAATCTGAGTTTCTTGTTTGAAGCCTGTTTTAGACCTCTTTAGTCTCCTCATTGAAATCACTGCAGACTTCTATTCAAAGTATCTGTAATATTTTATTGTATTTATTTTTTATATGTCTAGTGTCTTAACACAGTATCAGCCACTTGTGAATTGGGGCCTGGTCTCTTTCAATGCCTTTGTGTCTTCTGTACTGAATAAAATTATCAGAATACATTAAAATGAAGAATGAATATAAAAGATAATTAACAAAATAATATAATAGATAACATATTCTTTCTTGTTACTTATCTTTTATAGTCATAAAAATAATGAACTATTTGTACTTAATAAATTTCAGTGGAGGAGTTGGGACTTGAATGAACTTTGACAGATAATTTTTGGTTACACAGGAAGGAATAGCTTGATCAGAAGCAAAAATGATTAGAAGCATGTTTCTGTGATAGAGAGAACAATCTGATTTTGAGCAGAGAAAGGTAAGATTGGTTGACAGGTGATTTGAGACCAGTCTCAAAAGTCAATTTATTATTAAAAGACCCCAGAATATATGAAAAACTCTTAAAACTTAACCAAAAGAGAGAGAGAGAACCTAATCCAAAAATGGGCAAAAGACTTGAACAGACAGCTCACCAAAGAAGAAAGACAAATGGACAAGACGCACATGAAAAGATACTGAATATCATTAGGAAAATGTAAATCAAAACTACAGTGAAAGGTATTATTTCACCCCCACTAGAATGGCTGTGGGAGCTCTGGTAGCATAGTGCCTAAGGCACTTGACTGCTAACCGGAAGGCTGGCGGTTCAAACCCACCAGCCATTCCTCGGAAGGAAGGTTGGGCAATCTGCTCCCATAGTGATTCTGCCTCGGCAACCCAAGGAGGGGTCGCTGTGAGTCCGGTCCAACTCGACGGCACATAACAACAACAACAGAATAACTATAAGGAGTCCTGGTGGCAGAGGATTTAAGCACTCGGCTGCTAATCAGAAGGTTGGCAGCTTTAACCCACAAGCTGCTCCATGGGAAAAAGATGTGATAGTTAGCTTCTGTAGAGACTGTAGCCTTGGAAACCCTATGGGACATTTCTACTTTGTCGTAACAGATATTTGTACATTAGTGTTCACTGTAGCACTATTCACAGTAGCCAAAAGGTAAAAACAGTTTATATGTCCATCAGCAGATTAATGAATAAACAGAATGTGGTGTGTGTATATATATGCAATGGAACATTATTGATACATGCTACAATATGGGATGAATCTTGAAAACATTATGGTAAGTGAAATAAGGCAGGCACAAAAGGACAAATACTATATGATCCCACTTATATGAAATATCTAGAATTGGCAGATGTAAAGAGACCAAAATATATTAGTGGCTACCAGGGGTGGGAGGGAGAGAGAAAGAAGGAATCTTGGCCTAGGGAGTACTTGAGTTTCTGTTAACGGTGATGAAAAAAATTGGAAATGGACAATGGTGATAAATGTAACTATAATAATAAATGTAATTAATGTCACTGAACTGTGCATGTAAACAATGTTGAAATGGCAAAAGGTTTGCTATATGTTTTTCACAGCAATAATAAAAAAAAGAATGAGATTACCAAAAAGAGAGAGAAAAAAAAAAATCTAATATTTGACTGGAAGTAATTTTTTCTTTTCACCATCTTTTTTTTTTCTTTTAACTTCTTATTGTGATTGGAGTGAAAGTTTACAGGGCAAATTGATTTTCTATTCAGCAGTTCATTTTGTCACATTTTGCTTCATGATGTTGACTGAAGTCCCTGCAATGTAACAATTCTCTTCCCACTTCCTCCCTGTGGTTACCTTTTCCCTGTGTCCTTTCTTCCTATGAATTCCTGCCTTCTGAGATTTCTCCTGCAAATGCTGCCCTTCTGATCTCCCAAGGTTGATTGTTCTAAGGAGTGCCCCTACCTGGTGCAGTTGTTCACCTCCTGGGCCTGTCTGTTGCTTGGCTGGAAGTTAAACCGTGGGAGTGAGTTAAATTCCAGGCCCCAAGGGGACCAGGGACCATAGTCTCAGGGATTTCACCAGTCTCTATTAGACCAATAAGCGTGGTCTTTTTTATGATGTTGAGTTTTGTTCCACATTTTTCTCCCACTTTATTTGGGATCTCCAATATTTAATAATCCCTTTCAAAGTAGTTGGCCACCACTTTCAAAGTAGCCGGCCACCATCTAGTTCTTCTGGTCTCAGAGTTGTGGAGGCTGAAATTTCCATGGTCCACTGCTCCCTTGGACTAATTGTTTCCATGTGTCTTTGATTTTCCTTACTCTTGTTTGCTCCAGATGAAGAGAAACCAATAGTTGCATCTTAGATGGCCTCTCACAAGCTTGTAAGACCCCAGTCACTACTTACCAAAGTAGGATGTAGAATGGTGTTTTGTGTACTTGGTTGTGCCCGTTGAGCTTGATGTCTCATGCAACTTATGCTCACAAGGCGACAGGCGCAGCCACTCATTTCCTCAAGGTGTTTGGTTGTGGCTAAGAAATTACTGTAATTTTGAATTTTGCCCCGTTAGCTCTATTGGGAGCTCTGGTAGAGTAGTGCCAAGGCATTTGACTGCTAACCAGAAGGCTGGCAGTTCAAACCCACCAGCCACTCCTTGGAAGAAAGATTGGGCAATCTACTTCCAGAGAAATACCCCCTCGGAAACGCAACGCTATAAGTTGAGTTGACTTGATGGCACTGAGTTTGTTTTGTTTTTTTCAGTTAGCTCTATTATATGTATGAGGATTTCTGGTGGCGTAGTGCCTAAGGCATTTGACTGCTAACCAGAGGGCTGGCAGTTCAAATCCACCAGCCACTCCTCAGAAGGAAGATTGGGCAATTTACTTCCGTAGAGATAACGCCTGGGAAACCCAATGAGGGGTTCCTATGAGTCAGATCCAACTCCATGGCAGTGAGTTTGGTGTTGGTTTGGTGTTATATATGTGTACATTTTTACAGCACATACAAATACAAATGTAGAAATATCATCTGCCAAATCTGTGTGTGGTCATGGTATAATCCTGTTTACCTACTGATACCTGCTCATCTTGCTTGTCTGCTTATGTATCCACTCATAGATTAGTATTTGTTATTACTGATAATACAGTATTGTGTGTGTCATAGTGTTTACCTTTGTTGTCTGTAACTCTTGTGCAACTCTCCACGTCTTCCTTTCCCTTAGTGATATTGTGCTGGTCACCCACCTTTGGTATATTGCCTTTCCCTTCACCCAAATCAATACATGTCTCTTACGTAGCTAACAGTTTTCACATCCCCCTTTTTCTATCCCTGTTAACCATGAAAGAATATTTCTTTCAGGTCAAGTAAACCTTTCCTTGACTTTTTATCATTGTGGACTCATACAATATTTGCCCTTTTGTGATTGACTTATTTCACTCAGCATAATGTCCTCCAGGTTCATCCATTTTATGAGGTGTTTCATCGATTCTTCATTGTTCTTTAATGTTGCATAGTATTCCATTATGTGTATGTGCCATAGTTGGCTTATCCATTCATCCAGGGAAGGGCACTTAGATTGTATCCATCTCTTTGCTATTGTGAATAGTGCTACAGTGAACAAGGATGTCCATTTGTCTATTCTTGTCCCAGCTTTCACTTCTTTAGGATTTATACCTAATAGTGGGATTGCTAAATCAAATGGTATTTCTATTTCAAACATTTTAAAGAAGCACCATACTATTTTCCACAGTGACTGCACCATTTTAAAGTCCTACTAGCAGTGTACAAGAATTCTAGTATCTTCATACTCTTCTCAGCCTTTGTTGTTTTCTGTCTTGTTGAACTTTGTTATTCTTGCTGGGGTGAGATCATATCTCATTGTTGTTTTGATTTACATTTTTCTAATGGTTAATGCTTCTGATCATTTTTTCATGTTTTTGGCCACCTGGATATCTTCTTTGGTGAAATGTCTGTTGGTAACATCTGCTCATTTTTTAATTTGATTGTTTGTCTTTTTGATGTTGAGGTGTTGACGTTTTCTATAAATTTTAGAGATAAATCCCTTGTCAGATGTCATTGCTAAATAATTTTTCCTAGTATGTAGCTTCTCTTTGTACTCTTGGAGAGATCTTTTGATGCACACAAGAATTTAATTTTTGGAAGGTCTTAGTCATCTAGTTTATCTTCTGCTATTTGTGCATTTTTAGTTATGTGTGGTAATCTATTTATGCCATAAATTAGGGTCCTTAAGTTTGCTGCTATTTTTTCTTTGACAATCTTTATAGTTTTAGGTTTTACATTTAGATCTTTAACCCATCTTGCATTAATTTTTATTAATGAATAAAAATTTTACTGATTTTTATTAAACAGAGAAAAGACTGATGTTGTCAAAGGTTTCATATTACTTGGTTCCACAGTCAACACCAATAGAAACATCAATCAAGAAATCAGATGTCATATTGCACTGGGCAAATCTGCAAAAGAACTCTATAAAGTGCTGAAAAGCAAAGAGGTCTCTTTGAAGTCTAAAGTGCGCCTAACCCAAGCCATGGTATTTTCAGTTACCTAATATGCATATGCAAGCTGGACAATGAATAAGGAAGGCCAAAAAAGAGTTGAAGCTTTTGAGTTGTGGTGTTGGCAAAGAATACTGAAAGTACCATGGACTGCCAGTAGAATGAACAAATCTGTCCTGGAAGAAGTGCAGCCAGAATGCTCCTTGGAAGCAAGAATGGCCAGACTTTGTCCCACCTACTTTGGTCATGTTGTCAGAAGTGACCATTCCCTGGAGAAGGATACCATGCTTGGTAAATTGGAGGGTCACTGAAAAGGGCAAGGTCCTCAATGATATGGATTGACATGGCTGCAACGATGGGCTCAGATATAGCAAGGATTGTGAGGCTGGCATAGGATGAGGCAGTGTTCCGTTCCATTGTACATAGGGTCACTATGAACCAGAGCCGACTCAACAGCACCTAACAACAAGAAGTTTGTCTCAGGTTTTTTTTTTCTTTTTTTTTTTTTTTTTTTTTTTTTTTTTTTTGACAGTCTTTATAGTTTCAGGTTTTATATTTGGGTCTTTGACTTATCTTGTGTCAATTTTTATATATGGTGTGAAGTATGGATCTTGTTTATTTCTCTGCAAGTGGATATCCAGTTTTGCCAGTATCATTTGTTATAGAGACTTTCTGTTCCCATTTAATGGATTCTGGCTCTCTGTCAGACATCAGCTGTCCATAGGTGGATGGATCTATTTCTGGATTCTCAATTCTGTTTCACTGGTCTGTGTGTCTGTCATTGTACCAGTGCCAGGCTGTCTTCACTGCTGTGGCTGTATAGTAAGATTTGAGATCAAGGATTGTGTGACCTCCTTTGTTCTTCTTCCTCAGTATTACTTTGCTTATCTGAGGTCCCTTTCCTTCTCATATAAAATTAATGATTTTTTTTATATGTCGTTAATGTTAATGGAATCTGGATCAGGATTGCAATTTATCTATAGATTGCTTTGGGTAGTATTGATATTTTCACAAAATTCAGTCTTCCTATCCATGAGCATGATATGTTGTTTCATTTATATAGGTCTTTCAGAGTTTCTTGGGAGCTCTGGTGGCATAGTGCCTGCGGTGTAGTAAATTACTTAGTGTGGCTTTTCTACCCATAAGTCTTTGTAAACTCCAAGGTGGGAATTGCTATTAGCAACTGAG
>NW_006921661.1:5125887-5131950 GCF_000298275.1 Orycteropus afer afer | reverse complement strand
GTTCAAACCCACCAGCCACTCCTCGGAAAGTTGGGCAATCTACTTCTGTAGTGATACTGTCTCAGAAACCCAAGGAGGGGGGTTGCTCTGAGTTGAATCGACTTGGAGGCAGTGCCTTTGGTTTTTGGTTTTCATAGTTTCTTGTAGTAGTGTTTTGTAGTTTTCTTTGTATTAGGTCTTTTGTGTTCTTGGTAATATTTATTCCTAAGTATTATATCTGTTTACTAGCTACTGTAACTGTTATTATTTTCCTTATTTCTTTTTCAGAGATATCTTTGTTGATGTAGAGGTATCCAACTGATTTTTCTATGTTGCTCTTTCATCCTGACCCTTTGCTGAATCTTTCTATTAGGTTCAGTAGTTTTCTTGCTGAGTCTGAGGTTTTCTGTGTATAAGGTCCTATCATCTGCAAATAGAGATAGATTTACTTCTTCTTGCCAATTTGGATGCCTTTTATTTCTCTTTCTTGCCTTATTGCCCTGGCTAGGACTTCCAATAAAGTGCTGAATAGGAGTGGTGACAGAGGGCATCCTTGTCTGGTTCTCATTTGGAAAGGGAATGCTTTCAGTCTCTCTCTATAGAGAGATGAGCTCCGGTAGCATAGTGGCTAAGGCACTGGACTGCTAACCAGAAGGCTGATGGTTCAAATCCACCAGCCACTCCTCGGAAGAAAGATGGGGCAATCTACTTCCATAGTGATACTGCCTCGGAAACCCAAGGAGGGGTCGCTATGAGTCAGGTCCGACTCAACGGCACATAACAACAACAACTGTAGAGAATAGTATTGACTGTTAGTTTTGCATATATGCCTTTAATTATATTAAGGAATTTCCTTTCTATTCCTATTTTGCAGAGAGTTTTTATCCAGAATGGGTATTGGTGTTCTGGTTACTTAGTGCCACTCTGACAGGAATATACCAAGGGGATGGCTTGACAAACAGGGGTTTATTCTCTTACAGTTCAGGAGGGTAGAAGTCTGAGTTCAAAGTGCCAGGCTCTAAGGGCTGTGTGAAGCCCTCAACCTTGGGCTTCAGCTCTGCCTCTTGCTCCCGGCCCACTGAAGTTAGAGGCATCTCTTCACTCAGGCAGCTACTGGCTGCTGAAGTTAACAAGTCCAGGGTCGACAAATAAAATGGCATAGTCCCGATGTTACCAAACCACATGGCAGGCCATTAATTCAAGTCTATTGAAAGTTCCAAGGTTGGCAGAGTATAGCAGGCTGCTGAACAATGACACAGCTACGTGCAGGGTTCAAGCATGCCATAAGCGAGAGACCATTCCCAAAGCAATCACATCCCCAGAGCAGCTACTCAGCTGCTTGTGGTAGATCCCACCATGGAGTTGATTGGCAGTCTCATCATGGGGAATAACTACCACCAGCTGTCCAGCTACTCAACCAGGCCCAACCAAGTTGACATACAACTTTAACTACCACAGTTGGGTTTTATCAAATGCCTTTTCTGCATCAATTTATATGATCATGTGGTTATTTACCTTTGCTTTATTTATGTAGTAGATTATGTTGATTGTTTTTCTAATGTTGAACCATCTTTACTTACCTAGTATGAATCTCACTTGGTCAAGATATTGGTTTTTTTTTTTCTTTTGATATAGTATTGGATTCTATTGGCTAGGATTTTGAAGATTTTTGTGTCTATATTCACGAGGGATATTGGTCTGTAATTTTCTTTTTTAATGGTGTCTTTGCCTGGTTTAAGAAGCTCCAATGGCACAGTAGTTAAGTCATTTGGCTACTAGTCAAAAGGTCAGCACATTGAACCCATCAGCTGCTCCACAAGGAGAAAGATGAGGCAGTCCCCTTCCATAAAGATTTATAGCCTTGGAACCCTATAGAGCAGTTCCACTCTGTCCTATAGGATTGCTGAGTCAGAATTGACTTGATGGCACTGGGTTTGTTTTGTTTTGTTTTGCCTGGCTTAAATTTACTGAAGCTTTTTTTATTTTTTATGACTTAACATATGACCTGTTCTGGAGAATGATCCATGTGCATTAGAAAAGAATATGTACTGTGTTTTTATTGGATAGAGGGTTCTGTATATGTCTATGAGGTCAAGTTAGTTGATTGTGTTGTTGAGATACTCTGTTATCTTTGCTGAGTTTCTTTCTGTTGTTCTGTCTTTCATTGAAAGTAGTGTGTTAAAGTCTACTACTTTTGAATTCTGTTAATGTTTGCTTTATGTGTTTTGGGGCTCTTTCACTGGGTGCTTAGATATTTATTATGGGTATATCTTCTTGCTGGATTGACCCTTTTAGCATTATATAACATCCTTTCTTGTCTTTTTTGCTGGTTTTCATCCTGAAATCTATTATATTGGAAATTTATATTGTTACTCCTGCTGTTTTTTGGTTACCATTAGCTTCATATATTTCTTTCCATCCTTTGGTTTTTAATTTAATTATATCTTTGTGTCTAAAATGCCTCTTGTTGGAAGCATATTCATGAGTCCAGTTTTCTTATCTGTTCTACCACTCTCTTTCTCTTGACTGGTACATTTAATTCATTCATATTTAGTGTAATTAATGAAACATATGAATTTGCTGCTATCATTCTTTTGTGTTTTTTATTGTGGTGTTGATGGTTTCTTTGTTCTGAATATTTTTCTGTGCTAAATTCATTTTGTTACTAGATTTTCTTTTCCTCTTCTTCATTGTTGTTGATTTTGTCTTTACAAAGTCCTTGTGATTTTCTTCTTATTTTGGTTAGAGGGCTTACTAATTTTCTTTGTGGTTACCCTGTAGTTAATTTTTATCTTCCTAAGTTTGAAACTGCCTGTTCTGGAAGTTCTGTAATTATAGCATTTATTTCCTCTTTTATGTTTTGTAATTGTTGTTTACAGATTAATATCTCTATTTTCAGTTTTGTAAGCTTATTTTAATTTTGCAAATTAGTTTTCTGGGTTGGTTTCTGGGTGATGTTGCCACATGTCTTAATCTTAGGTTGTTGTCTTCCACTGTTGGTTTTCTGTTAGAAGGTTTCCCTTTAGCATTTTTTGTCAAGTTGGTCTGGTTTTTCAAATTTCTTTAATTCCTATTCATCTGGAAATGGCCTAATTTCACCATTGTATTTAAGAATAGATTTTCTGGATATATAAGTCTTAGTTGGAAATTCTTTTCTTTCAAAGTTTTATATATGTCATCTCATTGCCATGTTACCTGCATGGTTTCTGCTGAGAAATCAGAGCTTAGTCTTTTTGGTTGCCTTTTGTAGGTTACATTTTGTTTTTCCTTAACTGCTCTCAGGATTCTCTGCCTTTGCTTTTGGAAAATTTGGATTTGGTATGTCTTGGTGACATTCTTTTGAGGTCTATCCTGTGTAGGGTTCATTGAGCTTCTTGGATGGATAGCTTTTCCTGTTTCATGATATTAGGGAAGTCTTTTGCTAACAATTTTTTTGACAATTTTCTCTGTGGGGTTTTTCCACCCCTCTTCCTGTTGTGGAATTTCAGTTGCACATAGGTAATTTTTAAAATATATCCTTCCATATAATTATTAGGCTCTCTTCATTTCTCTTCATTATTTTTTTTCTGATTTTTCCTTATATAAATTGATATCAAGGGATTTGTCTTCTAGCTGACTAATCCATTCTTCAGTCAATTCATTTCTTCTATTTTATCCTTCCAGTGTGTTATCTGTCTCCATAATTTTAGTGTTCATCTTCTGGATTTCTAACTACTGGTTTTGTATGGTTTCTAATTGTCTATTTATTATGTAATTTTGCTCACGTACTGTTGTCTTGAATTCTTCTAGAGTATTGTTTCTCTTTTCTTTGATTTTGTTTATTGTTTCCTTGTGCTTTTGGAAGGAGCTATATATCTATATATATATCTTTTGGATTCCTATTCAGGTAGTTCTGTTACCTGTTCCTCCTTGAGGAGGTTTTCTAGCTCTTTATTTTGATCCCTTGCTTGCTCTGTCTTGTCCTGTTTCTTTGTTTGAATTGAAATTTTCTGTTGTCTCTGAGACATTTTGAAATTGTTGTTTTTATTTGTTGATCATGTGTTGGTTTGTTTCACCCTGGTTATTTGTTTTGCTTTGTTTCTGTATATCTAGATAGGTGGGGCATGTGTGCTTCTTTGGTTGTTAGCTTGGCAGCAGTGGGATGCTTGACACCTGTCTCTGGTTAGGTAGAATAACTGGTGGGAATGTGAACATGAGTCTCTGTCCAGAAGAACTGAGAGTGGGATTATCAGGTGTTACCCATGATCCATCATTGATCCAGTGGTGCAGGAGTAGGTGGTGGCACTCACCTATTGAATGAGGTGGTAGTTGTCTAGCTATGGCTGACTAGTGGGATGTTAATGTCCTCTTCCTGTTGGATGGGATAGCAAAAAAAGGGGAGAGGAAATAAAAGACATTTTAAAAGAGGGGTGAATGAGAAGAAAGATTGCTAAAAAGAAAAAGAAAAAGAAGTGGGAGAATGAAAAAATAAGAAAAAGTGGGAAAAAAAGGAGTAAAGAGAAAAGAAGAAAGGAAAAGGGAAAAAGAAAAGGAAGAGTGACTTTGGTAGCTGTGGTTAGCTGGCAGCTCTGGCAGCAGGTAGCTGTAGCATAATCCCCTGGAGCACATGCCTGCAGAGGTGGGAGGAGCCTGGTATGAGTGAACACCTCCAAAAGAGGAAGCCACAGGGCCATGCATCTTGAATTCAGTGAAAGGAAGACTTGTCAATGACAAGCATAGCAAGCTGTAGACCCTGGCTCTGTCTGCTCAGGGCACATTGCAGTGGGTGGCCAGGCTGTTGAGGCAACCAGGAACTGGACAGGTGGGGAGCAGTCAGGGGGGACATCTCTAGTAACCAGGTTGGTGGGGGCAGAAAGAGGGTTCACCTCTAGTCATCAAGAATGTGTGTTTGTTAGAGTGGAGAATGCATTGCTCCATTAGCCATTCACTGGCATGGGTCTGGTGCTCTTCTGGGTACACACAGCTGATTATCCAGCTCCTGCACAGACTCAATCAAGTAGGGGGCCGTCTGGAGTCTAGTGTCTCCAACTGCCACCCCACAGGCCTTTCCCCTTACATGGGCCCTCATCCCCAGTGACTGGTGTTGATTGGTGGTGAGTTGTTTCATTCCCCTTCTCTGTCTCCCTCCTCATTCTGTGGCCACTGGTGCCACTGGAAATCTGGCCATTTTTCCTTGCACTTTGCTCTCCCAGATCCAGCACATATTCTGCTCACTTTGGTTCCTTCCAGATCCACACTGTGTCTCTGTTGCAGTGTGGATTCCATGAAGTTGATCTCTCCTCACCCACGTATGATGCTTTCTGTGCCTCAGCCACGCTTCATCAGCTCCCAATTTCTCTCTTCCCAGTCACTGTCCTCACTGTGTCTCCCTTTCCAATCAGCACTCAGTCTAATTCTTTATCCTCTCATGCTCAGAATTCATGGATCATTATTTATGTCTGTTTCACTCAGTTTTTCCAGGTCTCTTTTGTAGAGAGATTGGGCAGAGTGTGTTAGCAGGGTACCAATATCTCCACCTTGACTAGATGGAATTTTTTAAATTTTAGGACCAACTCAAAATTTTGTTACCTTGTTCAGAACATCTATCTAAGTTTTTTTAGCTTTTCAAGTGAAAATAATATCATGCTTCAATGACCTGGTGTTTACTCTCTGCAAAAATACACTAACATCAGAACCTATTTGCTTGGCAAGACTAAAGCACAGATACAATAAGTTGTATTTATCCACTGAAAACTACCCAATGGAAGAATAGATGATAAATATTAAATTAGAAATATTATGGTCCATTGTCATGAGTTTCACACCTAATAGAAACACAGAGGACTCCAAGAACTCAGTCCATCATCATGTTCAGCATTATCTTTTTGGTGGAAGTCATTTGACATTGAAATGGATATCATAAACATTACTGCAGTTCTAGTAATATTAACCAACAATTATATGAAAGTTTATCAGAAATTAATTTGTTTAAAGTAATGTTGTTGTTGGTTCCGGCAAGATGGCGGACTAGGCAGAAGGATTGCACAGACCCTCTTCAACAAAGAAAAGGGAAACCAATTAACACAGACACAGAAGATAATCTTG
>NW_006921661.1:5100703-5118668 GCF_000298275.1 Orycteropus afer afer | reverse complement strand
ATTGAACCCACACCTGTGGTTTCCAGCCAAACAAAGTACAGGCAAGTGAGTTAAACATTTACCTCAAGTAGACACACACCCTGAAGAGAACAATCATGGGAGAAGGAAGGGCTGCTTATGCACAGGGAGACAGTTCAGGGCGCAGAAGAGTATGGAGGGATGGACAGTGGGAAGAGGTAACTATGGGGAGGAAGTGGGAGGGGAGCTGTTGCATTGTTAATTTTGCTCAATGACATGAGACAAAGTATATGTGAACTGCTGTATGAAAAGTAAATTTACTCTGTAAATCTCACCCAAATCAAAATAAAATTTAAAAAAAAAAAAAAAATTATGGCTTTGGGTTGCCCTTCAGGCCTAGAATTGGACTAACTCCCTTGAATTGGCTCTCAGCCCAACATTTAAAATACAGAGCACCTACCCCAGGGAGATGCACCCACCTAGTCTAGGGAGACACAGCCCTTAGAGAAGTCAGCCATGGGGTCCTAAAGGGTCAGCATTCACATAGAGGGAAAGCTGGACAGACAGAAATGCATAGCTAAGAAGGGCACAGGGAGAGGATAGTCACAGGGACAAGAAGAAGAGAGTTTATTATGGTCAGGGATGGCAATCAGGGCATGAAATCAAATGTACGAGAACTGTTGAATGTAAATGCTCTGTAAATTTGCACCCAAAGCACAATAAAATTTAAAATACAAAATAAATAAATAAATAAATAATGTTGTTGTTGTTGTTAGGTGCCATCAACTTGGTTCCAACTCATAGTGACCCTGCATGCAACAGACGAAACATGCCTGGTCCTGCACCATCCTCACAGTCACTGCTATGCTTGAGCCCATCGTTGCAGCCACTGTGTCAGTCCATCTCGTCGAGGGTCTTATTCTTTTTTGCTGACCCTGTCCTTTACCAAGCATGATGTCCTTCTCCAGGAGAACTGGTCCTTTTTGATAACATGACCAAAGTATGAGAGACAAAGTCTGCCCATTCTCACATCTAAGGAGCATTCTGACTGTACTACTTTGTTATTTCTTCTAGCAGTCCGTAGTATAGTCAATATTCTTCTCCAACACAATTCAAATGCATCAGTTCTTCTTCAGTCATATTCATTGTACACCTTTCACGTGCATATGAGAATATTGAAAATGCTGTGACTTGGGCCAGGTGCACTTCAGTCTTCGAAGTGACGACTTTGTTCTTTAATGCTTTAAAGAGCTCTTTTGCAGGATATTTGCCCAAAGCAATATGTTGTTTGATTTCTTGACTGCTGCTTCCGTGGACATTGATTGTGGAGCCAATTAAAGTGAAATCCTTAACAACTTCAGTCTTTTCTCCATTTATCATGATGATGTTGCTTATTGGTCCAGTTGTGAGGATTTTTGTTTCCTTTATGTTAAGGTAGAATCTATACAGAAGGCTATCTTTGATCTTCATCAGTAAGTGCTTCAAGTCTTTTTCATTTTCAGTAAGCAAGGTTGTGTCATCTGCATATTGCAAGTTGTTAATGAGTCTTCCTCCAATCTGATCCCATATTCTTGTTCATATAGTCCAGCTTCTTGGATTATCTGCTCAGCATACAGATTGAATAAGTGTGGTGAAAGGATTCAGCCTTGGCACACACCTTTCCTGATTTTAAGCCATGCAGTATCTCCTTGTTCTATTCAAACAGCTGCCTCTTGGTCTATGTATAGGTTCTTCATGAGTACGATTAAGTGTTCTGTTATTCCCATTCTTCATGATGTTATCCATAATTTGTTATGATACACACAGTTGAATGCCTTTGCATAGTCAATGAAACACAGTTAAACATCTTTCTGGTATTCTTTGCTTTCAGCCAAGATCCATCTGACATCAGCAATAATATCCCTTGTTCAACACCTCTTCTGAAACTGGCTTGAGTTTCTGGCACTTAGAGATGTGTTTTTGTCCAAAAAATCATGGAGAAGGTGTTTTTTATAAGCTAGTGAGTGAAAGCTTTAGCACATAAATAACATTAACAATGATGACAAAAGTCCAAGAGATACCAAAAAAACAAAAACAAAGACAGACCTTTGGTCAATAATTAAAAAGACAAACATCCCAATAGAAATATTATCAAATGATTTTATATCAGTCAGGAAAGCAGAATCACTCTGAGGATTCAGGTATAAAGAATTTATAAGATCTTTCACAACTGTGGGAGAAACTGGAGAAGGAAGAGTCCAAATGAAAGAGTTGAAGGATCAGAGAAAAGACACAAACCAGCCCTGCTGGAGCTCTGGTGCAGGTGGACAATTCAGACTATGAAGTGGGAAGCCAAGTGCATCCACCTGTGGAATGGAACCCCAAAGGAAAACAGGTGTAGACATCTCTGGAAGGCTGTTGCCTCTGCATCTGGTGGTGAGCCTGGAGTTGCGGTTGGTCGGCACGTCCAAGAGTTAGGAAGAAGAGTGAGTTGCAAACTGGGATTGTGGAGACAAGATTGAATCATCAGGCAGCCTCGTGTATGCCTCTTGTGTCCAACCACCGTCACCTTCACTTTTGTTTTTTAAACCTCATGCAGATTTACCTTTTGTTTACCTCTAAACTGGAATGATGTGGAAATAGGACTCTGGGAAATAGTACAGTTTAGTTAAATTGGCATAGTAAAAACCCACAACAGATAACACAGATCTTGTACTATATTCTAGGAATACAAAGACTAATGACAACAGCAGTAATCATGGTAAATTATAGTTGCTCTTGGTGTGTTTAGGGTACTCATCCAAGTGCTTTATATAAAGTCATTAATTATCACAAATGCAGTAGGAGATTAATATTGTTATTGTGCTCATTATATTGATATGTAAACTGAGTCACTATACGTATACGTAAACTGAGTCACAGGAGCTCTGGTAGCATAGTGGCTAAGACACTTGCCTGCTAACCAGACGGCTGGCGGTTCAAACCCACCAGCTACTCCTCGGAAGGAAGGTTGGGCAATCCTACTTCTGTAGTGATACTGCCTCGGAAACCCAAGGAGGGGTTGCTATGAGTCGGGTTTGACTCGACGGCACATAACAACAACAACAAACTGAGTCACAGAGAAGACAAGACATTTACTTCTGAGGTTGCACTGTCCTCTAAGGTCAACAGCAGCAGCAATTTAACTGAATCTAGTAAAATTGAAAATACTGTTTCTAAGCATGTCCCCTAGAGAAACTAGCTCAAGGGGGCATATAAAGATGTTGAATGTATCATTATTTGTATATTTGATGCTGTTGGTTACCATTGAGTCAGTTCTGACTCATAGTGACGCCATTTGTGTAATTGAAAAGAAAAACGTAGAAACAGCCTAAATCTCCTTCAGGACAGGTGTTGTTGTTGTTGTTATGTGCCGTCGAGTCAGACCCGACTAATGGCGACCCCTCCTTGGATTTCCGAGGCATTATCACTACGGAAGTAGATTGCCTCATCGTCCTTCCGAGGAGTGGCAGGTGGGATTGAACCGCCAGCCTTCTGATTAGCAGTCAAGTGCCTTAGGCACTACGCTACCAGAGCTCCCTCAGGACAGGTGTAGGGAAGTAAAATGTGGAACGTTCGTGGACTACTAATTAGGAGTTTGCATTAGATATCTGTATTAACAGAAATAGCTCTAAAAATACAATAATGAATGAAAAAAGCAAGTTTCAGAGTGATATTCATAGTACAATATTATTCATAGAAACACTTGTATTTAAAAGCATAAAACATAAAATATACACAGGTATTTCCCAAATTAATAAAACTAGTGGCAGATGTTGTTGGTTGCCTACCCACAGCCATTCTTTGCCTCCTCTTTCTCAACCAAAAAAAAAAAAACCAAAAGGAGCTCTGCTGGCATAGTGCCTAAGGCATTTGACTGGTAACTAGAAGGCTGGTGGTTCAAACCCACCAGCCACTTCTAGGAAGGAAGATGGGGCAGTCTAGTTCCATAGTGATACTGCCTCAGAAAACCAAGGCGGGTTTGCTAACCCTTATTCTTTTAGTTAATACTCACTCCTCTCATGTGCCGTGTGGAAGGTGGGACCCAGTGCCAGCTCCAGGGACCAAACCATGATTGCCTTTTTACCAATCATGATAATCCCATTCCACTCACCAATGACTGGTTTCAGCATAAATTCTGTCCTAATATTGGCCAGTTCTATTGGGTACTCTGGGAATGGTTTTACTCACTAAAGAGACACATGGCTAGGATGCTGGTAATGCTCATTTTCTTTATCTGCACCCCAGTATTATGGGAGTATTAATTCTGTGATAAGTGAGTTTGCATTTATCTGTATGCTGTTGTTTTGTTATGTGCTGTCGAGTCAGACCCTACTCATAGCAACCCCTCCTTGGGTTTCCGAGGCAGTATCACTACGGAAGTAGATTGCCCCTTCTTCCTTCCAAGGAATGGCTGGTGGGTTTGAACTGCCAGCCTTCTGGTTAGCAGTCAGATGCCTTAGGCACTATGCTACCAGAGCTCTCTCTGTAGGTTGTACTTCACTAAAAAGTTTACATAATGTGTGTGTATATGTGTGTATTAGAGACACCAAGGAAAAATTGTCATCATCTTCTACTAGATGTTTGCTCTGTAAGAGGGGTATAGATGTGTTGCAACCATTTTGTGACCACCAATGGGCCTACATGAGTCTTCTAAGAATGACAGAGTGGAAAGATGGAAAGAACCAGGTCCTGGACAAGGTTATTGAGTTCTAAGATAGCCAATCTGGAACCAGTCTGTTTCTGTTCTTATTACTTAAGTTAGTTGATTTGGGGCTTTCTGTCACTTGAGACCGGAAGGCACCCTTATTGATGGAGAAGCGGGGGGTGGGGGGGGCAAAGGATACTTAGTTTTATCTGGAATGTTTTAACTAAAAAATGTAAAGTAATATCAATTATCAGGAGTGGGTAGTACATACATAGTCTCATTGTTGTCTAGTTTTAAAAATGTCTTGTGGGAAAAAAAAGTAGCAAAAGAGTACCAGATGAATTACATAAACATTAAAAAAAAAAAAACCCTCAGGGCCATTGAGTCAATTCGACTCATAGCAACCCCTGCTTGGGTTTCTGAGGTGGTATCACTAAGGAAGTAGATTGCCCAGTCTTCCTTCCAAGGAGTGGTGGGTTTGAACACCAGCCTTCTGGTTAGCAGTCAAAAGCCTTAGGCACCACGCTACCAGAGCTCCTTATATAAATATTAGGAACATAAAAATGGAAGTGATTATTGTAAATTGAGCAGCAACTGGGAAATAGTTGTCAGCAAATCAATCGAGAATCATTTGAAAAATACTTATTGGGCTTTTACTGTGCGCAAGCTACTGTGCCATTCAGTTTGGAACTTATATTTGAAATCACTGGGTTTTTTTTTCTGCAAAGAGCATCTTAATATATTGATACATGTCCTCAGTAGGAAGTTCTAAGGCCTCTTGTTCTACTTCAGTTTCAACTGTTCTAGAGGATAGTTTCCTATGTGTATGATCTGACACCCAAAGTAAATCTTAAATACATCATAAAACATACCATTCAAATTAGAGCATCTACAACAAAGAACAAAGGAGACTTAAAATTTGGATAAGCCCAAATATCTGATTTTTGCATAAAACAGACGTGTTTATGCACATCATTTAGTCAAGTAAAATTTATAAAACAAATTATTCTTTCTTGGAAATTAATCATACTAAACCCTCAATATATGATAAATATATGTATCTAGTTCCAGGATCTGTAATTTGAATAAAGTGTGTAGTTAAAAGTACGGTCTGTGGTGGAAGATCTGAGTTAGAATCCCAGCTCTCCTCCTTCTCAGCCTAACCTTGGGCAAGTCACTACTATAAGCTTTTATTTTAGAAAAATAATGTCAATTTGGGGTTTGTCTGTATGTAATGAAAACCTCAAATTAACAATGATTTAAACATATGAAATTTTATTATCACACTTAAAAATCTAGGGATTAGTCATCCAAGGCCGATACAACGATCCCATAAATGCATCAGAGAATCCAAGCGTCTTCAAGCTTTCTATTCTGCCATCCCTAGGATGTGGGCCTCATGGTTCAAAATGATTATTGAGATATCAGTCATTATGCAACCAGCAGGAGAATGGTTACGTCTCCGTCCTATAAGGAGTTGTAATGTGGTCCCGTCCCCCTGCCCCCTTGGCCTGCTAAAATCCAGAGGCTTCATTAACAGAGGAAGAGAATGGATACTGAGGAACCATCAGCAGCCTCTGCCACAAGGTTATTTTAAGAATTAAATGATATATGTAAGCACAGGGCCTGACATGCAAACAAGCAAAGGAAGCTTCTATTTGAATCACTAGTAATGAACTTCAGATTTCCTGCTGAGCATATGTACTTATCTTTGCTTCCCTAAATGCCACTAAAATAACATATAAGAATTAAAATTTTAAAAGCATAAACCATAGTGACAAAAAGAACAGACGAGGCAACCTCAATTAAAAAAAAGAGGTGTCAACAAAATGGTGGAAGCTGGAAAACACATAGAGGAATAGCAATTCGTTCAGCAGACTAGAAAGAGTAAACATAGAAGAGCCTGCAAGAAGGGAAAGCTAAGAAGCAAGCTGATTCATGCCACAAAAATCAAGAAAAGCTCAGAATTGGAAGCCATATGTCTTTGAAGGTGACGTGAGTGTAGCTACAAGTCTGTATTAAGAAGTCAGTACACCCTGATGATTCCTCTCATGCAGTTGCTTCTCCCCTATATCAGCAGAAAGCTAGTTCATGCCCGAGGGGTTGAACCAAGATAACCCAGGAGTCAGGGATACCTGGTATAACCGAGGGAAAAAGTGCCATGCTGAAAAGTGGAATTAAGTGAGTCTACACAGTTCATCAGGTCTTACTTCCAAGGTGCCTTTGGGTGGGTTTGAACCACTAACCTTTTGGTTAGCAGCCCAGAGCTTAACCATAGTAACCACCCAGGGACTTGACTCTATCATCACAAGGGAATAAACTGAGAAAGAGGTAAATATTGAAGGAAAGCAATGAATCCGACACAGGAGAAATTCAGAAGGATCTTAAGATGATGGTGAAGGGAAATTCTAGGAGATCATCCTCAGCTGGCCTGAGGACAAAAGCTGAGAGCAAGACAACGAACAGCTCCAAAAGCATCGTGAAACTGATTGATTACCTGACATATAATCAAGTAATTGACTATATTGGGATGAAATTTGCATTGCTTTTAGGGAGACTGGGAATGAATTAATGAAAGGTACATAGATAAATTTAGCAAATGGAGAAAACAGGTAGTTTTAACTCCAGGGAAAACCAAAAGTTTAAAAGAAAGAAAAGCATTTATCATGTGGATCAGCTCAAAATAATAATAACATGGTTGTAATAGTTTAACACTGCATGTTAATTTGTCCAAAATTATGATGTTGACTCTATTGAGAGAATGGGGAGGAAAGACCCATTGGTTTTTGGGAAGAAGTGGGGAAGCAAGGTGTAAGAGAGCCAAATCCTCTTCTTCCACAATAGGTTGTCATAGAGCATGTTTAAAAGCAAAACAATAAAAAAATAAAAAAGCAAGAACATAGAGACATTAATTAGAAATAGGTAGGGTAAATACCAGAAAAAAAAAAGGGCAGCTTAAAGTCTTGAGAGTGATTGACTCTGGTTCCTAGGAATTGAAGTAAAACTAAGGTTTTAAGCTAATAAACCTATAAACTGGTGCTTTTACTGTCAGGTTTGTAGAACAATCTGACTTTTTAAACCAGGCACATGTATTACTTTGACAAAAATGAACTTCTTAAACCACTTAATTCCTAAGTGTGCTCTTTGTTGTTTCCTTTAATGCAATACCTTTTAATTTGTTTATTAACCAATTTAATACAATTGTGTGAACATTTATTGAATGCCTATGTTAGAACATTGTACAAGAGACATATATGATTGTAAAACAAAGCCTAATGTGATTATGTGCCCCAAAATGATGGATAGATACTGATAAACCTTTTGGAAGCACTGTCAATTCTGATTTGGGACTTTGGGAAGACTTCAGAGAAAATAGAACATTAGCATTGGGCCTCAAAGGATGAGAGGAATTTGAATAGTAGATTAAATGCCAGCTATGGCCGGTGTCGTCAAGTTGTACCAGGACTGGAAAAGTAGATGTGTGTAGGAAAGAAGTCTGGTGGAGCTGCGGGAGGCTGTGTTGACTTCTCTGCCTCTCCTAGACATTTCTATTAGTCATTTTTTCCTGAGGATTTACTCCTCCCTGCCCTATCGCCTAGACACTCTTAATTTTAGTATTGACTTTACCGTGCTGAGTTAGATTGCTGCTCTCTCTCACTGCTCGCATCCTGCTTCTTAAACTTTTGGTCTAATTTAGAAGACGGATAAGGGAAGGGGTTAAAAAAAAACCTTGGTTTACCTGGCCAAATGTGGATTCCTGAATATAAAGACAGGAATTCTCTTCCCAACCTCACAGGCAGCTAGTATGGCTATTATCTTTTTTGAGTAGTCATTTCCTCAGTTTGAACATAATTCTTAGAACCCTCGAGAGTTTTAGGCATCATTTATATGATTTTATTTTTTCTTGCAAAGAAATGTAATAATTTTATAACTATAATGTATTTATTCTTCTGTTATTTGTCAAAAATTCTTTCTAGAAGTATTGGGCAAGTGGTGTGTGTGGGTGTGGGTGTGGGTGTGTGACATCCTCCAAATATAGGTTTTTGTGTTCTGGATTTTTTTTTTTTTTTTTAATATTGTTGGGTCCGTAAGAGGAAAGGCTGGTTTAGAACTAAATAGCAGAGCTAAACCATATGTTTTATACCAAATTAGAAGCAGGTGAAAGTTGTTAAAATCCAGCAAGGGCTTACAAAAGCTTCAGACTCAAGTTTGTATTAGAGGCAGGTGGTTATATGTACAATAAAAAGCAGTCACCAGCACACCGGCTTATTGATACATATGTGATTGATCTTTTTGGATAAAAACAAGGAGGAGTTAATAAATCACTGCACATAGCTATAAAGATGTTTGGGCTTGAAAGCCTAGCCTGTAAGAGCAAACGTGGACCCTGAAGGAAATTTATGAAGCATAGATCCTTTTAGCTTTACTTAACAGCTAACATCTGACTGACCCAGGGGGACCGTGGAAATTTATTGCTGGGCCATTCAAATATTTAAGCTGTTGTGTGATGTTGAACAGGTAAAGATTAGGCCAATAACAAATATGAGGCTATAAAATAAAATGAGATTTCGATGACTTGTAAGTACTTGCCAGAGGTCAGCCCCAAATTACTGGTCAGAGATGGGAAAAACTTGTTGATAATTAAAACAGATTGATTATGACAACCTAGATGTTTACATTAGTTGGTGTCAGATCAGTGATCCTTGAAGTTTCCTCCTGTAAAGTCCATTCTTAAACAGAATGACTTAATGGCCTCTAAATTGTCCTTTTGTGTGCTGAAATTGGGTCAGGTGATCAAGCTGACATGACTCATTTTCCAATTTCTTAATGGAAATATGTCTTTCTCAAATGTGTTCTGAATATATGGAATTCCTAGATAGCATATTAATTCTAGAAAACTGGCTTTAGCTAACTTATGTATGTAATTTTGAGTTTTGACATCCAAAAAGCAACTAGAAGCTTTTATATTTCATGATAGGCCATCTGAAATTAACCTTTAAAACTTTAGTTAACAGATTTATGCACACAGTTACTGAAACATTGAATACAATTAAGTTGGTTTTTAAAAAAGTTGTGGGTTTGCTTCTAAATCTTTTACTCTCATTTATAGTAGTCCCAAAATTAATAATATATGTAATATTGATACTAAAACTTTAAAAGTTCCATTTTGGATTTTAATGAGGCCTTTAGGTATTGGTGATGACAATCTCTGTCTTTTTTATTCAGCTCTAAACCCAAAATGTTGTTATAAAAGCTGTATTTGGTGGTTTTCAACATGCTAGCTTATCAAATAAGGTGATGAATTTAGTAATAATTTGGTTCATTAACATCTGATTGGTGGGGAGAAGAAATTCTCCCAGTTTTGTTTTGTTTTTTCTTTTTTTTTTTTTTCAGTTGTTTACCGTCCCTTCCCCATCCACCCCTCGTGACCATCAAAGAATATTTCTTTTTTTGTGAAACCTTTTTCTTGACTTTTTTACAATAGTGTTCTCATACAATAAGTGTCCTTTTGTGATTGTCTAATTTCACACAGCATAGTGTTCTCTGAGTATATCCATGTTAGGAGATTTTTCACAAAGTCATCATCGTTGTTTAACCTTGCCTAGTAGTCCATTGTGTGCCCGTACCATAGTATGTTGATCCGTTCCTCCAGTGATGAGCATTTAGATTGTTTCCTTCTTTTTTTTTTTTTTTGCTATTGTGAATAGTGCTGCAGTGAACATGAATGTGCATATATATCTGTTTGTGTCACGTCTCTTATTTCTGTAGGATATATACCTAGTAGTGAATCGCACAAATTTTCACAGAAATCATAAATAAACTGAAATTTACAAAATTATACAAATATATAGGGTTACCACTAGAGTGGGAGCATATTGTAGAATAAAAGGGATATGCTGAAGAGTCAGACAGGTGTGCGTTAGAACTGTAGCGCTACCACACCATCCATACATTCACTCCTCCCTCCTTCCACAAACAAACATGTTCCAGACATTGCTGTCTAGAAACTGGGATACAATACTAATAAGACATAGATTACAATTCTTATAGAAGAGTCAATGGAATAAATACGCAATTGCAAAGCAGGTAGTCCCTGACTTCGACAAAGTTCTGTTCCGATGACTCCATTTTAACTTGGTCCTGAGGTAAGTTGAATACCTCTTTTTTTTTGTTTGTTTAGTTTTTTAGTTTCATTACTATTGCCTTTTATTGTCAGTATCTTTGTACCTGGCAGTGTTTTGAACACTAAATCAGAAAATTGAACACTTGTGAGTACATATCTGAGAATAACATGAGCAAATTATATGCTGCAACATATTGCTAACAGTAGGATGTGCAAACAAAAAACAGACAATAGTGTGGTTCATTGTAACCTGAATACATTGTAAGTCAGGGACTGCCTGTACAGTATAAAAAGTACTGTGTTAGGGAATAGACAGGGTTCAGTGAGAATACTTGGTAGAGAAATAACCTGGTCCAAACTGATGACAGGTGTGGTGGTGCTGGTTGTTATGTGCTGTCGAGTCAGACCCGACTCATAGCAACCGCTCCTTGGGTTTCCGAGGCAGTATCACTATGGAGGTAGATTGCCCCATCTTCCTTCCAAGGAGTGGCTGGTGGTTTTGAACCTTCAGCCTTCTGGTTAGCAGTCAAGTGCCTTAGCCACTATTCTACCAGAGGTGTGGTGGAGTGGTGTAATATAGCTGTTGTTGAGCGGTAGGCAAGATTATGTGACGATGGGCACTTTAATTATTATTATAAAGGCAATTACTAGAAATGTATAGTTAATGCATACTAAGGGCCTAACTCAATGCCTGATGAATAGTAAAATAATAAGCAAATGAAGCCCAGCATCAACACCATTGTTGTTGCTGTTACTTTGACAGTGCTCACTGGCCACCCTAGTGACAACCACGACAGAGTAGAACTGCCCCATAGGTTTAAGGCTATAAATCTTTATGGAAGCAGGGGACCTTGTCTTTCTCCCACAGAGCCACTGGTGGGTTCAAACCACCCCATTCTATAACTTGGGGTTTTCTCCCCACTAAAGAATTTTTCTTTTGAAGCAGAACTCAGAGTATTTTCTAAAAATAAGAGTTGATTGCTATAAAAGGGTGTCTGTCTATGTCTCTGCCTACTCTGAGGCCAACTCTAAATCTCTATATCCTCTCTGAAACCAACTGCAGATGCAGTAAGTACTTCTTCCTTTGTCCCTAACCACCAGAGCTAGGTCAGATCTCATAAGGTATAATGGGCACAGTTCTCTAAACTGCAAGTCTACCCAAGACTTCAGATACCAACCACAAGCTTGGAGGGCCCCAGATACACCCCCTTCTGACTCACTAACTACAAATTCAAGGATTCCCATTACCCCAAAGGGGGTAATTGGGTTTGACAATTCCTCAGAACGACTCACAAAACTCAGGAAAGTGCTACACTTAGAAAGTACATTTTTATTATAACAAAAAATATACAAATGAAGAGATGCATAGAGTGAAATTTGGGAGGGTCCCCCGTGTGATCCTTCCATGTCCCAAAAGGGACATGTCACCCTCCCAAGCACTGATGTCTTTCATCACCAAGGAAGCTCAACAAGCTTCAGTGTGCAGAGTTTTTATTAGGGCTCAATTACATAGGCATGATTGAGTTTATTGCCCTCCTCTCCTGATATTGTGCTGATATAACATGATAGGTGTTTCTGGCATGGACAGCCCCCACTCGAGTCACTTCATTGTCATAAACTGTTAGGCAGGTGTGGCCTAGAGTTCCTACATGAATAACAAATAGTCAATCACTGGGGAAATTCCAAGGCTTTAGAAATTACCTCCCAGAAACCAAGAATATAAACTAAATTTACCCTACAGTTGTCAGAAGGAAGATGGGGCAATCTACTTCCTAGTGATACTGCCTCAGAAACCCAAGGAGGGGTCGCTATGAGTCGGGTCTGACTCGACAGCACATAACAACAACAACAACAACACAGTTGTCTGGTAGCGTAGTGCCTAAGGCACTTGACTGCTAACCAGAAGGCTAGCAGTTCAAACCCACCAGCCACTCCTCAAAAGGAAGGTTGGGCGATCTACTTCCATAGTGATACTGACTTGGAAACCCAAGGAGGAGATGCTATGAGTCAGGCCGACTTTACGGCATGTAACGACAGTTGTCTAGATATATTAAAGATCAGAAAGAATGACAAAAGTATTTCTGAATCTTAAATCCTTTCTTACTGATTCCTAAGTATGTTGCCTCCTTAATTCACAGGGCTATGTGTAGTTCACTCATTATTTGTCTATTTGTCGTTCACTCATTTATTTGCAAATATTTGTTGAATACCCACTATATAAAAATCTCTGCATTTAAAGCCTGTGCCCTTTAAGGAGCTTTCATTCTGGTAGGAGATAAGACATTTGTGTAAACTACAATATAGGGTAGAAAGTGAGTGGTACTTAAGAATGCTTTGTGATTTCAGGGAGGCAAGAAAATGAATAAAATATGGTATCTCCCCTTGAGGCATTTACATATAAGGGTGTGGATTTGCCCATGTGGAAGGGTAATAATAGTAATAGAGTGCCTGCTCTATCCCCGTGTTTGTGCTGAGTCTTAGATATCCTTTGTTAATTCAATTCTCAAAGCAATTCCAAAAGATTGGTATTATCAAACCTATTTTAGAGATTTGGAAACAGAGGTTTAGAGTAACATGCCCAAGTTCATACTACAAGTAAGTAGCAAAGCTGAGATCCGGGCCTATGCTTCTCCAATTTTAAAGCCTTAACTTACTACACCCCTCTGCTCTTCTCTTTCTCTCTCCCCGCCAAAAAACAAATCTAATAATTATTGTTGTCAGTTGCTGTGAAGTCAGTTCCAACTCAAGTCAACCCCATTTATGCAAAGTAGGGTTTTCAAGACTGTGACCTTTCAGAAGCAGATTGTCAGGCCTGTCTTCTGAGGTCTTAGAATTGAATGAATAATTTGAATGCAAAGAGTTGAGCACCTCGTATGTTCCCAGCACTACATATGGAGGTGGCTGCAGAGAATATACTGGTAAATGTGCCCTGTTACATATGCACATGTTGTGAGGGGCTGTCTTTAGAAATTTCAAATGAGAAATGATTTTTCTTTCAAATTCATGTTCCATATGGAAATATCTTCTGGCCTACCTAAGGTAATAGGTTTATGCACCTTGCATGCTGAATTATAGGGGTTTTTTTGTTTTGTTTTGTTTCTTTTTTTTTTTTTTTAAACATTTACAGATTTTGTGGGAAACAGGTGCTATTAAATCCAGGCAAATACAGGATGGCTGTTAATGTTGTGGAATGTGATTTTGATTTGCGTGGCAGTTTTTTTTTTTTTTTTTTTACAAAATTGTTAAAAAAGACATGGTTTCTATCCTTTAATTTTACTCTGCTCACTGAAATTTGCCTCTAGACCATTTTCCAACAGTTACAAAAAGTGTGTGGAAAAACTGGAAAGTTCCTAACAAGGAAATTGACATTGAGTTCTTTAACAATTTCCAAAACCCTGCAACTTGCAAAGTAAAAAAGATGGGATTATTAACATTCTTGCTGAAATTATCTGGAATTCTATGTCTCAGAAATTCCATTCTGCTTTTAGTTCAGCTGTCTACAGAACTATATTTGATACTGAGAAAGAAAATAATCTGATATAAATCTTTCATTACTATGTAATGATTTCTCCATTAAAAACTTGGGGTGACATCTTATTACCTGTTGTGTAAAATTTAATCTCCCATTATATATCCTCTCTCTCATTTCTTCCCCACAAAAAAGAAAGCATAAAAAATTGTTCTTCTCTGAGGACTTTTCCCTCTCCCTGTGAATTATTATATACAATGGGTTTCTTGTTTGTTTGTTTGCTGTTTCTCCTCTGATCTCCTTTCTCTCTCCTCACTTCCCAACGAGATCTTTCCTATGTGTTTTCTGAAACCCCGCTTCAATTATTATAATGTACACCAAGTCCTCAGCCTCTTTACAATACAACTGTAGATGTAACGGTGGGATACAACTGTAGTATACAAGTTCTAGACATAAGTAAAATAAACTGAATCTCTCCTGAAAATACCACTTTCCCTGGAGTCTTCCCAAGGGGAAACTGCTCTTTTCTTACACCCCCCATATCTGTGCATGTAAAGGAGGTAGCATCCTCTTTACTTCCCAATATCAATTCCCAATGATATTTCAGAGGCAAGTACCCATGTTTTTTATACCCACAGTAGATCATTTTTTAACATCTCCTTCTCTATATGAAAGGAGCTGGTAGCATAGTACCTAAAGCATTTGACTGCTAACCAGAAGGCTGGCGGTTCAAACCCACTAGCCACTCCTCGGAAGGAAGATTGGGCAATCTACTTCTGTAGAGATACTGCCTCTGAAACCCAAGGTGGGGTCGCTATGAGTTGAATCGACTTGACAGCAGTGAGTTTGGTTTTGGGTTTTCTCTATATGAAAAAATTATTTTCAGTAATCATCATGAAATTAAGTGAATAATAATAGCCAGAAAAGAAGAGAAAATTTTCATTTATTGGCCTTTGTATATGCCAGTAAATTTTCTTTAAATAAAATGAATATTATGGCACAAAAAGGGAAATATAATAGATTGATATAATACTTTAATATATTAAAAAAAAGAGATCTACCTGCCTGTTGGTCTGTCAGTCATAAATAACAATACAGTTTCTGTTTTCATGCCTTAACTTCTGCAGATTTGTTAATAACTTCATCAAAATTGGCCTTCATATATTCATATTAATAGATGGAATAGGCACATTTCAATGTTCTCGCAGTTGATCAAAGGTCCTGTTTGTGATTGGCTGCCCAGGCGATTCCATGTCAGAGTAGAACTGTGCTTTATAGGGTTTTCTTAGCTATCCTCTTAATGGAAGCAGATCACCAAGCACTGGTTCAAACCACCAACCTTTAGGTTAGCAGTCAAGTGCAAACTGTTTGTACTACCTGCAAACACTGGCTGAGTATTGCTATTCTTTGATTTATTGCTTCAGAACATATGCAGTTCTTGGTGAAAACCATCGAAGCATTAAAAATATTGTCCTTTTGATTTCTTTTGACAGTGTAAAATCTTCATCATTTTCATGGCATTTTTCTTTGAAATTTTATTCTTTTTTTCAATGTAAATGTCCATTTCCTTACATTTGGTTGTTAATGGCCTTCTCTACAATTTTCATAACACTGATCTTCAAGGAACTATTTTAAAGCTTCAGATCATCCTATCGCCCTGCTGTCTGTCCATTTCTTCTGTACCAGCTGCACCCCAGCAGATGTCTATAAGAAGTCATACACTGCTGTCATTATAAATTTATGATTGATAACCACTCCATAATGCTCAGCAACCCTGTAATCTATCTTTCTTCAAGTTGTTCTACCATTTGAGATCAACTTTTTGTTTACTTGGACAAAACAAAATAGTAAGAGTTGTCAGTGATCTCTCCCTCTCCATCATTCTTCATTTTCAACCCATAACCAAGGCCTTATGGAACGGTGCCCCATAGAGTTTCAATGGCTGTGACCTTTCAGAAGTACATCTCCCGGCCTTTCTTCCAAGGCACTTCTGGGTGGATTCCACCCATTGACTCTTCGATTCATAGCCAAGTGTTTAACCATTTGTACCACCCAGGGATTCCTGCAGGGTAGGTACACAAAAATTATTTTGTAAATGAATGAATGAAAAAGTAAGATATGTGCTTTATTTTCTCACTCCTCAACAGAGTCCCTGGTACAAAGTAGATGAATTAGTTGTTGATTAAATCAATTATTTTATTATAATTTTAAATGATCTTACATCTTCTTTTAAAATTTCTGACCTATACTTTCTTCAAAATTAGTTTTAAATTTTCTACCTCTAGGAAGCTGGCCATGATTGATCTTACCTGCCGCTGGTCCCTCCTACCTCGTCTCTCTACTTCTCAATTCCTGGCCATGGTTTTTAATTTGTAAATAGGATTTGCTGAGCAATTAGATGTAGGAGGAGAAAGAATCATCTAAGATGACTCCATTCAGTTTAGCAAAATTTAGAGTAAATAAGTGTACTATGCTGGGTCCTCCAAGAGTCACAGCTCCTAATCTGAAAATGTTTAAGATTTAAAGTAGACAAAACAAGCTATTTCATTATAAGATATGCATATGATTATTCATAAGAAGATAAGCCCTTAACTCAAGCCTTGCAAAGAACAGGATGATGTCAGAGAAGGATTACTGGAATAAGTGATACCTGGAGTAATTTTTTCTAAGGATGAAAAAGAATAAACCACATGACAGTAGAGAAAAGGGCATTCTTGACAAAAAGAACCATAGATTTCTAGTCTGAGCATATAGGTAGATGGAATGAGAAAAAGCACATTTGATATAACAGCATGGAATAGTCTCTCTGAGCATGAATCTTAATTAGAGACCAGAATGGCAAGGAGCAGTCAGCTCTGTGCAGGTTTGCAGAAAGAACTTAAAAAATAGGAAACAGCAAGTTCAAAGTCCCAAAGATGGGGCGATGTCAAACTGGGCATGTTGACGGGACAGAAAGTGAGAAGTAAAATGATACGAGGTCTCATCAAAGAAGCAGCAATGGATTAGATCCTGTGAGGCCCTGAAGGCCACTCTGAGGAGTTTAAATTTTATAAGAAATCTTAAATTTATCATAGAAATTT
The DNA here is from genome assembly GCF_000298275.1 of Orycteropus afer afer. NCBI lineage: Eukaryota > Metazoa > Chordata > Mammalia > Tubulidentata > Orycteropodidae > Orycteropus > Orycteropus afer. The sequence continues at coordinate 5,101,371 of NW_006921661.1, read as the reverse complement.
TAAACTTTTAATAAAATCTTTGAATGGTTTTAAGTAGTGGAATGGGAACTATGATTTGATTTTTTTAAAGATCATTTTGGCTGTGGGAAATGGGAAAATAATGTCTTTGTTAATGGACATAGATTGCAACTTTAGCACAGCGTAATTGAAATCTATTACTTTCTCTGTGTTGCTTTAAATTGATTATGATGCTTTAAACAATAGAACATTTATGGGAAAATATTTAATGGTCCTTAGGGTCAAGTTTTTAAACCAAAGAAAACATAAAAATAAATGTGAATATGGTTAGAATAGTAAATAGTAAACAAAAATGGACATTTTCTTTAAAATAGCTTGTTTTTAGAGTACATTCTGAACTGGACAATAAATGTAGTCTTTCAACATAGAAACAGATGCTCAGATATTTTCAGAGTGAAGTGGTTACATAGCAGCAGTTTCCAATCTAGTTTGCCTGTGTCTAAGCATTAAGGTTATGCTGTATATAGTCACCTCATAAGTTATATATAAAGCTTCCATAGTATTACACAACTTGGCAGAAAAATGTGAGGGTGTTTTTGCTTGTTTGTTTTCTTTAGTCCCTTTTTTTTTTTTTTTTTTTATTATTCTAGGAGATGTGCACTGTCCATTGCTTAATGTAAAATAATTGCATTCATCTGAATCTACAGTCA
>NW_006921661.1:5084169-5100603 GCF_000298275.1 Orycteropus afer afer | reverse complement strand
TTTTTTTTTTTTTTTTTAATGTGCCAGGTGCTTTGCACTGTCCATTTCTTCAGGTAAAATAATTGCATTCATCTGAATCTACAGTCAGTTCTCTTCCTTGGCCATGGGAAAAGAAACAGGAATATGGCATACTGGTGGTATTTTACATTTACGAAGTTTTTCACTTTTTTTTCACCCTGGAAGTCTTGAGTAATTTTTTTTTTTTTTTTTTTTTACTATTTCTTTAGTGTCCATGTAGTTTTCAGATTGAGTAAAGGCAACTAAGAACAGGTTGCTCCTTTAGAAGGTCATCCCACCAGTTGTGAAGACTGGTCTTCTGAATTTCCTGACAGGAAGCATCCAGTAGTTGGTAGTATGATAATCTCTTCTGAACCTCCGTGTACCAAAGCTGACTGACAATTTACTGTAGTTGTTTTATGATGACTTTTTTGGAAAGTAAATGTTGGAAAATGTCTGTTAAATTGAATTTCGCATTCTTTGAAAGATACTTCAATTTTATTTTGTTTATTACTTTAAATGTTGACGTAGTCCTAAAGAAAACATAAAGCAGCAAAAATAAGTACAAAGTATAGATGAATTAATGCCCCATCCCTAGAGTATGAAAATAACAAATATGGAAACAAGTAGCAACCAATATCTAGACATTAAATAGGTAGGAGGAAGGTGGAGAGAGAATCAGTGGGGCCTGGAATGGTCAAAAAGGATTTGAAAAGGAATGCGGAGACTTGAGCTATATCTTATAAAGGATGGAATAGTGTGTAGATAGGAAGAAGAGAGAGATGGGCATTTCCAGTAAGTGAGCAAACGCAGAGAAAGAGAAAATGAGCATGGTGTGTTTGTGACACTGTGAAGAAACCACTTGAGCAAAACATTGTAGATAAATAGGGCAGACAGGTCAGATCACTTAGGCCTTGAAAGTCAGGCAAAAGACTTGAAATTTAAAACAATAACGGATAAGGGAATAGACCTGAGAAGTAGCATGATAAAAAGTCTCACTTAAGAGAGGAAATAGAACTTACATTTATATCATGCTTTGCAGTTTTCAATATACTTTCTCAATCTTTTTTTTTTTTATTATTAAATCCTCACAAGATACATGTGAAGGACGCAAGAAAGATAAGTTTTTCCACTTTACAGTGTAAGAACTGAGTGTTAGAGATGTTACTATTTACTCAGGTTCATATAACTAGTAAACAATGGAACTGAGACTAGAAAGTTCATCTTTTCTATCATAATTCAATTTTTAAAAATTTTGGCTGCCTCAAATCACTCTGTCAATGATGTGGAGAATAAATTGGCATTAAGTACACTGGCTAGAAAAGCTATTATAGTACTCAGTGATGTGGACTTAGACCAGTGGTTTTCAAATGGAAGCAAGTTTAAACCCTCCTCTGCCCCCTTCCCAGGGTACATGTAGTAGTATCTGGAGACATTTTCAGTTATCGTTGCTGAGAGTGAGAAGCTACTGGTTTCCTGTGGGTAGAGGACAGAGAGGCTGATAAACATCCTACAGCCTCCCACAAAAAAAAAAAAAAAAACTTTAAATATGTAGTCATTCACCCTCTGAAACACTCTTACCTTTCCACGCCCACTGCTGAACTCTTAGTCTAAACCAGGGTTTCTTAACTTTGGCACTACTGACACTTCGGGCCCAATGGGTCATCCATGTTTGATCTCCCCAGATTAACTTCTAGGGCTGCTATATAACAAATTATTATAAACTTGGTGGCTTAAAACAGAAATTGTTCATCTCACAATTCTAGAGATCAGAAATCCAAAATCGAGGTATTGGCAGGCTGCACTCCCTCCAAAGGCTCTGGGAAGAGTGCTTCCTTGTCCTTTCTAGCTTCTGGTCACTCAGGCATTTCTTGGCTGTGGCTGCCTAACTCTAATCTCTGCCTCTGTCTTCACCTGGCCTTCTCTGTGTCTCTTGTAAGGACATTTGTTAACTAGATTTAGGGCCCATCCATAATCCAGGATGATCTCATCAAGATAATTAATTATCACTACAGAGACGTTTTTTCCAGTAAAGTCACATTTACAAGTTCCAGGGATTAGGATGTGGGCACATATTTTTGAGGGTTACCATTCCAACCACTGCACTTCCTGGGTGTGTGTCCGTTATTTGTTGCCTAGCCTTAGGTTAGCAGTCTGTAGTGGTAGATATTTCACTTCTTCCCAAGGTCTTTTGGATTTTGAATAACTCTGGTAAAACCAGTCCTCCTGTGACTTCTGCCCCTTAAGTTTGGTTCTCCCTACTTAAAGCCGTTCAGAACAAACAGAATCCCTCTCCCTCTGAAAGTCTTTTTCATTTGTTCTCTCTGAGACTTCTGTCCTCCAGGCTAAACGGCTCCAGTGCCTTCAACTCTTCCTTTCAGCACTGTGGGTTCCATTCCCCTTATTACCCCGGTTGTGCATCTCTGAAGGTCAGTTGTTGTTGTTGTTGTTGTTGTTATGTGCCGTTGAGTCGGCCCCGACTCATAGTGACCCCTCCTTGGGTTTCTGAGGCAGTATCACTACGGAAGTAGGATTGCCCAACCTTCCTTCCGAGGAGTGGCTGATGGGTTTGAACCGCCAGCCTTCTGGTTAGCAGTCAAGTGCTTTGGCCACTATGCTACCAGAGCTCTTTATCCTGAAGGTCAGAGGCAGTAGAAACAATATTGAATTTATAATCTGAAGACATAATACTGAAACCATGTTCCTTCCACTTACTAAATAGGTGACCAAAGCAAGTTATTTTCTCTTAAATAACAGTGATGCTGGTCCACTCTTCTTCAGCATATGCTTTTTATAGTCATATGAGATGATTGCAAAATTTCTCTATAAACAACCAATATATAACATTCTAATTATTAATCTGTATACTTATAAAAAATAATGATTCTCAGAAATGCAGGTCTCTAGGTATAGCTTGACCCAATACAAAGTAGTTGGAACAAGCATATTTTCTGATTTAGATGCTCTGTTTCTGTTCATCCAACCTATGATCACATTAACTTTTTTTAAAAAAAAACTTTTTATGAAATTTTACAGAGCAGATTCATTTTCTGTTCAACAGTTCATATACATTTTGTTTCCTGACACTGATTTATAGCTTAAGAACTGATTTACAGCTTAAGAACATTCCCCACAATGTAACAGCTCTCTTCCAACTTCCTCCCTATAGATGCCCTTTCCCTGTGTCCTCCTTACCTTGTCCTTCCTGTCTCCCTAGCTTTCTCCATACACAAATGCTACCCCTTCTGATGACTTAGAGTTGTTTGTTCTTAGGAGAACATCTCCCTGGTGTCATTCTTCAGGTCATAGGCTTGTCCATTGTTTGGCTGAGAGTTAAGCCATGAGAATGAGTCCATTTCCAGTCCTGAAGGGTCACTAGGGGCCATAGTCTTGGGGGATTTCACGAGCCTCTATCTGCTCTGTAATTCTGGTCTTTCTTGTGTTTTTAAATTTTGTTCTACATTTTTCTCCCACTCTATCCAGCATCTTCGATTTTGATCCCTTTCTGAGTGGTTGGCGTTGGTACCCAGGCACTATCTAATCATTCTGGTCTCAAGGTTGTATAGGCTGAGGTTCCCATGGTCCATTAGTCTGTTGGACTAATCCATTGGACTAATTGTTTCCATGCATCTTTGATTTTCCTCCCTCTTCTTTGTTCTGGATGAGGAGAGACCAATAGTTGCATCTTAGATGGCCACTTGCAAGCTTTTAAGACCCCAGTCTCTACTCACCAAAAAAGGATGTAGTACAATGTTTCTGTGTATTATGTTGTACCAGTTGAGCTTGATGTCCTCCTTGACCATGGTCCCAAGCCTGCAGGCCAAGCTACTCACTCTCTCAGGGTGTTTGGTTGTGGCTAAAAAAGTATCCTAACTTTGTCACCTGTTAGCTCCATAATATATGTGGACATTTTTGTAGCACGTACAAATATGTATGTAGGAATATCGTCTGCCAGACCTTTATATGGTCATGGGTATATTCCCATTTGCCTGCCCATATCTAATCTTCTTGCCTGTCTACCTGTGTATCTACTCGTAGATTAGTGTTTGTTATTACTGATAATGCAGTATTGTGTATACATTAGCTTATTTGGTAATCATGTCATAGTTCTATACTCATTGAAATTGCTATGTTCTAAAGATCTCCATATATTATTCATATATAATCTATGTCTTGCTTTCTAGTTCATTTATTTTCACCTTGTAGAGTCAGTAAATTTTTCAAACAGATGTGTATTTGGAAATTAATTTCATATTAGCTATTTTAATTGCCTGTATCTCAGAGTGTAGTAATAGGAAATCCATAGGTCTTCAAACAGTGATTTAATATAATACTGCCCTTTAGAAAGTCCTATTTCCTGATGTTAAGGACATTTTTCTGGTTGTACTTGAATAGCTAATGCTTATCTGTCTGTTACATTTTGCTAATCTAATTCTCCACCTATATTGAAATAAAATGCCTTTGATTTTTATCTTATGTCTTTATGGTAACAGGTTTTACTCTTTAAAATGGGCTCTATTTTTCTAGATTGCTTAATAAATCTATAAATCCATATACTGTTGCTAAGTAAGATAAATGTGTAATAGTTATGAACTCTTACACTCTTCAACTTGAAGTGACCCATTGAGAATTCAGAAAGAAATATAAAATGTGAACTCTTAGTATTTGTTCTGTATCAACATCTCCATATTAGAAACTTTCACCCTAATTGCTCGTTAGATTTCTGTTTTAATGTTATAGACACATCTTGTGGCTCTTTGTATTAAGAAATCCCAGCGAAGTAGTAATAAGGTTGACATTGTGAGATCCAATTTTCAGCAATGTAAAGTCTTAATTTTTAATATATGCTTATTTCAATTTACTCTTTCAACATATAAAACCATTCTATATTCTTAACTTGAAAATGGAAGTAAATATGGGCTTGGACATTTGAATTGTGGTGTGGGCAAACAATACTTAAAATACCATAGCCTGTCAGAAGAACGAACAGATCTGCTTCAGAGGAAGTACAGCCGGAATGCTGCTTGAAAGTGAGAATGGCCAGACTTTGTCTCACATATTTTGGTCGTGTTGTCAGAAGGGACCAGTCCCTAGAGAAGGATATCAAAGCCCTGTTAAAAGGGGGAAGACCCTCAATGAGATAGTTTGATCCAGTGGCTACAACAATGGGCTCAAGCATAGCAAGGATTGTGAGGATGGTGCAACACTGGGCAGTGTTACATTCTGTTGTGCACAGGGCTGCTATGAGTCTGAGCTGACTTGAGAACACTTTTAACAAGACCAACGTGGGTTTGGAGAGCTCTGTAGATGGTCTATATGCAATGCTTTTATAGAGTAACAGCTACACATTACACAGCTTTAGTACTAATAGATTGCTCCAAAGTGCATTGTTATGTCTTTGCAATTAGGTAGTTTATTTGCAAGCTACCCTATAAAAATTTGAATGATTCCAAGATACTCTGCAAAAGTCTGGTGTTATTCTTTGCTTATCCTGAATTTGGTTTGCTGTCATTTTTATGTATTTTAATTTGGGTCCAAACACATATCCTAGTTTATATTTTACTGCTTCAATTAAGTACAAAGCTGTATCTTCTTAATGGGTCTGTGAAGCATGGTGTTCCAAAACTGTATGTTGTTGTTGTTTGCCATCGAGTCGGCCCCGACTCATAGCAACCCCTCCTTGGGTTTCCGAGGCAGTATCACTATGGAAGTAGGAATGCCCAACCTTCCTTCCGAGGAGTGGCTGGTGGGTTTGAACCGCCAGCCTTCTGGTTAGCAGTCAAGTGTCTTAGCCACTATGCTACCAGAGCTCCCAAAACTGTATGTAGTAGAGAATAAATACAGTTCATGACCTTGCTCACTCCCCAGTGCCTGTAATTTTATAATACAACAGATTTACCTTTCGGATACTGTGTAACCAGCCCCTGTTGAGAATTTTACATAAAGCAGTTAAATTGTTTCCCCTAGTTTACTTTTCCTAGAAACAATATCTTCCAAGTTTTATGGAATATGTCTTTCCCCCAGGCAATTAAAAACAATGGAAATTAAGAATACCCAGTAATTATCAAGCTACATTTCAGAAAGATTATTTTATTCTCAAGAGTAATCAATCATACTTTGTAAAACTAAGGATAATGAAGTTTTCTTCTTGACTCTAAATTCTGATCAGTTTGTAGAGAAGTCTATTTCAGATGATCAAACTTATGCTTGGTCTTTCAGAATCAGGGGGAAAAAATGACTAGACTACAAGGTGTACTCTAACCTTTTCGTTTTCAGTTGCAGGGTAGGGAAGGAGAACTAGTGAGGGAAACTTATTCCCTAAAATAGCTCATCATCTTCGTGAAGAGCCACAGATCTCGTGCCTTTCTTGCTGCAGTGAGTCAGGTTAAAATGGCAAGTCTCAGGAGAGCTCTGGGGCCTGGGCATGTTGCCTTGAGGAGGTAACATCCAGATAGCCACCAAATATGAATGAATTTTGGCTCTTCTTGGTCTTGTCTATTTGACTGGCTGCCTTAACAGGAACAGAAATCTTTGGTTTTAAGTCTGATTTGTTTTCCTTAATCTTCCTTTCATATGTAGTAAAAGTTGAGCTGTCAGATCTAAGATATTATGGGAAACATTTTCTAGGATCTTAATCTTAGAGTGTCAAGCTTATGAAATATGAATAGGAAGAGTGACCTCAACTCCTAGGGGTTCATGGGTCACTTTCTTAAATATTAGTCCCTTTTAGCATGACCTGTTCAATAGTTCCTTTAAAAGAGGGTAGCTGTTGTTCTGAATTGGCTAATATTATAAAGATGTTAAGATAATAGGTTATAGTGACTAACCATATGAAATAATTTAGTCCAGTGCTTCAAATGTTTATTCTCTATCCAAAGAAACTTCAGCTTTTGCCAACAACTTGGAGGTGATTTTTACTTAGTTTTAGAAAACTTCTGATCTTTCTTTGCCTTTTTTAGGTTTCCACTGTATCCAAAAGGAGGAGAGAAGTTACAATTTGATTATGGAGTCTATCTTCTGAACAAAAATATAGCACAGGTAAGAAATTCCTCTTTACTTTCACTTCCCATACCCAACCTGCTTCCTTGGATTGCAAAGAATAACCTTTACTGTATAAATAAGTACTACAGTCAACCTTTTTAACTAGTTGGAGATAGTACAAAATTATATTTTATGAGGATAGAGAAGCAATGGGTACAAACTGGAATCCTCCTACTCAGAAGTCCATTTCTGTGTTGTTACTTGCTGGTAGATAATACCTGAATGTGTAGGGTTTGTTGTTGTATTTTTCTCCCTAAGTTTTATTTAGGAGCTCTGGTAGTAAAGTGCCTAAGCCATTTGACTACTAACCAGAAGGCTGGCAGTTCAAACCCACCAGCCACTCCTCAGAAGGAAGGTTGGGCAATCGACTTCGACAGCACTTAACAACAACAAGTTTTATTTATTTTGTTGTTGTTGGGAATATGCACAGCAAAACATATACCAATTCAACAGTTTCAACATGTATAATTAAGTGACACTGACTACATTCTTCTGGTTGCATAACCATTCTTACCCTGTCTTTTTGAGTTTTCCTGCCTTGTTCACAGTAACTCACTGCCCCCTATGGTTCCTATCTATTCTTTCAGAGTCACTGTTGTCAGTTTAATTCCCTGTAGATAGTTATTAAAGGAGCATAATTCTCAAGGCTGACCTTTTTTTTTTCCACTAATAAAGCTAAACTATTGTTTGGTTTCAAGAAGACTTAAGGGGTTATTTTTAGTTTAAGGTTTAAAGATTATCTCAGGACAGTAGTCTTAGGGGTTCATCTACCTTCCATGGCTCCAGAAAGTCTAGATTCCATGAGAATTAAAATTCTGCATTTTCTCCATTTCAATCAGGATTCTTCTGTGGAATCTTTGATCATAATATTCAGTAATGGTAGCCAGACACCATCCAGTTCTGGCCTCATGATAAAGGAGCCAACTGTTCATGGAGGCAATGAGCCACACATTCCATATCCTTCTCCTTTTCCTGACTCTCATTCCTGTGTTGTGATAGAAACCAATTGTTGTGCCTTAGATGGCTGCTTGCAAGCTTTTAAGATTCCAGGCGGTACACAGTGAGCTAGGAGGAAGAAGAGAAGCACCAAACACATTATTAGGCCAATTAAGTGGGATGTCCCATGAAGCCATAACCCTAACTCCAGACCAAGGAACTAAATCCCATGAGGTGCTTGGCTGTACATAAACAGCATCAGCAGCTACTCTTTTTATTGTTGTTGTTGTAAATATATGTATCACACAAGTTTTGCCAATTCAACTTTTTACAGGTATACAACTTACTGACAGCAATTATAGTAATTGACTGTGCAACCCTACCCTTAATCAAATGTGATTTTTCCGTCACTGTTAAACCCTCTTTTCCCCATCCTTCTCACCTCTGGTAACCTCTAATAAACTTCAGTCTCGATACATCTGCTTTTTCTTGTCTTTTTATAAAAAGGAGATCATTCGATATTTGTTCTTTTGTGATTGGCTTATTTTACTCAGCATAATGTCTTCAAGCTCCACTCATACTGCAGCATGTATCAAGACTTTATTTCTCCTACTGGTTGAGTAGTATTACATTGTGTGTGTGTACCACATTTTATGTGGCCATTTAAGTTGTTTCTACCTTTTGGCTAGTGTGAATAGTGCTGTGGTGAACACTGGTATACAAGATTCTTTTTGAGTCTCTACTTTTTTTTTTTCTTTCAAATTTATTGTGATTTGGGTGAGAGTTTACAGAGCAAATTCATTTCCCATACAGCAGCTCATACACATTTTGTCTCATGACATTGACCGCAATTTCACACAGTACAACAGCTCTCTTCCCACTTCCTCACAACAGTTACCCCTTCCCTGTGTCTTCCTTCCTATGCACTCCTGCCTCCTGAGCTGTTTCCCTGTGCATACACAGCCCTTCTGTTCTCCCATGATTGATCTCTCCAAGGAGTATATCTACCTAATGTTCAGCTCATATGCCTGTCTATTATTTGGCTGAAAGCCATAGGAGTCAGTTCAATTCCAGACCTTAAGGGCAGGTAGGGGCCACAGTCTCAGGGGTTTCACCAGGCTCTATCAGACCAACAAACCTGGTTTTTTTTTTTTTAATGATTTTGAATTTTGTTCCACATTGTTCTCACTCTGTCCGGGATCTTCTACATAGATCCTCCTCCGAGTGGTTGACAGTGGTAACTGGGCACCATCTAGTTCTTCTAGTCTTATGGTCATATAGGCTGAGGATTGCATGGTGTACCAGTCTGTTGGACTAATTGTTTCTATGCATCTTTGGTTTTCTTCATTCTTCTTTGCTCTGAACCAGGAGAGACCCATTATTGCACCTAGATGGCCACTTGCAAACTTTTAACATCTCAGTTACTACTCACCAAAGTAGGATGTGGAACAATGTTTTTGTGTGGTATGTTATGCCAATGAGCTTGATATCCACTGCGACCATGGTCCTGAGCCCACAGGTCCAACTACTAAGTCCTTCTGGGTAGCTGGCTGTGGCCAAGAAGTCACCACAACCTTGTCCCTTGTCAGCTCTGCTATATATCTGGCCATTCTTAGAGCACATACAAATACACTTGTAGAAACGTTGTCTGCCAACTCTGTAGATCAATGTTTGCCATCACTGACTGTTTGGGTTACCTAGCGCTGCTCTGAGAGGAATATACCACAGGTGGGATAACTTTAACAAACAGGAGTTTATTCTCTTACAGTTTGGAGGCTTTAAGTCCAAGTTCCAAGTGCCAGACTCTAGGGGCATGGGCTTCAGCTCTGCCTCCTGCTCCCGGCACACTGAAACTAGAGGCTTTTCTTCACTCACACAGCTGCTGGCTGCTGAAGCTTACAAGCCCAGGGTTGACAAATAAAAAGGCACAGTCTCAATGTCATCAAACCACATAGCAGGACATTAATTCAAGTCCATTGAAAGTCCCAAGGTTGGCTCTGTATGCAGAGGGAGACAGCTCAGGGGGCAGGAGTGCATGGAGGGAAGGAGGACACAGAGAAGAGGTAACTATGGGGAGGAAGTGGGAGGGGAGCTGCTTCATTGTAGTAAATTGTAGTCAATGTCATGAGACAAAGTATATGTGAACTGTTGTATGGAAAGTGAATTTGCTCTGTAAACTTTCACACAAATCACAATTTAAAAAACAAAAAGTCCCAAGGTCAGAAGACCACGGCAGACTGCTGAACAACAACACGGCTACATGCAGGGTTCAAGCATGCCATAAGCTAGAGACCATTCCCAAAACTGCTTTCATATATACGGGAAGCAGACCACATCACCAAAGCAGCTACTCAGCTGCTTATGGTAGATCCCACCATGGAGTTGATTACCAGTCTCATCATGGGGAGTAACTATCACCAGCTGCCCAGCCACTCAGCCAGGCCCAGCCATGTTAACACACAAACTTAACTACCACACTGACCATGCAGTACTGTATGTGCAAAAAGGTTTGTCTTTGTGTCTGTACCTCCCATGTACCTCTTTGTCTTCCTCTTCCTCAGTGCCACTGTATTGATCACCCACATTTGGTACATTGCCCTTCCCTTTACCCAAATCAATACTTGTCTCTCCCTAACTAACAGTGTTCCCTCACCACCCCTCCCACCCTAGGTAACCAAAAAGAAAATTTCCTTCCATATATAAACCCCTACTCGACTTTTTCAATAGCAGACTAATATAGTATTTGTCCTTCTATGATTGACTTATTTCACTCAGCGTAATGTCCTCTAAGTTCATCCACATTATGTAGTGTTTTGCTGATTCTGCGTTATTCTTTAGGGTTGCATAATATTCCATTGTGCATATGTACTATACTTTGGTTATCCATTCTTCTGTTGATAGGCACTTATGTTGTTTCCATCTCTTTGCTATTATAAATAGTACTGTAATGAACATGGGTACGCATATATCTGTTCTTGTCCTGGCTCTCACTTCTTTAGGATATATGCCCAGTAATAGAATTGCTGGGTCAAATGGTATTTCTAATTCCAACTTTTTGAGGAATCACCATACCCCTTTCCACAGTGGTTTTATCATTTTACAGTCCCACCAGCAGTGTATGAAAGTCCCAGTCTGTCCACATTCTCATCAGTATTTGTTATTTTCTGTGTTGTTGAACTTTGCTACTAGTGCTGGGGCAAGATGGTATTTCATTGTTGTTTTGGTTTGCATCTCTCTAATGGCTGAATGATCGTGAACATTTCTTCATGTGTTTGTTGGCTGCCTGAATATCCTCTTTGGTGAAGTGTCTATTCATGTCTTCTGTCCATTTTTTAATTGGATTGTTTGGCTTTTTGTTGTTGAGGTCTTGGAGTTTTCTATAAATTTTAGGGATGAGTCCTTTGTCACATATCTTGTTACCAAATATTTTTTCCCAGTCTGTAGGTTCTCTTTTTACTCTTTTGGAGAAGTATTTGGAAGCACATAAAGATTTAATGTTTAGAAGGTCCCATTCATCTATTTTATCTTCTGTTTGTGCATTTTGGGTTATGCTTGATAATCTATTGATGTCATTTTTAGGTCTCCTAAATTTGCCCCTAGTTTTTCCTTGAGGAACTTTCTAGTTTTATGTTTCACATTTAAGTCTTTGATCCATCTGGAGTTAGTTTTTATGTATGGTGTGAGGTATAGATCTTGTTTCATTTCTTTGTAAATGGATATCCAGTTTTGCCAGCACCATTTGTTAAACAGACGATCTCTTCCCCATTTAATGGATTTCAGCCCTTTGTCAAAGGTCAGCTGACCATAGGTTGATGGTTCTATTTCTGAGTTCTCAATTCTATTCCACTTGTCTATGTGTCTGTCGTTATACCAATACCAGGCAATTTGGACCACTGTGGCTGTATAGTAGGTTTTGAGATCCAGGAGCGTAAGACCTACTACTTTGTTCTTTTTCAATAGTGTTGTGCTTATCTGAGGTGTTTTTCCTTTCCATATAAAATTAGTGATTGTTTTTTCCATATCCTTAAAGAATGTTGATATGATCTGGACTGAGATTGCATTGAATGTGTAGATTGCATTGGGTAGTATTGACATTTTCACTACATTCGATCGTCCTATCCATGAGAATGGCATGTTCTTCCATTTTTGTAGGTTGCTTGAAGTAGCAATTTGTAGTTTTCTATGTACAGGTCTTTTGTGTCCCTAGTAAGATTTATTCCCAAATATTTTATTTTATTTTATTGTAGCAATTGCAAATGGTATTGATTTCCTTATTTCTTTTTCAGCAATCTCTTTGCTGGTGTAAAGGAATCCAGCTGATTTTTGTATGTTGATCTTGTATCCTGCCACTATGCTAAATCTCTCAATTAGTTCCAGTAGCTTTTTTGCTGAGTCTCTTGAATTTCCTATGTATAGGATCATATCATCAGCAAATAGGGATAATTTGACTTCTTCCATACCAATTTGGATGCCTTTGATTTCCCTTTCCTGCCTTATTGCCCTGTCTAGGACTTCAGTGCAGTGTTGAATAGAAGTGGTGATAGAGGGCATCCTTGTCTGGTTCCTATTCACAAGGCGAATGGTTTCTGTCTGTCTCCATGGAGAATAATGTTGGCTGTTGGTTTTGCATAAATGCCCTTTGTTATGTTGAGGAATGTCCCTTCTGTTCCTATTTTGATCAGGAATGGGTGTTGGATTTTATCAGATGCCTTTTCTGCATTGATTGATACGATTACATGATTCTTTTCTTTTGTTTTATTTACGTGGTGGATGACGTTGATTGTTTTTCTAATGTTGAACCATCCTTGCATACCTGATATGAACCCTATTTGGTCATAATGAATGATTTTCTTGATATGTTGTTGGAGTCTGTTGGCTAGTATTTTGTTGAAGATTTTTGTGTCTGTATTCATGAGGGATATTGGTCTGTTGTTTTCTTTTTTAGTGATGTCTTTGCCTGGTTTTGGTATTAAGATTATGCTTGCTTCATAAAAATGAATTTGAGAGGATTCTATCCTTTTCTGTTTCTGGAATAGTTTTAGTAGGATTGGTGTCAATTTTCTGAATGTTTGGTAGAATTCTCTGGTGAAACCATTTGGGCCAACATTGTTTTTTTGTTGTTGTTGTTGGTAAATTTTTTTTATGAATTGTTCAGTTTCTTCTGTTTTTATGGGTCTGTTCAACTTTTCTACATCAGTCTATATTAGTTTAGGTAAGTAGTATGTTTCTAGAAATCTGTCCATTCTTCTGGATATGCAAATTTGTTGGAGTACAGTTCTTCACAATATCCTGATATTATCCTTTTTATTTCAGTTGGCTCTGTTGTGATATCACCCAATTTGTTTCTTATTTGTGTTACTTGTATTCTCTCCCTCTTTTCCTTTGTTAAATTTGCCAATGGTCTGTCGATTTTATTAATCTTTTCAAAAAAACCAACTTCTAGTATTGTTGATTTTTTCTGTTGTCTTTCTATTTTCTGTTTCATTTATTTCTGCTTGAATCTTTATTATTTCGTTTCTTCTGGTGACTGTAGGCTTTTTTCTCCTGCTGTTTTTCCAGTTGTTGGAGATGTTGGGTTAAGGTGTTGATATTGGCACTTTCTTCTTTTTTGATGTGTAGATTTATTGCTATAAATTGGCCTCTGATCACTGCTTTTGCTGTGTCCCAAAGATTTTGGTGTGTTGTGTTTTCATTCTCATTTGATAGAAAGAATTTTTTAATTTCATTTTTTATTTCTTCTATTACCCAGTCTTTTTAAGGAGGGTGGTATTCAGTTTCCATGTGTTTGCCCTTTTTCCATTCATCTTCCTATTATTGTTGATTTCTAACTTTATAGCATTGTGATCTGAGAAGATCCTTTGCAGTATTTCCATGTTTTTAAATTTATTAAGGCTTGCTTTGTGGCCTAACATATGGTCTATCCTGGAGAATGTTCCATGTGCACTGGAAAAGAATGTATGTGTGCTGTTGTTGGGTGAAGTGCTCTGTAGATGTCTGTAAGTTCCAGTGGGTGAATTGTATTGTTTAGTTCTTCTGTGTCTTTGTTGAGTTTCTTTCCAGTTGTTCCATCTTTAATTGAAAGTAGTTTATTAAAGTCTCCTACTATGCCTGTGGAGTCATCTATTTGTCTTTTCAATTCTGTTAGAGTCTGATTTATGTATTTTGGGGCTCTTCCATTGGGTCCATTGATATTTATTGTGGTTATGTTCTCTTGGTCAGTTGATCCTTTAATCATTATCTAATGTCCTTCCTTGTCTTTTATGGTGATTTTGTCTTAAAGTCAGTTTTATCAGAAATTAATATCACCACTCCTGCTCTTTTATGGTTGCCATTTGCTTGATATATCATTTTCCAACCTTTGATCTTTAACCTACTTTTGTCTTTGTCTCTAAGGTGGGTCTCTTGTAGACAGCATATTGATGGCTTATGTTTTCTCATGCAATCTGCAACTCTCCATCTCTTGAGTGGTGCATTTTATCCATTGACATTCAGTGTAAATTTTGACAAGTATGAATTTGTTGCTGTCACTTTGTTTGGTGTTGCTGATTTCTTTGTTCCATACAATGATCTGTGCTGAGCTCATTTTATTTATGATTCATGTTTTCATTTCCTTCTTTGCTGTTGTTTTAGTATTTGCTAAATATTTGTGCTTGTCCTCTTTTATTGTGATGCTAAGGTTTATCATTTTTCTTTGAGGTTACCCTGTGATTTACAATTTTTTCCGCAAGTTTAGAACAGTTCTTTTTATCTTGCAACTCTCTTGACTTTCTCGCCATTTAGGAATTCTGTAACTACACTATGTTTTCCCTCTTTTTGGTTTGTAGTTGTCCTCATTTGCCAATTGATGTCTCTGGTTCCCTGTTTACAATCTTGTAAGCTTATTTTACTTTGGATATTTCCATAACTGGCTTGGTTTCTGGGTTATGTCATCATGTACGTTAATGGTTATTGTCTGCTGTTATTGGTTCTGTCTCCAAAGGACTCCCTCTTTAGCATCTCCTGTAAGGTTGGTGTTGTTTTAACAAATACCCTTAATTTCTGCTTATCTGGAAATGTCCTAATTGCACCATCATTTTTGAGGGACAGTTTTGCTTGATATATCATTCTTGGTGGGAAATTTTTCTCTTTCAGGGTTTTATATACACCATCCCATTGCATTCTCGCCTGCATAACTTCTGCTGAGAAATCAGAACTTAAGTCATATTGGTTGCCCTTTGTAACTTTCTTTTTGTTTTTCCCATGCTGCTTTCAGGATTCTGTCTTTGTCTTTGGTTTTGGTGTTTGATGAGGATATGTCTTGGTGATTTTCTTTTGGGGTCTAGCCTGTTTGGAGTTTATTAGACTTCCTGAATGGATATATTCTCATGTTTCCTCATATCAGAGAAATTCTTTTCCAACAAAATTTTCACTATTTTTTCTTTGGGGTTTATTTATTCCTTCCTGCTCTGGAATTCCGATTAAACATAGGTTATTCTTTGTGATGGTATCTCACATGAACGTTAGACTTTCTTCATTTTATTTCAATCTTTTTTCTGATTGATCCCTTTCCAAAGGAGTATTAAGGTATTTGTCTCCATTCTCACCAATTCTGTCTTCCATTGATTTGATTCTACTCCTTTGCCCTTTCAAAGTGTTATTTCTGAAAACCAGACCAAACCAAACTCACTGCCATTGAGTCAGATCCCACTCATAGCGACCTCTCTTTGTGTTTCCAAGGCAGTATCACTATGGAAGTAGATTCCCCAATTTTCCTTCCAACATTCCTGAAAATTTAGTATTAATCTTCTGGATTTCTATCTGTAGATTTTGTATCAGTTCTAATTTTTCATTTATTTTGTCATTTTGTTCTTGTACTGTCTTCCTAAATTGTTCTAGGATTTTGTCTGTGTTTTCCTCAATTTTGTCAGTGTTTTCCCTTGATCTGTCTCTCAGTCCATTGAAGGTATCTAAATATAATTCTTTTGAATTCCTCATCAGGGAGTTCCAATGCAGTTTCTACTCTTTTATCTTGCTTCTTTGTGTGGATTGTGATGGTCTGTTGTCTCTAAGACATTGTGACATTGTTGTATTTATACCAGTAGTCCAACCACTGGTAATTAATTAGTGATTGTATGTAGGAGTTATTTGCTCAAGATGTTTGTTTTCTTTGTTTTGGATGTGTCTGAGTAAGCAGGATACTGTGCTCTTCTATTTGCTAGTTGGCAGCACTTATACACTCACCACCTGTCTCCTGGTGGGTGTGAAGAGAATGAGAGTGGCTACACAGATCTCTGTTAACTGTTTGTGAAGAGCAGTTAAGGGTCAGTCAAGCTTCTATTGGCTATCGTGTATCATTGGCCAGTTGGTGTAGAAGCAAGTGGCAGCCCTCACTCAGTAGGGACTGTAGGAGTTATGGGTATGGCTTAGTATTATGGGCATGGTTGCTGTCTTCCACTCAGTTAGACAAAAACAACAATCAAA
>NW_006921661.1:5078225-5084069 GCF_000298275.1 Orycteropus afer afer | reverse complement strand
AAAAAAAACACCAAAAAACTAAAAGCAAGAGGACAAAAAACACACACCACATAAACACACAAGGAGCAATCACGAAAAAGAGAAAAGGGGGGGGGGAGGCAATAAATGAGGTGAAATATTTAAAGAAATACTTTAAAAACATAGGAGAAATATGAATAGAAAAAGAATTTAAAAGCCTACAATATCTGGGGCCATAAGAGAAAAGAAGAAGAGTAAGAAAATAATGAAGAATAAAATGGGGGAAATGCAAAAAGAAAAACAAAGGATGGGGAGAACCACAAGAAAGAAAAAAATGGCAACCAGGAAAAGGGAAGAGAGAAAAAGCCGAAAACTAGAACCTGAGAAGGGCAGAAGAAAGAATGAAAATAAAAAGGAAGAAGATTAAAAAAGGAAAGAATGATTTAAAAACAAAAAACTAATCTTGGGAGAGGATAGGGCAGGCCACCCACACTGTGTCAGAGCACACAGACTGGGATGGAGTTCCTGCCAGCCCAGAAGGTGGATGTGAATGAGGGATAGCCACACTTCTGTTCACCAAGAGAATGTGGAGTGTAAGAGTCACAAGGGGAACATCACACCTTTCCAGTCCTCAACCTCTGGTATGTCCATGATGTCCTCAGCAAGTGGAGCCTATCCTTAGGTCCCTGGTACGCTGTCACATTAAATATCCAAAGTGGTCCAACCACTGGTAAACATTCAAAATGACTACTCACTATGGACAGCCAAAAGTCCACAGCTCAATTTATCTCCTTCTTTGCTGTTTCCCTTTTAGTCATCAGCCACCAGTATAGTCCTCTGTGTAGCCCTTAGCAAGCAGGGCTGATTTTTAGGTTAATTCTTAGGTCCTAACACCACTTGGTGTTATCCAAACTGCCCATGGCATCAAGATTGCCAAGTCTGTAGCTCCTTTTGTCTCCTTATTCACTGTTTTCATGCAGGTTCTTCTACTAGTTGGAGTTTAGTCCACTTCTGTATCCTTCCTTTCAAAGCTTAGACCTCCAGGATTATCTTCTGTATCTGTGTCAGTTGGTTTCTCTTTTCTTTGTTGAAGAAGGTCTGTGTAGTTTGTCTGCCTATTCCACCATCTTACTAGAACCTCCCTGGGTCTCTACTTTCAAGTCTCTTGTGTATATACCTACTAGTGTATATATACCTACTAGTAGGTATATACAAGTAGTGGAATTGCCCAGTCATATGAATAGTTCTAGTTTTTTCAGGAACTGCCACACTGTTTTCCACAATGACTGTACCACTTTTCATTCTACCAGCAATGGATAAGGGTTCTAATTTCACCACCTCTTCACCAGTATTTGTTATTTTCTTTTTTTTAAATTTAATCTTAGCCATCCTAGTGGGATTGTAATGGTACCTCATTGTGTTTTTTCATTTGCATGTCTCTAATGGCCAGTGATGCAACATGTTTTTATGTGTTTGATGGCCATTTGAATGTCCTTTTCACTGAAATGTTTATTCAGGTCCTTTGCCCATTTTATGATTGGGTGATTTGGTTTTTTAGTTTTAAAATTATGTATGTATATATGTGTGTGTGTGTGTGTGTGTGTTTAAATTTTTGTCAGATACATGATTTCTAAAGATGTTCTCCCAGTCAGTAGCTTGGCTTTTCACTTTTTTGATAAAGTCTTTTGATGAGCAAGAGTTTTTTATTTTTGTGAGCCCCATTTATTTATTTAGTCTTTTGCTGTTTGTGCTTTTGTTATTATATTAGATAATCCATTGTTGAAAGCTAGGTCTGACAGCGTGGCCCCTGCTTATTCTTCTGAGAACTTTATGGTTTTAGTTTGCACATTTAGGTTCTTAATCCATTTTAAATTTGTTTTTCTATATCATGTGTTGCATGGATTCTGTTTCATTTTTCTGCATGTGGAAATCTAATTTTCCCGCACCATTTCTTGAAGAGACATTTTTTTCCCATCGAATGGACTTAGCACTTCCATCAAAAATCAGTTGACCGTAGATGTGTGGGTTTATTTCTGGACTCCCAGTTCTGTTCCTTTGGTCTGTGTGTCTGTTGTTATACCAATACCAGGGTTTTTTATCACTCTAGCTATGTAGTATATTTTAAAATCAGGAAGTTTGATTCCTCCTACTTTGTTCTTTTCTTCCAACATTATTTTAGCTATTCGAGGCCTCTTGCCATTCCATATAAAGTTGAGGATTGGTTTTTCTGTTTTTATAAGGTAGGCTGTTAGAATTTTGATTGGGATCACATTGAATCTATAGATCACTTTGGATAGTATCGACATCTTAACAATTTTAAGTCTTCCAGTCCATGAACATGGAACATCTTTCCATTTATTTAAGTCTTCGCTAATCTCTGTCAGTGGTGTTTTATAGTTTTTATTGTTTCAGTCTTTTACCTCCCTGGTAGATTTATTCCTAAATGTTTTACCCTCTTAGATGCCATTGTAGAATGTGTGGGTTTTATAACATTTTGCCTCTGTAGCTGGACTGGTAACAGCTTTCTTCTCACACATCTAAATACTACTAGGGACTTATTTGGCTTTGGCAATTTTTTATAGAGTGAAAATTTAGTGCCTTTGGCAAGTCCTTAATGGTCTCCTCACCTTATTATCCAGGGCCCAAAGGAAAAGACCAAGCACATGGTCCTTCCAACTCTTTTTTGGATTTTTTTGTGCCTCTCAACATCACACCAGTTAGTATCCCACTTAAATAATGTCTTTCCGCATATCATAGAAAGAATTTCAGATGTCTGGGTTTGCATTTTCCTGAAAGAAATATGCAGCATTTCTTTAGCACGCTTGGCTCTACTTCAAGGAAGTAGACATTCCATAAATTTTCTAGTTGTAAGGGAGGACCAGCTTCAGAGCTTTGTTTTTATTTGGACATCCTTCCAATTGGTATATCACATGAATGAGTACCCAAGGTTTGGCTGTTATTTAAATACATTATCAGCTGTGTCTCTAGACCTTTCAGTTTTATAGAAGCAATAAGATTCATGGTGCTTTTGTTTTTATGAGCTTATATTGCATTTTATCCATATAAATCTAAAGATTCACTGAACAGTTACCCTATTCATGCCTGATAGATCAAGAATTATTTCTCCATATGGTGTCATCTTTGACTTTTTTCCTCTCAATGAACCTCAGTTTAAATTTTTTTAATTTGACTTTTGTTAAGATTCATATATTTTTCTGATAGTTAGATTTCTAGATTTCAGTCCTCAGTTATTTGCTTCACAATCTCACACTCATAACCCTACCACTCAAAATGCTTTTTATTGTTAATTTCCAAACTAGTTCATCTTCTTCTCTCCAGGCAAGTGGGCAAGTGGCCCACTTACCTTTCCATGTGCCATTCTTCCCACACCAATGCTTTCCCTTCCTCCATCTTTGACAGACAAGTATTTTAGCCCAAGATACAGCACTGTTAATTTTGAGATTGCCCAGCTAACATTATACTGATCATAGCTTTGTCATACCATGGGAAAGCAGTGCTGACACAGAGCTGGTCAAGAAGTGCCCAGACCTAAGAGTCCAGTAAGGAAGGCAGAAGTCTAAATAACTTTGAGTGTGCCACCTGTGAAGTCAGCAGGTGGGACAGAGCACATGGATTCTAGGGCTCCATAGTCTGAGAGTCAAAATGTCAATAAGATTGGTATCACTGAGTAGAATAAAGTTCTGATCCGAGTTTAGAGGTTCTTTTCTCCTGCCCTGTTGTATGTCTTCCTCTGGGTATGTAGGCTTGTCCAGAAGGCTGTTGGAAGCTTTCAGATGAAATCTGCTCCTGATTAAGGCTGGGGCCAAAATGCTTGGATTTTGTTATAAATCCCACTTTCAAACACATTCACACGCATGCGCACACACACTTCTTCTTTAGGCCTGATAGGAATATCAGAGGATGGTATAAAGGGGTGCTAAGAAAGCTTAGCATGCTTTGAGAGCAAAGCTAAACTAGAGGCTGACTATGCACAGTGGAAAATTTAGGAAAAGCAGCCCTCCACATCAGATTTTTAGCACCAACACTTGTTTGACTCCAATTTTGGAGTGCTACTCAAGTGGCCAGAAAGGAAAGGAGCCATTGAATTATTCACGCCCATTTCTTACCCTACTCCAAGGCCCAGTTGAGCTGCTTTTTATTGTCTGTTTAAGAAATGATTACTTCTAGTAATTTTGTAACTCTCCAACTTTATGCACTTTTTGGAAAATTGAGAGATTATGTGTGTATGTGTTTATATTTGGTAAATTAACCATTCTAAATCCATAGGGAGCAAATATCTGCCCCTCTAGTGTTCTTTGATCACTGTTGTGGTGATTTTAAGGAACATTGGTGGTAACTGAGAGGTTGGCACCTTTCTCCACAGGAGAAAGATGTGACATTCTGCTTCCATAAAGATCACAGCCTTGCAAACCCAGTGGTGGGGCAGTCGCACTCTGTCCTGTAGGGTCACTGTGAGTCTGGATCATCCTGACAACAACAGGTTTACAGCTGGTGATTTTAAAAGGAGAGAGCAATAAACTTCTTATGAACAGATTTTCTTAGGTTTCCGAGTTCATTCGGGAAGCTTCCTTTGAAAATTTAGACAGAAACTCCTAGCAAATATGTGGCCTTTACTTTTCTTCACTTAAGCTATCTGTTGTATCTCTTGATATTTCATAAGGAATGTTTTATTTTGTCTTTGACCTTACTAACATCACTTTTTCACATCGGATTTGTAACCATTAATTATTATGGATCCTAACCAGGCATTATTATATCAATAAGACATTTCTAGCTTTTGAGAGTTTGTTTTTATATACATATGTACTAAGACATGTTGTCAAAGGCGAGTTTGTCTTCTCAGCCAGTCTCATTTGTACCCCATCTCTGGAGATGTGAACAAATCATACTATTAAAATGGCTCCACCTCGGTAATTTATAAGCCACGTTAGTGGAGGTGGATGAAAGCGCTGGCATGTGTTAAAGTGTCAAAGAAAAGGGAGTGAAGTCATTTAAAACTGCATCCATAACTCGGTCGAGGATTTCAATAGTCAATAGGACCTTTCATCACAACCAGAAGTAGTAGTAAAATCACTTTTTTGGTGGAGGAAATGACAGAATTTAGTAATATTTGTTACTTCAGTATTTGGGATCAGTCCAGCCCAAGTTTTGAAAGCGTAAGCTTAGAAAGAGAGACCTGCTAGTAGAAATCCTCAAGTGTTGTTTGAAGAGCTGAGAGGATTGGTAAGGCCTGCTTGCCCTCTCCTTGTTGCTGCTGTCTAAAGGTGTGTGTGTGTGTGCTGCTTTGGGTACAGAAAGGGAATAAAGCAAAATGCCTTGTTTTCAGTGCCATTGACTAAGATTTGTCAAGTGCCAGCCCCCTTGGCTGGAAATAGCCTTCCTCGTTGGTCAGCATGTTAAATTATAGGAATAAAACAAACTCACAGCCATCAAGTCAGATCCAACCTATTGTCACCCCCATTGGGTTTCTAAGGCTGTAAATCTTTACAGAATCATACTACTTCGTCTTTCTTCCACAGAGTGGCTGGTGGATTCAAATCACTGACATTTTAGTTAGCAGCCAAATGCCTTAACCTCTGTACCACCAACACTCCTTCATTACAGGAATGGGCCTGTCAAAATTCAGGTGCAGTACAATTAACATTGATTTAAAAACCTAGGTCCTGCCATAATTGTCAGTAAATTTGTGAGTACATTATATAAGAATTTTTATAGAGCGAAGTGGTTTGCTTCTGGTTCCTGGAGCATAAATAGTGATAAAACAAAAAATACCTTACATTTGTAGAGAAGTTTGTAGTTTGTAATATATATAACCCACTGACTCATAGCGACTCCCATTGGGTGTCCAAGGTGGTAAGTCTTTAC
>NW_006921661.1:5050711-5074680 GCF_000298275.1 Orycteropus afer afer | reverse complement strand
AGAGATTCCCTTCCATATACTTCATTGCTTCATTGTTCTATATATTTCCATCCTAAAAGTACACAAAATCAAAAAGATTGATATTCCCAGATAGAAAAGGATCTTTAGATGGAAAGTTCCTTGAGTTCACAGGGGATAGATATTTTGTACATCCTTTAGCAAGCATAATGCCTGAGATATTGTAAATTTTCAAGAGATGTTTAATAAACAAATGGTGATATAGCCCCATCACACAATTTAAGAAACTGAAATCCAGAAAACTTAAATGGTATCCTTAAATTAGTTTATTCAGCAAGTGTTTGTTGAGTATCTGGTGTATGCTATACACTTAGTTAAGTATAAGAAAAAAATCATTGAAAGTCTATGGTCATTCGCATGTGGGTACTTGGTATATATTTTTGCAAAAATGACCAGATTGTAGCTGTCACTGAAAGAAAATCAACTGATGATAAAATTCAAGATTTTGAATGAAAATCAGAATTTTGAAAAACTTGTGTTTACCACCATAAGATTGACAACTTCTCAGTCCTTAAAGACTCATTCTGATGAGATCAGTACTGGTATTAACAAATGTGATTTAAAAATGTATTATGTATTACATAATACATATTATGATGTAATAATGGAATGTATTAACATTGGAAAATCTGTATAACTCAATGAACCATTATTTTCTATATGATCCATGGATAAAGATTCCTCCAGAGTGCAAACAAGGCCAATGAATTGTAGTATAACAGAGTATGAAAAGTTTATTGATAGGGTTTTAAATCCTGCATTGCTGTTAAGAAACTACTACTGTCTGATTTGGGGAGAAGTATCAAAGAAGAATATCCACAATTATCTGAAAAGGCTACTAAAATACTCCTCCCTTTTCCAACTACATATCTGTGTGAGCCTGAATTTTCTTACAAAATAACATATGGTACCAAATTGAAGGCAGAAGCAAATATGAGAATCCAGCTGTCTTCTATTAAGGCTGACATTAAAGAGACTTGCAAAACTGTAAAACAACGCCACTCATCTCACTAATCTCACTCATCTCATTTTTGGAAAATATGCTTGTTTTTCATTAAAAGTATTATTTATATTAACAAGTAATAGATTTTGTCATTGTTAATTTTAAATGAATGAATTAATAAATATTTAAATTTTTCCCGATTTTAATTTCTAATATGGTAAATACTGATAGATACGATTGAAATAAACTAAAGCTCTTTGGTATTCTCAATAATCTTAAGAGTGTAATGGGATTTTGAGACCAAAAAGTTTGAGAATTGCTGTCCTAGAGATTGTGGGCATCCGGAATGCCTATGAAACACCTCAGTTGCATATAGTCTGGTAAATCAAGACACATGTGTCAGCTCCCCAGATGTGGAAACATATAATTGACTTACCAATTTGAATTCTAGTAATGCTGTGTAGTTCAAGTCATGAGGCCAGCAGCTCTCCTATTGCTTTTGGCTTTTCTCAAGCCAGGCCTCTTTTCTCCTTTCCTGAAAGCTCAGGGACATAATAGAAGTACCTTGAGTATAGAATTTACGGATACTAATGACTTACATTTGTATTGAATGTTGGCTTTCGGTATACTTTTACTTCAGTATCTCATTTCATACTCAGTGTGTGCTCACCTCTATAAAGTATGTTGACCAGGTCTGTCTTGGAGATAAATTTAGCTTCTGCTATGCTAATTTACTGAGAGTGACAAAGCAATTAAATCACACATAGAATCCAAGACCAAATCTTCTGAAGATCAAAGGCAGCTTAATTTGGGCTTTATTGCAATCCTATGAGGTATATAGGGCACAGAGAGCAATCCTCACTTTACAGTTCCCTGAGAACTTGAGTTAAACTAGCAGAACTGTGATTATATGCCACTGGCTTCTTGAACTTGCTCCCTTCTACTCTACTATCTCTCTTTCCCCTCAAGTTATTTGAGACTTCATGGAAAGTAAAAGTAGCCTCTCCCTCCACAGCAGTTGGGAGGGAACCCCTTTGCTGCCAAGTACATGGTCTTTCTCTAAAACTTGACTACTCCTAGGGCCTACAGTGCACAGCTATTTAGAAGGGACCACTGCCAGCTTTAGACCCAGCCACTTAAATTCATGTCTATTTCTTCAACATACAGTCCCATGTATGTGATACATTGGGAGAAAATGTAATTTTATTTTCTCAATTCTTGGCTTCAGAAACACAAATTCCAAGAATGTTTTAATAGTCAAAATGCCTTTTTCCCCCGTGCCTACAAATTTTGCCAGTAATGGAGTAGCGTTCTTTTGAAAGAGTCCTATATCTTAAAAAAATAAAAAATAAAAATTATTGAGATGTAACTTACATAATATACAATTCACCCATTTAAAGTATACAATTCAGTGTCTCCTAGCATGTTTACAGAGTTGTATGACTATCAACACAGTTGATTTTAGAACGTATTCATTGCCCCTCAAAAGAAACGTCCTATTAGCAATTATTTGTATTTCCCCTCAATCTGGCAACCCTAGTCAGCCTCCAGTTTATTTTCTGCCTATATAGATTTGCCTGTTTTGAGTATTGCATATAAATGGAATCATACAATATCTGGTCTTCATAACTGCTTTTTAGTATAATTTTAATATAATGTTTTCAAAGTTCAACCATGGTGGAACATGCATCAGTAGTACTTCATTCATCTTTGTTATCAAGTAATTGTCCATTTTATGGTATACCACATTTCATTTATCCATTCATCAGCTGATAGACCCTTGGGTTGTTTCCACTTTTTTAGCTATTATGAATAATGCTACTATGAGCATTCATACACAAATTTTTGTGGGAACAAACATTTCATTACTCTTGAATATACATCTAGGAATAGAATTGTTGGGCCATATGGTAACTCTGAGCAGCCTTGATGGTATAATGATTAAGTGCTCAGCTGGTTAACCAAAAGATTGGTGGTTCAAACCCGTCGAGTGGCTCTGCAGGAGGAGAAGGACCTGGTGATCTGCTCTGACAATGATTACAGCCTAGAAAACCCTAAGGGGCAGTTCTTCTCTGTGACATGGGGTTCTGCTCTGCCACAAGTTGAAATTGCCTAACAGCGGCACCTAACAACAACACTGTAAGTCTGTGTTTAACATTTTGAGGAGCTACCAGACTGTTTTCTAAAGTAACTGTACCATTTTACATTCCTACCAGCAAAGTGTTAGGGTTTCCATTTCTCCACATCTACCTTGTTGTTTTCTGTCTTTTTACTATAGCCATCATAATGGGTATGGCTAATGATGTTTGACTATCTTTTCATGTGTTTCTTGGCCATTTGTATATCTTCTTTAGAGAAATGTCTGTTCAGATCCTTTGCCCATTTTTACATTGGATAATTTGCCTTTATTATTTAGTTAAAAGAATTCTTTACATATTCTGGGTACAAGCCCCTTTTCAGATACATGATTTGCATACATTTTCTCCCATTCTACGGATTATCTTTTCAATTTCTTGATGGTTCCTTTGAAGCACAAAACTTTTACATTTTGATGAGGCTCAATTTATTTTTTCATTTGTTCCTTGTACTTTTGGTGATGTTGTATCCAAGAAGACCTAACCTAACTCAAGATCATAAACATTTACTTTTAGATTTTCTTTTAGGAGTTTTATGGGTTTGGCTCTTTGGTCTGAGATCACTTTTGAATTAGTTTTTGTGTATGGTATAAGGAAGGGGTCCAAACTCATTCTTTTGCATGTGGATATCCAGTTGTTCCAGCACCATTTCTTGAATAGACTATTAACCCATTAAATTGTTTTAGTGCCCTTGTCAAAAATTAGTTAACCATAAGTATGAGAGTTTATTTCTGGACTCTAAATTATATTCCATTGATCTATATGTCTGTCTTATGCTTCTATAGGCCTATAACTTTATCAAAGAAAAATGCTTTCTAAATATAAAATGATACATACTAGCTGTAGAATTTTAAAGTTTATAAGAAGATAGAAAATCATACTTTTTTAAATTGTCCACAATCCTACCATTCACAACTACGTTCTGGATGTTTCAAACTTCTTTTTTTAAGAAATAATATTATATATACTGTTCTATATCCTTTTTGTTTTTACTTGAACACAGGCATTGCCCTAACTTCTTAAAAATTCTCAGTCAGTGTTTTGTTATATAATATTTCATTGTTGCCACTCATCTGTCAGTTTGTCATACTGTGGTGGCTTGCATGTTGCCATGAGGCTGGAGGCTATGCCACCACTGGTATTTCAGATACCAGCAGAGTCACCCATGGTGGGCAGGTTTCAGCAGAGCTTCTAGACTAAGACAGACTCGGAAGAAGGAAGGGGCCATCCACTTCTCAAAGAATTGGCCAGTGAAAACCTGATGAATACCAGTGAAACACTGTCTATATTAGAAAACTTTATGAATAGCCTTGAAACATTGTCCAGTGTAGTGCCAGAAGATGAGTGCCTCAGGTTGGAAGGCACTCAAAATATGTCTGAGAAAGAGCTGCCTCCTCAAAGTAGAGCCCACCTTAATGATGTAGATGGAGTAAAGCTTTTAGGACCTCCATTTGCTGATGTGG
Source organism: Orycteropus afer afer (assembly GCF_000298275.1). Taxonomy (NCBI): domain Eukaryota; kingdom Metazoa; phylum Chordata; class Mammalia; order Tubulidentata; family Orycteropodidae; genus Orycteropus; species Orycteropus afer. The sequence continues at coordinate 5,070,121 of NW_006921661.1, read as the reverse complement.
CATGACTCAAAATGGGAAGAAACAGCCGCAAACATCCATTAATGATCAGAACATGGAATGTATGAAGTATAAATTTAGGAAAATTGGAAGTTGTCAAAAAATGAAATGGAACACATAAAGATCAATATGCTAGGCAAGAGTGAGTTGATATGGACCGGTTTTGGCCATTTTGAATCAGACAACTATATTGATGTACTATGCCAGGAATGACACATTGAAGAGGAATGGCATGGCATTCATCACCATAAAGAATATTTCAAGATCTATCCTGAAGTACAATGCTGTCAGTGATAGGATAATACTCATATGCCTACAAGGAAGACCAGTAAATTCTATTGTTACTCAAATTTACATACCAATCACCATATATATTACACTATATGTTTGTCTTATATACAGTGACAGGGAGCTCTGGTGGTATAGTGCCTAAGGCATTTGACAGCTAACCATAAAGGTTGGCAGTTCAAACCCACCAGCTACTCTGCAGAAGGAAGACTGGGCAGTCTACTTCTGTGAAGATTTACCACTTGGGAAATCAAATGGGAGTCTCTATGAGTTGGAATCAACTCATTGGCAGTGAGTTTGGGTTTTGTTTGTTTGCTTGTTTGTTTGTTTTGGTGATATACAGTGACTTACTACAGATATAAAAGATATGTTGTTGCTCTTGTTGTTGTTTGCTGTCAAGTTGGACCTGACTCATAGCGACCCTTCCTTGGGTTTCTGAGGCAGTATCACTACAGAAGTAGATTGCCCAACCTTCCTTCCAAGGAGTGGCTGGTGGGTTTGAACTGCCAGCGTTCTGGTTGGCAGTCAAGTGCCTTAGTCTACCAGACCTCCTATTAAAGATATAGTAAGGTAAATATTTAAGTACTTAATAGTGACAGAAATTCTATCGCTTTAGCTGTGGAAGAGCTTCTCTCCTTATATTCTCCCATGTGTTTTTCTACCTCCCTTTTCCTTTGGTCCTATGGGGTTTCCATTAAATCAATTCAGATTTAAATTTTTTGCTACTGTAGACAGCAGATTTTTTGTTAAGCCTTCACTTTGAAAAATGATAATAATTAAATTGTAAACTATTCCTTTGTGTGATTTTTTTCTCTCATAAAAATAGAAAAGTGAAATTATTTTTTGTGTATGTATATCAGTCCACTAACATCTGCTAATTGAGTTCTGTAAGATCTATGAGAAGCTGACTGTACCCTCAAAGTGCTATATTTGAGCAGAAAGGAGGGGACAAAAGTGTAATAAAAAATGTCCATGACAGTAGTTAGCCAGTTATATATGACATATGGTAATCACCATGGAAGGAGAAGTTCTATTCAAAATGCAGTTAGGACACATAGCAGGGAAAGCTGTATGGGCGGTGTAGAGTCCAGTCACCCACTGACAATCTGAATGAACTTGGACATATAATCTCACTGTACTTCCATTTTCCTATCTCCTTAAAGATTGGATAATCCTTATGGCATTGTTGTGGAGATTAGAAACAGTGTTATATCAAGTCTGTGGCAGGGTTTAACAACAGAAAGGGTAACCTTCCTCTGTTGCTCTAGGTGAATACAGACCAATTACTGTGCCTTGGACTGCTGCTTGCAAGCTTTTAAGACCCTAGGCACTATGCAATGACTAGGAGGTAGTAGGAGCAATAAACACATTATTGCACCAATTAACTGTGATGTTCCATGAAACTATGACCCTAAACATCAAATCAAGGAACCAGATCCCATGAGGTATTTGGTTGTACATAAGTAGCCTCAGCAGCTTTTTTTTTTTTTTTTTGGAAAGATGTCTGTCGTATAACTTTAGCCAATTCAATTTTTTACAGGTGTACAACTTGTTGATGGTAATTGCAATAAACAACTGTGCACCTCTATACTTAATCAGTGTGATTTTTTCCATCACTGTTAACTCTCCTTTCCCTGCTCCGTCCCACCACTGGTAACCACTAACAAACCTTGGTCTCTATACATTTGTCTTTCCTTCTCTTTTTATGTAAGAGAGGTCATACAATATTTGTCCTTTTGTGATTGATGTATTTTGCTCAACATAATTTGTTTAAGTTCCATCCATACTGCAGCATGTATCAAGACTTCATATCTCCTGCTGGCTGAATAGTATTGCATTGTGTGTATAAACTGCATTTTGTTTATTCATTCATCTGTTGATGGGCATTTAGATTGTTTCTACCTTTGGCTATTTTGTGAATACTGCTGCAGTGAACATTGTAGTACAAGCCTCTGTTTGCATCTCTGCTTTCAGGTCTTTTGGGTGTATATTTAAGAGTGGAATTGCTGGGTCATATGGTAGTTCTTTGTCAGTTTTTGAGGAACTGCCACAGTGTTTTTCACAATGACTGTACCATTTTTCATGTCTACCAGCTACAGATAAGGGTTCTAGTTTCCCTACATTCTCGCCAACATTTGTTATTTTCTGGGTTTTTTAAAAAATTTTATTTAAATATCTTAGCCATCCTACTGTGAACATAGACTGCTTTTATATAGCATGTTGTTGTTGTTTTCCAACAACAGTCAAACCAGACTCATAGCAACCCCTCCTTGGGTTTCCAAGGTGGATCACTATGGAAGTAGATTGCCCAACCTTCCTTCCGAGGAGTGGCTGGTGAGTTTGAACTGCCGGCCTTCTGGTTAGAAGTCAAATGCCTTAGGCACTACGCTACCAGAGCTAAAAATGCTAGAAAAGACTGGAGGGGAAAAGGAAGCATAAACAGAAGAAAAGACTGACACAAATCTGTGATTTAGCAAGTTATTCACACTTAATTGTAAGGCTCATTAATAGGCCTATGCATTATTTCCTCAGATCTTAAATCAGTTGGGGGCTCAAAAGTCTACCTATAATTTTTTAAAAGCCATAGTTATCAAAACATATTGCTTATTCACAAAAGAAATTAAAACAACAAAGAAACATACAAAATATATAAACTTAAACTTCACTAATAATCAAAGAACTATAAATGAAAACAGATTAGTATGTTTCTCTTTAATGTGAAAAATGTTAATAACAACACATTGGCAGAAACATAAGGAAGTAAGTATATCAAACTTTAAAATGTGCATTTCTTTGAGCAATTCTGTATTTTTCCTAAAGAAATAGCCAACCAAAAAAAAAAAAAAAAACCAAACTCATTGCCATCGAGGCATTTCCAACTCATGATGACCCCCATTGGGTTTCCAAGGCTGTAAATCTTTACAGAAGTATATCACCCAGTCTTCCTTCCACAGAGCAGCTGGTGGATTTGAACCACTGACCTTCCGGTTAGCAGTCAAGTGCCTTATCCACTACACCACCAGAGCTCCTTAGAGAAAATAAAGAAATAACCAAACACATGTGCAAATATCCAAACAGAAGGATGTTTATTCACTGCAATGCTGTTTATAATAAGGATATTTTGGAAATAATCTAAATGTTCATCAACAAATTAACTGTTAAATATATTACAGTATGTTCATACAACAGAATGCAATGCAGGTCACAAAATTTTGTGTATATACATAGATACATAGAGAGAGAGAGATCTCCAGGTGCTGTCTGGCCAATTCTGATTCATGGCAACCTCATTTGTGTCAGAGTATAACTATACTCCATAGGACTTTGAGTGGCTGATTTTTCAGAAGTAGTTACCAGCTCTTTTTTCCAAGGTACCTCTGGGTAGACTGAACTGCCAGCCTTTCAGTCAGCAGCCAAGCATGTTAATTGTTTGTATCACCCGGGACTTCTGTCTGCATCTGCATCTATATATACTTAGAGCTTCGCAGTTACCATTTACTCATCATAGCAACTGTAACAGATAGGGATTATTACTATTTTACAGATGAGAATACTGAGGCATAGAGAGGTTAAATAACTTGTCTAAAATCACATAGCTTAAAGGTGATAGAACTAGGAATGAGAAGCCAGGCTGTCTGGATGCAGAGTACTTGCTCTTAACTATGTGGCTATGTTGCATTAATTTAGTTTATTCTAGGATTTTAGCCTTTCGCTTGATAAATAGACATTAATTAAGATACTGATGTTATCGTCACTGAAAACTCAAGTCCCCAAATTTAAAATACTCTTCTCTAATTAGTACCACTTAGAGGTTGGGTAATCTACTTCCATAGTGATACGGCCTTGGCAACCTGAGGAGGGGTTGCTATGAATCGGGTCCAACTCAACAGCACATAAGAAGAAGAACAACAAAAACAACATAACAATTTTTTAGTGTTCATTTTTTTCAATGGCTTATACCTAACCTACACTGATTGCTTTGAGGCCAACTAAAATCAGACCAAATCCATTTTTCATATAACTCATAATTCATTTCATGAGGCTTGCTCATTAAAAAAACATAGAAAATATATTCCCCCTGCTCTGAACTAAACATTTCATTTCAGTAGAGGTACATTCTTTAAATATTTTTCTCCCATCAAAAAGATGTCACTCATGGTAGTGCTTTGGAAACACCAACCTCGTTCCTGAAAAAAAATAATGTATTTCTTTAATTGAAGCAAAGAATTTGATAGCTTCAGTTATAAAAGTTAAAAGGCTAATGTGACTCTTTGAAAATGAGTAGGCAAAAGGAAGAGGTAGATGCTACCAAAGATATAAGCCAAATAAGTTGCCAAGTTACATGGCTGCTAACCAAAAGGTCACCACTGCTCCATGGAAGGAAGATGAGGCAACCTGCTTCTGTAAAGATTCAGCCTCAGAAACTGTATAGGGCAGTTCTACTCTGTCCTATGTGATTGGTATGCGTTGGAATTTGACTTGAAGGCAGTGGGTTTCATTTGGTTTTCTTAGGGAGCCCCCTCCATACACAAAAGAAAATCTGTTACATAATATGTTTCTTTCTGTCTGACAAAAAGTGAATCCAGTTAAGTATGGTCTCCAGAACTTAGAGTCAGGTGATTAAGATCTGAATGTCTTTGATCATCTATATGCCATGAGACTATGAGCAAAGAATTTACCCTTCAGAGGCTTGGTTTATCTAAATGTAAAATGGGGAGAACAATGCCAATACTTTTAGGGCTTTTGCAAAGGGAAAAAGAGATAATAAACATGAAAGGGCTTTGTACTCTAAAATGAGCTATATAAATGTAAGTTATTAATGTTTTACTTTTCATTTAGAAAGATATTTTTGACATTGGATTTCTATCTCTGTTTAAGGTAGGAAAAAATGTCTAAGTGAAATAAAAATAATTTTATCTTTTTTAATTTAATGTGTGTGTGCATATGTATAGTGTGATTTGGGTGAAAGTTTATAGAGCAAATTGGTTTTTCATTCAACAATTCATATACCCTTTGTTTTGTAACATTTGTTTCAATCCCCACAATGTAACAGCACTCAGGAATAGGATATTATAGTTTGATTTTAACAATTTATGATTTGAAAACTAAACTGATCACACAACCAACATAACATTAAAAATGTTTAGTAAGTTGGTTAATAGTTGATGATGATTCTTAAAAAAAATTAATACATAAACACATAACCGAATCACTTGCAATTACAAAAGACAGCATCTCTTTAAATACAGATGGGATTTTTGAAACAAATATTTATATCTGTGTTGTTGTTAAGTGCTATTGAATCAGTACCAACTCATGTTGTTGTTGTTGTTATGTGCCGCTCAGTTGTATCTGATTCATAGCAACCCCTCTTTGGGTTTCCAAGGTGGTATACTACTGAAGTCGATTGCCCAACCTTCCTTCCGGTACCAACTGATAGTGACCCTGTAAACGAAACTGCCTGGTCCTGTGCCATCAATCTGGTTTGAACTTCTGGCAGTTTCCTGTCAATATACTGCTGCAACCATTTTTGAACCAAAACTTGAAAGTACATCTTCTGATTCAAAACCCAGAATCTAGCTTTTAGAGGAGGATAGCACAATAGTTTTTGAAACTCCAGCTTTTGGAATTGCTTTAATGATCTTGCCAATTGTCTTTTCTCTTTTTAAAAGATAAATTATCTTTTCTAACAGATTCACAGTTATCTGTGGATAGACCCAAATCATAGTCTATATTTGGAAGAACAATTTGGCATATATTTACATAAGTTGTCAGCTTAAATGAAGTGTATATTATAAACTCAGACTAGCATTTTGCATTTAAATAACTTATATAGATAACAATGAAAGGAGTGAAATTTTGTCATCCATGGACTCTAAAAAGGTGGATGAAATGGTTTAATGGAAAGAACATAGCACCAATAATTAGAAATTTAGGGGTTCTATTCCATTTCTAGAAGCTCTGGTGGTGTAGTGGTTAAAACATTTGGCTGCTAACCCAAAGGTTGATGATTTGAACCCACCAGCTGCTCCACAGGAGAAAGATGAGGCAGTTTGCCCTGGTAAAGGTTTGGAGTCTTGGAAATACTATAGGACAGTTCTTCTCTCACCTATAAGATAGTTATGAGTCAGAATTGACTCGATGGCAGTGGGCTTTTTGGTATTTGATCTCTGATGACTTCCTAACACTTTTGGCAAATGGTTTCTTCCCACTATGCCTCAGTCTTCTCATCTCAACAATGAAGGAGTGAACGTCATCCATTCTGAGGTCCGTATCATTCTTAGAATCTGTGTTTCCTAACTTTACCACTCTTACATTTCATTTATTGCCTTTTTTTTCAATCGCCTTCAGATTTTTTGACTTATCACAACATGATCAAAAAGATTTTAAGATTCTCTAAGATAGAATTTAGGAGCTCTGGTAACATAGTGCCTAAGGCACTTGACTGCTAACCAGAAGGCTGGCGGTTCAAATCCACCAGCCACTCCTCGGAAGGAAGGTTGGGCAATCCTACTTCCGTAGTGATACTGCCTCGGAAACCTAAGGAGTGGTCGCTATGAGTCGGGGCTGACTCGACGGCAAATAAGAACAACAACAACAAGATAGAATTTATAAACAGTATGCCATGTGTTGATGATCTTATTTATAGAACATTTACAGAGACTTACAGAAAATCATCCCAGGTAAATAACCGATAAATACAAGTCCAATACAATATGGAATTATAATAATAAGCTCATACACTGATTTTCACAATTTCTTCTCTGGAAAGAAAATGTAATAAAAATTTTCATCTTTGATTCAGTAATTCCTCTTAAAAACTCTATCATAAGGAAATAATTCTAATTTCATGAAAACAATTAAAGATGTTTATCATATCTGAAAATAACTACTTAATAATAGATTAAATAAACTAAGGAACATCTATAGCCATTAAAATGTTTATGAAGATTAGGTAATAGCATGGAAATGTATTTATTATTAGTAAAGAAGGAGGATGTGGGATTGAATACCTACTGTGGCAGTTAAGGTTAAGTGTCAACTTGGCTGGGCCTGGTTTTGAGTGGCTGGGCAGCTGGCTGTGGTTACTCCCCATGATGAGACTGGTAATAAGCTCCATGGAACTGGTAATAAGCTCCATGGTAGAATCTGTTGTGAGCAGCTGCATAGCTGCCTTAGGGATGTAGTCTGCTTCCAGTATATAAGAAGCAGCTTAGAAGAGGATCTCTAGCTTTTGGCACATCTTTGTTGTTGTTGTTAAGTGCCATCGAGTCATTTCTGACTCATAGCGACCCCATGCACAGCAGAACAAAACACTGCCCAATCCCACGCCAGCCCCACAATCCCTGCTATACTTGAGCCCATCATTTCAGCCACTGTGTCAATCCATCTCGTTGAAGGCCTCCCCCTCTTTCGTTGACCCTTCACCCTACCAAGCATGACATCCTTCTCCAGGGAATGGTCCCTTCTTGGCACATCTAGGTCCTGCATTTGGCCAAGTCTTCATTTCAGTGGCCTGCCATGTTGTCTGCCAATCTTGGGACTGTTGATAGACTTGAATTAGTGGCCTTCTGTGTTGTGTGATGATTTGGAACTGTGCCATTTCACTTGTCGACCTTGAGTTTGTAAGCCTCAGCAGCCAGCAGCTGCCTGAGTGAAGAGAAGCCTCCAGCTTCAGTGGGCTGGGAACAAGAGGCAGAGCTGAAGCCCAAGGTCAAAGGGCCTTCACCCAGCCCCTAGATCTGACCCTTTGAATTGGACTTCTAGCCTCCTAAACTATTAGTATTAACTATTAAACTATTAATAAACCCCTGTTTGTTAAAGCCATACATTTGTGGTATGTCTGTTATAGCAGCCTTAGAGAACCAAAACACCTACTATGATTACAGTTAGTAAAATAAAAATTTAAAGGCACCAAACAAGCTGTTATGCTATCAATCTACTTCTGTAAAGATTTGCCACCTTGGAAACCCAATGGGGGTCACTGTGAGGTAGAATTTTTAACCAATAACGAAACTGAAGTTTATAGCAATTAATTAGCTCTTTGGAGGAGGAGGGATTTTAAATAATCATTGAAATAAATCTGCATGGAATGTTTTTTGGTATTTTTTTTCTCCATATTATGGAAAGGTAAATTGGAAACAATACTTAGGAACATTCTAAGGATAAGCAATATGTAAATAAGCTTTGAACAAATGAATAGGCTGAATTTTGGGTTGATGTCTTTTCTGTTAAGAAATGTGTTTAAAAGTATGTAAGATATTCCCAAATGCCTAGTAGTAAAAGAATTTGGGCATTTACCACTTATAGGTCAAGCCCTTGTGTTGAGTATAGAAATCAAACCTAATTAAGGAGAAAAAGAGAGAAACAATATATACATTTTTGATGCATTCATTGTGGTGGTCACTGTATCCAAAGTTAGTTGAACTGTGATTGCTAAAGTAACTGCAAAAAGGCTCGGAACCATGGTCACAGGGGACATCAAGCTCAATTGGCATAACATACTCTATAAAAACATTGTTCTACATCCTATTTTGGTGAATAGTGACTGGGGTCTTAAAGGCTTGCAAGTGGCCATTCAGATACAACAATAGGTCTCTCCTCGTCCAAAGCAAAGAACAAATAAAACCAAAGACACATGGAAACAATTAGTCCAAGGACTGGTAGACCATGCAGTCCTCAGCCTGTATGACTATGAGACCAGAAGAACTAGATGGTGCCCAGCTACCACTATGAACTGCTCACAGGGGGATCAGTGCAGGAGAGTGGGAGAACAATGTGGAACAAAACTCAAAATCATTAAAAAAAAAAAAAAAAAAGACCAGTTTTGCTGGTCTGATAGGGCATGGTGAGACCCCTGAGACTATGGCCCCTGTCCCTGTCCACCCTCCAGATCTGAAACTGAACTCACTCCTGTGGCCTCTAGCCAAACAATAGACAGGCATTGGGCTGAACATTTACATCAGGTAGATAGATACACTCCTTGGAGTGATGGATCATGGGAGAACAGAAGGGCAGTATTTGCACAGGGAGGCAGCTCAAGGCGGGAGTGCATGGGAGGGAAGGACATAGGGAAGAGGTAACTATGGGGAGGAAATGGGAAAAGAGCTGTTAAATTGGGGGGAATTACAGTCAATGTCATGAAACAAAATGTGTATGAACTGCTATATAGAAAATGAATTTGGTCTGTAAACTTTCACCCAAATCACAATCAAAATTTAAAAAATAAAGTAACCACAAAAACCAAATTAAAAATTTGTTTTTATTTAGTTTTTAATGTCACTTTGAATTCTTGAAGGCTCGTGAACCTTTCCCTTCTTTTAATAAGCCTTCCTAATGACGAGGTCCCCTGAGAATGATATCATCTGAGAGGAATGTGCCTGTGTCTTAAAATCTGATAAACATCACTTCATGGTATTTAAGAGATTAAAAGAGACTTAAAACACGTAAATGTTACTTTCAGGTTATTATAACCAAGGAAGCCTGTGGCCCAGCTATCAAAACAGCTTAGCCTCAGAAAATTCTAAGCAGTGGGCTCAGCCAAGTTGGTTACTGCTGCTTTAGGACTGACTGCACTGTCTTTTGAGTTGACCTTTAATTTGTGATGTAGAATGTAATTGCTTCATTGCTAAGCACATTTATGTATCCCTTTGCCCCGATGCTAATTCATCATTTGCTTTATAGTAATTCTACTCAGACATCATCAGCAAGCCCCTTTGGAGGCCACTAAATGACGTGAGTGGATCTAATCAGTGACATTGGTTTATATCTCCTTATTAAGATACCTATTAAATTCATACCAGGAGAGATAACGTGAACACTAATGCACTTTTACATCTTCCATCAGTGCTTTTTTATTTATTTCTATAAAGGCAGTATTAGTATCTGAATTTAAGAGTCTAAAAGAATCAAAGGTTTTAGTCATGGTCTAAGATCTTTTATTCTGGTAGGATGTGAAAGATGTGTACAACAAGGACATCCATTATTATGTTGTCATTTTTATTCTCTTCCTCCCTAAACATAGTCATTCAAATATACTTAATCACATTTATTTAAAATTAATGTTTTATGTAATTTCCTTCTCTGTGCAAAATACATTATTCTAGTTTTCCTGTACTTGATAAATTATCTTGGTTTTCTGATTTTAATCTGACTCTAAGAATATATTTAGAGCTTTGTGTACCTTTTAGATATAGCAGCCAAAAGTGTTAATTCAACTATATTTAGCTCTGGGAGAGTACAGAAGAAGTTGTACCATATAAATTTAAATTGTCCACATGTGTATAAAAGTTCATTGTACGGATGACTCCCTCCACAAACATTGCCTTAACCAGAATAGATGTTGAGTACGTATCTTTTCAATTTCATAAGTTATCATATTCCTTTCCAACATTTGGTGAGGTTGCTAATCTGATTTACTTTACCACTTGAGGAATCTATAAATTACTGCCTTCAGGGACTATGATAGCAACATGGTAGTGTGGTAACTTTTTGGTTTTTATTGGGAGGGGTTTATTTTTGTTCCTGCTTTTTCAGAATAAAGTTGATAATACCAGAAAGTAGCAGTTTTGCAAATACAGCACACACAGTTCTATTAGTTTCTCTACAACCATCATTTCCTTCTGTCTTTGACCCCTGCTCCCACTGTGTTATCCTGGGTGCAGAAAGAGAAAGTTAAGCAATGACATCCTTCTGGGTATTCTCTCTGTATCAGTCTTCCCTATTGTGAGTAAAACACGAAGTCTCTGACTCACTATAGTTAATTATGTACTGTATCCTCTACCCCCAGATAACCACATGGTTCAATTCCAGCACCCACGTTTACTAGCCACATTAGTTTGAGTTCACCAAAAAACAAACTCAAAGATAGGATTAAGATGATTTATTGGAGGAAGAAGAGGGAGAAGATGGATAGAGCCTTCAGACTACAGTACAGATATTACATGTGTCGGAGAAAGAGAAAGAAGGATGATTGGGTAGGAAGTCTTGGATTGCAACTCATTTCCAAGAAAGGTTTATCCAGGATGATGGGAAGTCTTTAAGCCAAAGTTGCTCATTGGAGTAGTACCTGAATTGGCCTACCTCAGCACCACTGCTATGCTCAGCCATTGGCTGGTAACAGCCCTCAGGAAGTTCACATGACTGCAGTAGGGATCCAGAGAGGCAGCGGCTGGAGTCATCAGTCAACTGTACTCCCCACAGGAGGAGATCTAAAGAGAACATTTCATGGCTTCCTTACTAGTTGTGTGACTTTAGATAAATATAGCACCTCTCTGAACCTCAGTTCAGAATGGCAATACTGTCAACAGAGAGTTATTGTGAAGTTTAACAAAATGTGTAAAAATTTTGTATAATGATTGGTAGCATAGTGCCTAAGGCACTTGATTGCTAACCAGAAGGCTGGCGGTTCAAACCAACCAGCCATTCCTCGGAAGGAAGATGGGGCAATCTACTTCCATAGTGATACTGCCTTGGAAACCCAAGGAGGGGTCGCTATGAGTCAGGTCCGACTTGATGGTACATAACAACAATGATAATAAATGTTAGTTCTTTTTTGTCCCCCTTGTCCTAGCTTATGATTATTTTTAGAAAAGCTTGGGCAATCCTACTTCCGTAGTGATACTGCCTCGGAAACCCAAGGAGGGGTCACTATGAGTCGGGGCCGACTCGACGGCACATAACAACAACAACAACAACTTACTTTCCTTAGAAAAACATCATCAGTATAATCAATGCTGCTCAAAGTGTGGTCCGCAGACCAGTTGGCAATCTGCAGTCCACAGGGTAGTAGTCTGAGCAAGATAAGGAACTGGCACCAGACACATTATTTGGTTCAGATGCCATTTTCTTTCCTTTCTTTCTTTCTTTCTTTTTTTTTTTTTTTATTAAGATATTCTCAATGAAAGAAAAAGTACATTTATTTATGTTCTGGCACAAACTCCTTATTTCTTGGAAACTGGTACTTTGACTAGCATTGGGGTTTAGGCAGATATAAAAAATAGACTATAATGTCAGATTTTCTTATCCACTGTGTATGGCACTCTATCCTGTGTACTTTTGTTTGTCTGCTTCAGGAAATACTACTCTAAGCCAGACATTGGCAATTCGTGGTACCTATGTCAGTGGCAGCCAGTGATACCTTGAGCATTTGTCAGGATCAGGGCCTGTGATCAAATATAAAACCAGGCCAATTTGTTGCTATCATATTTATGGGTCCTTTTTTTTTGTGTCCTTTTCCTAACTAATTTATCACGTATTTTTTGAGCTCTTGCTACATGCCAGATACCATATGCCGGTGAATGCTCAGAGCTCTCAGACAGCTCTATTGCTGCCTTGAGACCTCAGGTTGTAAGGCTCTACCAAAGTCCACTGCCCCCCCGCCCCAGTCTCAGAGAATCCAAAGCCCTTTCCCCTCGGTAAGCAGATAGGTGCCTAATTAGGAGGAAGGTATTTTGACTTAAGTAAGTAATGCGAAAGTGACTTACTTCCTAGTTGTATATTTGTTATTAAGAATTTAGGCCTGTTCATGAAACTATGAGACATTATTTTTGAACTGTGAATGCCCTAGCTTGATCCACATGCTAGAATATTTTCTTTAGTTCTTTTCACCATATATTCCAGAAAACTCGTCGTTGCACATCTGTAAAGCTACTGACCCCTGTCCTAAAGTGAGTGTTGGATTTTCCCACAATCTTTTACTTTGTTTGGTAGCATTCTTCCATGTAATAACTTTGGGTGGGGAGCTATGAATGGAGGAAACCGATCAGACCTTTTCTATGTATGTTTAAGGATTTAAAGTATTGGCTTTATTTTGTTTTTAATTGCAGATATCCTTTTAGGTTTGAAACTAATTAGATGGAGATTTAGTGTACTTTTTTCCTATGTATTCCCAGATCTTTGATGGCTTGTTAACATGATGTAGTAGACTAGGAGTATTTAGTTTGCTTCCATACTTTCTAAAACTAAAGTATATGTTTCATAATATTAAAGTGTCCCAAGAGTCAGTAATATAGAGTAATATTTTACCAAGGTCATAAGTGATTTAATATGAAAGATCATATTTTATCGTAACAATAATAGACTTAACAAAACTGCGGCAGACAAATTGCTAGTTTAGAAATGATCTGAACTTATTTTTTCCAATAAAACAAAAACCCGCAAGATTGTGGATATGTGGCAACAGGCATTATTTCATTGATCCCAAAGGTTGTGGATCGAGAGCAGCTATTATAACATGCTTTGTTTTCATTATTGCAATGCTTAGTTAGTCATCTGAATTCTAGCCATCGCTGTTTATAACAAGAAATAGCATCCCAACCCAGGCTAGTCATACCTTTTTATTGATGTAATTTTACTTATTTTGGTTCCTTTCCTAGTGTCTAACATTTTGTGAAGCCCTAACATAAATTATTGGCTTGTATAACCCACTGCATCAACTTCACTCAGATTTGCTGCCTCTGCAGTTCCTTAATTTTCAAGTGTGAGAGATTTATTTTTCCTTAGTGAGTCTTAATGTTTCTGCACATGCATGCATACACACCATGTGTGTGTGAATGTGTGTAGGTACATTGGAATGCCAGTGGGAAAGTCGAAACATGTTCTTGGTTGATTCCTGCATGAAATTCTAGAGAAATCTTTAAATTCAGAGATCCTGGTTGCTAAGTTCTAAAGTTGACCTGATTGTGAGCAATGTGATAGTTTTTCTAAATTTTGTCCCTGTTTTGTTTATTTTTTCCTAGAGATTCTGACTGATGAGGACTATGCACACTTCATTGTCCTCAGTGAATGTTTACTAACTACCTAACTGACGGATTAAGATTCCATATGCCAGCAGAAATGGCTGAGATACTACTACAGATAATAGCCATATTGTGTGTCAGACAAGACAGAGCACCCTGTAGAACAGATGGAATTATCTCTACTTTACAAATGAGGACTTTGAAGTGCAGAGAAATTAAGCTACTTGCCCGAAGTCATATAGTTTGTAAATAAAGGACCAGGATACTTTATCAAAAATGTTTATGTACATTATTTTATTTGATCCTTTTACCATTCCTGTAAGGTAGAAAGAACAAATTCCTTCCTATTCTCATTTTAGAGCTGAGTAAAGAGGGTTAGTAACTTACCCATGATCACTACCATGAACCTGATTCAATCCAGGACTATAGCCTGAACCTTGATATTTTTTGGCATTTGTAAATGATTATAGGCTAGTAATGACAATAGCCACATCACTGTAGTGCCCTTGTGACTTTCCATTGACTGCTTTTGTTACCTAAGAGATCTTTCATTGCTTCCAAGATAGAGCCACTGCTCGAATACTTTTATAATGAGAAAATGCAGCAGAGGGAAAAAAAAAAAAAGCCTTGTGAATTTGTCCATGGCAGCCTCCTGCTTAAAACCCTTTTATAGTTTCCTGTGAGCTATCTTCCTTCTCATCATTTGACATCCAGTCAGTGCTAGCTCGTGGTGACCGCAGGTGTTGCAGAACAGACCTGTGCTCTGTAGGATTTTTAAGACTGTACCTTTTTGGAAGCAGATCACCAGGCCTTTCTTCTGAGGTACCTTTGGGTTCAAAACTCCCCCCAACCAAAAAACATAAAATAGAGCTCCTTAGCATGGCCTCACCTTTTCAGCCTCATCTCCTGCAGCTTCCTGCTTTCACCTCACTGCCCACTCCTACCACTGGCCCTTTTTGCTAGGAAAACTGAACTACTTGCTTTTGCGTTCATCCTCTCTTTGCTTGAAATATCCTTCCCCATTCATCCATGTGGTAAGCACCTATTCATGCTTTACTGTCCAACTCAGCCATCTTTTCTCTGTGAAAGCTTTCTTTACTCTCCTGAACAGAGTTATCACTTACCTTCTGTACTCCACACCAAACTTTTTTAAAAAACAATCAATCACATACATCAGGGTTCTGATCGTTATGTTTTTGTGTATGTCTCTCCTCCTAAACCAATAAGATCCTTAACCAAAGTTTACTCATTTTTTTATCCTTAGTACATAACATAGTGCCTAGCATATGCCTTTGGGAATAAGTTGTCACGTTTCTGAGTACGTTTTTCTCTTCTAACAAGAGAGCTGACAGATGTTTTCAAGTGTTACCAGCATTTCAAATTAGTTTACTTTTCACAGACAATTTTTTTTTCACTAACAATTAATCTGAATTAATTGTTTCAGATACAGTAATGACTTTGGAGCTAACTACATCACTGCTGTGTATGTAATTCCACTAGTGTATTTATAAAGGCAGTATAGGACAGATGATCACACTAACTCACGAGGAGTTAGTGATTATATGCATGACACAGTGCCATTTCAAGACTTGTTTTTAGATCACTTAATCTTAGAGTTCTGACCAGTTAACACTTTAGTTTTAGTTTTATAAAAATTATACATGCTCTAAAAGAGTCAAATAGTTCATTAAGGCTTATTGAGAAAACCAGCATTTTTCATTACCTAAAAAGGAACCACTTTCAACAGTTTTAACTGATTATTTTAGGATTTACCCCAAATTGCTAAATTATCTGATATTTTGCTACTTCTTGGGTTTTGTTTTAGGATTATCTCTGGTTCCTTCAGTGGAAGACAAGAAGTTAGCTTCTTTTCACAACCTGTTTACCACATTTGTGGAGCCCTAGTGGCTCACTGTTAAAGTTCTCAGCTGCCAACCAGAAGGTCAGCGGTTCAAACCCACCAGCCGCTCCACAGGAGAAAGATGTTGCAGTCTGCCTCTGTAAAGATTTACAGTCTTGGGAATCTGTAGGGAATCTGTGTCTGAATCAGCTCAGCAGCAGTGGCTTTAGGTTTTCTACCACACTCACATCCCTTTCTATTCCTCTATTCTACCACTAAATACTATTACAGTATTTAAATTACTATATCTTATATAAATCCCATTTACAGATAAGCCATAATACTTTGATTACTTTTTTCCTTAATGTTTTTTGTTTTCCTTGGATCTTTTTTTCCTCCTTTGGTTAGTTTTCAATATGCATATAACTAATTCAGCCCCAGACCCTCCATCAGTTATGTAAATCTCCTCTTTAAGATGTTCAGACATGTCAAGTATGCAGTCAGTTATATGTTGGGTATTCAGTCTGTTTCATCTTGAATGAAGTCTTTCCCGGATCCCTCTGACCTGCTCCAATCTGTCTGATTGCTCCCTATGCCTTTACCATATCCTAGAGATTCCCATCACCCCTCTTGAGTTGAAATTCCTGTTTCCTAAATGGAGCTTTGGTAGTGTAGTGGATAAGGCATTTGGCTATTTACCAGTAGGTCAGTAGTTCAAAGCCACCAGCTGTTCCATGTAAGGAAAATGAGGCAATCTACTTCGACAAAGATTTACAGCCTCAGAAACCTAGTACATGGGTATCACTGAGTCTGAATCAACTCAATGGTAGTGGTTTTTTTTTTTTTTTTTTTTTTGGATAGAGCCCATGTCTTCATCATTCTCAGGTTACACCCTTGTTTTGTTGGAGCATATCCTTCTATACCAAAAAAAAGAAAGAAAGAAAAATCCCCTTGTCATCAAGTTGGTTCCAACTTATAGCAAACCTATAGGACAGGGTAGAACTGTCCCATAAGGTTTCCAAGGCTGTAATCTTTATAAAAGCAGACTGTCACATCTTTCTCCTATGGAGAGGCTGGTGGGTTCAAACTGCCAGCCATTTGTTTAGCAGCCGAGTGCTTAACCACATGCAACCAGAGCTCCAGCTGTCCTTCTGTGGTGTTGTTAGGTGCCATCAAGTCAGTTTCTCCTATAGCTTCCTTTAAAAAGAGCATGTGAGGGTAAATTTTGGAAACCTTGTAAATCTGAAAATTTCTTTATTCTCCTTTGGCAGGATATGGAATTTTAGGCTGGAAATAATTTTCCTTAAGAATTTTGAGGTCATTGCTCTATTAGAGTTGTTGGCTTACTTGTTTTGTTTTGTTTTGCTTTGTTTTTCTTTCTGGAAATTTGTAGGAACTGATCTTGTTCCCAGTCTTCTGAAATTTCAGACTGATGGCTCTTGGTGTGGATTTATTTCTGTCAATTGTGATAGCTACTCAGTGGATCCTTTCAAACTAAGATTTAGTCATTAAATTCTGAGATTTTTCCTTGAATTATTTCATTGGTGATTCATTTTAGTGAATGCAAAGATAGGAAATCTCAGCAGAGAAAGAGAAACTACTTTTAAAAAAAAGAGAGAGAACAACAACATAGAAATATTAGAAATGAAAAGTTCAATATCTGAAATAAAAACAAAATGTGTAGATAGGACTGACACCATAATACAGATGACAATGAAGCTAAAGATAGAGCAATAGAAATTATTCCATCTGAAGAAGAAAGAGAAATATTCTATAGCATCCTGGATGATAAGGCATTTAATTCATCTCCAGGCTTTCCATTCTATTATTGGGCAGTTCTGTCTGTTAAATTTTTTTTTTCATATAAGTTAAAAACTTTCCCTCTCTGATTTCTGCCTACTTGTATTCATTTAACTCATTAGCTCAAAGGAAAAAAAAAAAAAAAAAAAACCAGACTCACTGCCATCAAATCAGTTCCAACTCATAATGACCCCCATTGGGTTTCCAAGACAGTAAATCTTTATGGAAGTAGATTGCCTCATCTGCCTTCCATGGAGCATCTGGTGGGTTTGAACTACCAACCTTCAGGTTAGCAGTCAGAAGCCTTAGGCACTAAGCTATGAGAGCTCCTTAACACATTAACTCAGCAATGTTTAATTTTACTCCTTCCCCCTGACAGCTTTTCAGATATGAAGATAGCTATCTCCTTCTCTTGGACATATTCTTTACATATGTTTTTAATTTGTCTAAATAACTATACATTTAACAAACATTTTTCAGGTTTATCAATAACTTCCATTGCAGTCTTGCTCTCTATTGGCTTATGTTGGTAAAAAGCCATATGAAGTAAGCTTCAGTGGAGGTTCCTTGCTGCATCTTTGTTTTGTCTGGATCCCCTGAGTGCTGCAGTATCTGAGAGCCAGTTTGTTTTTTTTGTTTTTTTGCTATGGTGACTATGTCAAAATCTTTTCCAGCCTCACTTGCCTTATGCTGTATCCCTTCATATGTTCCATTTTTTAAACAACTAGAAACACTTCCCATTCCTTAAGTAAGTCTCAGACTTTGATTCTTTGACATAGCTTTGCCTGTGTTCCTTGATTCCGGAAAGTCTTTCCTAGTCCTTCTTGTCCCCTGGAATATTCTCCTTATTTATCAAAATCTTACCTTCTCTTCAGATTTCAATCCAAATGTAATACATTGAGATATTTTCTCTGATTAAACAAGTGAGAAGAATAACAGCTACCGTTTAATGATCAGTTTCTATGTACCAAGCTCTTTGCCAGATTATTTAATACTATTTCATTTAAAGTTCATAAAACCCTCGAGATACTACTATCTTTGCTTCACAGATGAAGACACTGAGGTTCAGGAGGTTCACTGAGGTTCCTCAAGGTTACATATCCAATAAATAGCCAAGATAATATAGTATTAAACACTGCTGCTCCTGCAGTACTCTGCTTACCTTCTTTATATTGTGTATATTATGGATAAATATTACAAATATTAATTTTGGTTCAATATATGGAAAAAAAAAAAGACCTAAATGCATAGATTCAACAAGCTCAGCAAACCCCAAACAGGTTAAATACAAAGAAAAAGAGAAAGTAAATCTCTGAAGCAGACAGAACACAATAGTACTTTACATACAGGGGATAATAATTTAAAATACTCCTGTCTTCTCATTAGAGACAATGAGAGTGTGTAGATAGTAAAAATAACATCTTTAAAATGCTTACAAAATATTGTATGGAATTATCTTATGGTTTGTGATGAGTTTTCAGCTGATCCACTTGGGTTTTCTAGATCACATCTATAATAACTGATCATTTGCCACTTCTTTTCCAACTTTTATACCTCTTAATTTTATTCTTGCTAATTAATGCTCTGGTAGCGTAGTGCCTAAGGCACTTGACTGCTAACCAGAAGGCTGGCGGTTCAAACCCACCAGCCACTCTCGGAAGGAAGATGGGGCAATCTACTTCCATAGTGATATAGCCTCGGAAACCCAAGGAGGGGTCGCTATGAGTCAGGTCCGACTTGACGGCA